>NC_057387.1:17610006-17940856 GCF_019320065.1 Cervus canadensis
AAAATAAAAGATATGATGAATAATGTCACTTACAGACATACAAATGCTGAAAGACTTCATCACCAGAAGATCCACAACATAAGAAATGTTAAAGGAGTCCTTCAGGAAAAAGGAGACCCGCACCAGATAGAATTCTGGATGTATATAAAGGAATCAAAGACAAAATATGGTATCTGCATGGAAAATATATAAGAATTTTTCTTATCAAGAAAATCTCTTTAAAAATATGGGATAGTTTAAAGAAAAGTAATAACTTTGGATTTGGGGTTTATAATACCTGTGGAGTAAAATGCATGACAATGATAGCATAAAGGCAGGTAATGGAGAAATGTGAAGAGGTGTGATCACTTGAGGGCAAACTGTGGTAAGTTACAGATGTCTGCTCTAAAGCCTAAAGCAGTCACTGAAACAACAGAAGAGTTATGGCTAATAAGCCAAGGAAGGTTAGAGAATGGAACCATAGGTAAAACCATGTAAACTCTCTTATAGAAGAATTGTCCTTCTGGCACTCTACCCATATGCCTGTGTACAAGAATTACGACTGCAGTACTCTTTGTAATAATAAAAGCACAGAAGCAAATTAATTTCAAAGACTTGCTCCTGCTAAATTACTTCAGCCGTGCTCGACTCTTTTCACACCTATGGACCGTAGTCCGCTAAACTCCTCGGTCAATGGGATTCTGCAGGCAAGAGTACCGGAATGAGTTGTCTGCCATTCCCCAAGCCAGGGATCGAACCCGTGTCTCTTAATGTCTCTTGCAGTAGGCAGGCGGGTTCTTTACCACAAGCACCATCTGGGAAGCCCTCAAAAAAACCATACCTTCCCTGACTGGGAATCAAACCTGGGCCACAGCGGTGAAAGTGACAAATCCTAGTCCCCAGACCACCAGGGGACCCTACTGTAAACGGGGGTCAATAAATACTAGTACAAACAATAGATGAAACCTCACTGTTAAAAGGAACTCAGAGGGTAACGATGAGATGTTGACTCTCCTCTCTTTTCGCGAAATTCTGGATTCCAAATGACCTGTTTGCTCATGGGTTCTCTTGTGAGGATAAGATCAGCAGTGAACTTGACTTAGGTTCTCCTGTTGTGGACAAGACGTCGGCGACAAGAAGGGTAAAGAAGGCGAGGCCTTCCTCCATGTTTACGTAGAAAGGATGAATGAATAACCAGAAATAAGAGCGAACCCTTAAACTATATCCAAAAACATCATAGAGGTAGTCGTCCCTGGGTGGGCTCGAACCACCAACCTTTCGGTTAACAGCCGAACGCGCTAACCGATTGCGCCACAGAGACTTGAAGGGTGCTAGAGAGTAACTGGTCCTTCCATTCCGGGAGCAGCCACTCCCTTTCGCAGGACATCGGCTCCGGTTCCTAGCCTCAGACAACCGGAGAGGTGGAGTCGATGCAGCGTGTTCGTTCCCGCGGGGAAGCCTGGCGTCAGGCCAACTCGAAAGTAGAAGGGCAGCCGAGCTTCGCCGCCGCGCCTTGCTCCCCACCCGCAGCAGATGCAGCACCCCGGAGACGCCCCGAGCCTGAGCCGAGGGGGTGCCGAGGGGGTGCCGAGGGAAGCTGACCCCCGCCCCCACCCCCTCGGTGGGCTCTGTGACGGCTCCGCGTTTGCTCCGCGTTCGCTCGACCATAGGAGAAGGCAATGGCACCCCACTCCAGTACTCTTGCCTGGCAAATCCCATGGACGCGGGAGCCTCGTAGGCTGCAGTCCATGGGGTCGCTAAGAGTCAGACACGACTGAGCGACTTCACTTTCAGTTTTCAGTTTCATGCATTGGAGAAGGAAATGGCAACCCACTCCAGTGTTCTTGCCTGGAGACCCCTGGGGGAACCTGGTGGGCTGCCGTCTATGGGGTCGCCCAGAGTCGGACACGACTGAAGCGACTTAGCAGCAGCAGCAGCACTCGACCATCTTCGCCTCTGGGCAGCTCTTTAGTAGATGTGATCGGTTTGGCTGCAGCAAGAAAGAGATCAGGTCTAAAGAGGAAACGTGAAAAGGTGCGAGAGCAGCTGGCAAAAGCATGGATGAGACAACCCAGGAAGCCTGTGAGGCACAGGCCATATCCTGAGAGATGAAAATTGTTTTTATTAAGTAGCTGAATAGGGAGGCAGAACCAGAGAAGGGCATAAAGGAGAGAAAAGCATGAGCATGTGCGTCTAAGAATTAAACAGCAACAATAATGTGGATATGTTTATGTCAAAGAAATTACCTGCGGGCCTCTGGCGCATCGTGACTGTATAGTGGTTAGTGCTGTGTTGTGGCTTCATTACTGAGAGGGTAACAGGCAGGAAGGTCAGGGTCTCCACACGGAGGAAATAGGCTGCAAGTGTCAGACATTTTTTCTCTCTGCCTTAAGGGGCAGGAGGAAACAAATTAATGTTACATTTTTTCCCCCTTCTCCATACAAATTTAAAAAGAGGTTTCTCTTAAAATTCTGTGTTGCCATAATGACACCTGGTTCCACCTGAACTTAACCTTTCTCAAACCTTGAACTAACCAATGCATTTTTCTTATGGAAATGTTTGTCTTAAGCTATGTTAATGTACTATGTATTTACCCTAGACTCAGAACCGACTTGACAAACCAGTATGTCATACATTGTTCTCCTAATCTGTGTTAATGAAACTATATATTTGTATGGAAATCTATCTGTCTTCAAGATTCATGCCCATCGTTTTACGGCTCAGGATGACTCACCTGGTGCCATTCTCTGAGTTTTGAGACATTTCCTTTCTTAGCAGACTGCTAGTAGATATATACCATCCATCTAAAGACTGGCAGGGGGGGTACTCTTTCTGCCCACTTCTGATGTCTATGTCAGAAGCTTTCTCTATCTCTTTTATACTTTAATCAAACTTTATTACCCCAAAGCTCTGAGTGATCAAGCCTCGTCTCTGGGCCTGGATTGAGTTCTCCTCCTTCGGAGGCCAAGAATTCCGGTGTCTTTCGTGGTTCAGCAACAACCTTTCAATTACACTTGGTACAAATCCAAGTTACAGCAACTTGGTCAGAAGCGGTCAGAGAGCAGAGTTTACTCCTGGCCACACAGCGCAATGCCAGGAGAAGAGGAGTAAGTCCCATAGCGCACAAACCTGCCAGTGGCTGGTCAAAGCGAAACCAAGGATGATTGCTTGTCTCACTATTGAGCATGAAATGCCCTAAGGGTGAAATACCGCCTCTTAGGGAGACTTGTCTGAGCTTAGCCATTTTGCTGTTAAAGATGATTCAAATACTGGTGAGGGTTTTTACACTAAATGAGAACAAGTTTGTATAAAATGCAAAATAGTTGTCATGGTCTACACCAGCTTGTCTTCATTCTCCAGCCACTAATTTTGAACTATATAGTTCATGTAGAGTTAAAAGCACAAATCTTTAAAACACAGTTTGTGGAATTTTAGCAAACATAATTGTTAGGGGAAGCACACTGATTGAAACCTTCCACCCTGGCCAGGCACCACAGTAACCATTTGCATAAGTTGTTTTAGGACTGGAGGTCCTGGTAAGGAACATGGTACTAATAAGCCTCCCCCAACCAGAAGAGTCTGGGAAAGGTCAAAAGGAGACACCACAGGTCCGACCACCTCCCAGAATCCTTCTCTCTAGCATCCATCTTGGCTGAACAAGGCATGCACCACCAGGAAGGACTCTGAATCATTATGATTGGCTAAAGACAACCTGGAAAATAATCCCATCACCATAAAACCGAGACTGCGAGCTCCTGCTTCCCTTACTCTACTGCTCTCCACCCGGGTGCCCTTCCCAATAAAATCTTTTGCTTTGTCAGCACATGTGTCTTCTTGGACAATTCATTTCCGAGTGTTAGACAAGAGCCCAGTTTCGGGCCCTGGAAGGGGTCCTCCTTCCTGCAACATAATCATCACCCAGATCAAGTTATAGAAAATAGCCATCATCCCAGAAATGTCCTCTGAGCCCCTTTCCAGGCACTTGTTAACCAATCTCAGTTAGTTAATTGCTATTGTGAAGTCTATTGCAGAGGTTACTATTGCTACTGAAATTTAATTGAATGAATGTACATTTTTTTGTATCTGGCTTTTAAAATATTATTTTCATTAAGCATATCTGTATTATTGTGTACATGTGCGTGTGTGCTAAGTCAGTTCAGTCATGTCCAACTCTGTGACCCTATAGATTGTAGCCCAGGCTCCTCTGTCCATGGATTCTCCAGGCAAGAATACTGGAGTGGGTTGCCACGCCCTCCTCCAAATATTACTGTGTATACCACTTCTTACTTTTGGTACTATTGCATTGATTTTGGTGTTATTGTTATTGATGAATATTGTTGGTGTTTTGGTGAATATTCTGTACCAGTCTTTTTTGTGTACTTTTGCATTCACAGAAGTACTGCTACTGCTGGGTCATGGAGTAGCTGCAAATTTAACTTTATTAGAAACTGACAAACAGGGCCTTAGAATGGTTTCAAACCAGCAACTATGGTTGCAGTTGCTCCACATTCTTGTCAGCATTTGGTGTACTGATTCTTTTAAACATAACCATGCTGGAGGCTGTGTGATGATACCTTCTTATAGTATTAATGTGAAATTCCCTAATAAATAAAAATATCAAGAATACTGTCTTATAACTTTTTGTTATTAAGATGTCTTCCTTTATGATCCAGTAAGACATCAGCTTAGCCTTACCAGAAAGAAACCGGGTGGGAAAGTCCATCGCCACAGTGCAGGTAGATCCTCCCCAGACGTCTCTTGAGACAAGAGACCCAGACTCCGGGTGTTTGGAGCAGCAACAGGTGCAGATCAATGACTAGCACAGCACCAGCCTACCCACCTGGCCTCCCAGGTCTTTGCCATCTCCATGCACTTGTCAATTGAGCGAGAGCAGAATATATATTTTAAATATTCTCTTTCATTCAATTTATATTCATTTCCCTGAGTAACATGACTTTTCAATTCATCTCACTACCACAAATGCAAAATTATTATTAGGACCATAATCAGAAGTTAGGTATAAAAATCGATCCCAGAATACCAAAAGGATGATGATCTAGGCAACTTCTCCAGCTGCTCTTAATTCAACTTCCCATGGTCTCTGCCCTGCAGAGGGGATGTTTTCCTCTCTCCCATGGACACTCCAGCTGAAGACCTGTTGGAGCAAATGTTGCTTCCACTGTAGGGCAAGAGGAGAGCCAGGGAGAGGGGAGGGGGGGATGATGCAGACCAAGGATGCAGAGGCAACAGGTGGAGTACATGAGACAGCGCTGAGGCTGTGGGTCCATCCTTCTGGTGGGTGGGCTATGGGTTCTCCTGTGTGTGGGAGAGGGTATGGGGGTGCGTGGGAGAGATTTGGAGGGTATTCTCTTGAATTCCTTTGGGGAAAGCAGTTTAGAAGAATATCGAAGGGCAGGTGGAGGGGAGGGTTGTGACCCCCAAGTGAACCTAGAAGGGTCGGGGGCTGCACTGTGCCTACTACAGGTTTTGTGCCCCCTAGTTACCTTGCAAGAGAAATGCCATGATCTTGAAGGTGTTTTCCCAGAGGGTAAGCCTAGTCTGTTGTACTTGTGAAAGCTGATGGCTGTGATTTCCCCACCTGTGGGAAGGACATGGTGCTGTTGCAGGAAAGGGGACCCCTTCCAGGGCCCGAAACTGAGCTCTTGTCTAACACTCGGAAATGAATTGTCTGAGGAGACACATGTACTGACAAAGCAAGAGATTTTATTGGGTAAGGGAACCCAGGAGAACAGCTCTGTCACATGGCTTGCAGTCTTGGGTTTTATGGTGATGGGATTATTTTCCGGGTTGTCCTTAGTCAATCATTCTGACTCAGAGTCCTTCCTGGTGGTGCACGCCTTGTTCAGCCAAGATGGATGCCAGAGAGAAGGATTCTGGGAGGTGGTCAGGCAGGTGGTGTCTCCTTTTGACCTTTCTTGAACTCTTCTGTTTGGTGGAGGCTTATTAGCTCCCTGTTCCTTACCAGGACCTCCTGTCGTAAAACAACTCATGCAAATGGTTACTATGGTGCCTGGCCAGGGTAGGCGGTTTCAATCAGTGTGCTTCCCCTAACAGTGCTAGTGAGGGGTTTGAGTTGCTGCTCTCTCCTGATATCCCTTGGTTCATGGCAGATGACACCTCTTCCATAATGCCTCATTGTGCTTTGCTGACCCAGGGCAAGAGCCACACCACTCCGTGTACTCAACTGCCTGGGAATTAGGGTAAGCACCTGCATTTTCATGGCCCTCCTGTTTCATGACCAACGTGTATAGATGGGTCCTACTTCTTTTGCTAAGCCTCCTGACTGTGATGTCTGTGGGCACGCAGGTTCCCCACCCATTGGGCTTGGCACTTTCCTGGGGAGCCTCTGAGGGCTGGCTGGCAGGCACCAGCAAGAGAGAAGCCACACCTCAGGGGTTGTGGAAAAACATGGGAAATGTGGCCCAGAGTCCTCATACCTCTGGGGCCAAGTGCAGGTCAGGTGGGGGTGGTGGAGGCACCACTTCCAGGAACAAGGAGGCCAGAGGCTCTCCGGACCAAGGGGCGTTTTCCCTTCCAGGCCTAGCCAATTCTAAGGCCTCTCATATGACTTTCCCTTCTCCCTTTCCCTTCTCCACACCAGCTGTGTTCTTGGGGAGTGTAAGCCACGTCTCCCAACAAGCAGAAATCTCCCAACAAGTGAAATGTCCCAACACACCTCTAGAGCTTGGGGAAGGAGTTGGATCAATGTTTTCTAACAACAGGACAGAGAACTTGTGGCGGCTGTGTTAGGGGAAGCACACTGACTGAAACCGCCCACCCTGGCCAGGCACCATAGTAACCATTTGCATGAGTTGTTTTATGACAGGAGATCCTGATGAGGAATCCGGAACTAATAAGCCACCACCAATGGAAGAATTCGGGAAAGGTCAAAAGGAGACACTGCGTGTCCGTCCACTTCCCAGAATCCCTCTCGCCAGCATCCATCTTGGCTGAGTGATGCGAGTGCCACCAGGAAAGACTCTGAATTAGAATGATTGGCCAAAGACCACCCGGAAACTAATCCCATCACCATAAAACCCGAGACTGTGAGCCAGGTGGCAAAGCAGTTCTCCTGGGTTCCCTTACCTCCTGCTCTCCACCTGGGTGCCCTTCCCAATAAAATCTCTTGCTTTGTCAGCACATGAGTCTCCTTGGACAATTCATTTCCAAGTGTTAGACAAGAGCCCAGTTTTGGGCCCTGGAAGGGGTCCCCCTTCCTGCAACAGCTGGAGGCAACCTCTTGCTTTGTTGGTTCTCTTGGCTGATACGACGGCCCAGAATGATGCTCCTCCTTGAGGGGTTGGGCGGCACAGCCCAGGGGCTTGACCAGGCTGGTGTCTTTCCCACTGCTTCTTAGGGAACAGCAAGAAATCCTACAGGTCCATTCTTACAGAAGAGATGCCCTGTGGAGCCCAGACTGTGCACTAAACCGCTTTGGAATGATGATTCCATGGGTCATTCTTCCTTTAGTGAACCTTGGAGAGTGGAGAAATAATTGACGATGCTACGCCCTTCACTGGCAGTAAAAATTTCACTTTGTTCTGACTTGCCTCACTGTTCCCCTCCACTCCCTCACTCCAGCATAGAAGGTCACTGATGTTGCTTTCCTGGACAATTTTTTGTCCTTGGCTCCCTTATAATAGATATTTATTCTCAAATAACTTGTGAAGTTACACAAGAAAGTTATAGTAGAAAGGTATTCATATTAGCCTTTCCCAATACTGTAGCTTGAAATCACCCCAATGTTCATCATATGTGAAGTAGCTTTACGTTAGTGTAATGCTTATCATTAACACCAAAGTAAGAGAGAAATGCAAATACACACATATGTATACATATATGTATATGTGTATATATATATATATATATATATATATAAAACATAATGTTGGTTGATAATAGCTAGATAGAAAACTATACACGCATTCACTTGAACTTGAAGAAAGAACAAAGCCAAATTAGGTGATAGTTGACATTAGAATTGTTTAAAGTAGTAGGGGATGGGTGGGCATTATCTGGTAAGTGTATCAAAGGGCCACGCTTGAATGACAAAAAAAATTTGTCTGTTGTGATTCTGGTAATGATTACACATTGAAATATTCTAATAGCCGCCCTTTACTGTTTTGTGTATTTTGTTCTGTGAACACATTTTAATAATTTCCTTTTCGGATAAAAACTGTGTGTAGGACGTCAGAGAATCCAGCGAAGACAATGACTGAATTGGAGTATATTATAAATTCTTTATTTAAATTCTATTCCGTTTTGTGTAAAAAAGCCTTGCTGCTATTTGAAATATTTTTGCTGCTGCTGCTGCTGCTAAGTCGCTTCAGTCGTGTCCGACTCTGTGCGACCCCATAGACGGCAGCCCACCAGGCTCCCCAGTCCCTGGGATTCTCCAGGCAAGAACACTGGAGTGGGTTGACATTGCCTTCTCTGTGAAACAGTTCTACACACACACACACAAAGATTCTTGTCTGAGTACACAATTTCTTTCGTGGAAGCTACACACAAGACTCATTTAGAGTTTGAAACTGATCTTTAGATATTTTCTCGTAAATGGTGAGACCTGGATCAAGTCCAGAGTGCTTCAGCCTGAGCACCATTGGGTTGACTTCCGCTCTCCTGACCTTACTCCGTTTGGTGACTAAAGAGTCGTTGCAGGTACAAAGCAAAAGAAATACTGCCGTGACTCGGATTCGAACCGAGGTTGCTGCGGCCACAACGCAGAGTACTAACCACTATACGATCACGGCACGCCACTGTGCTGACAGCAAACTGCGTCTTTGCGCTCCTACATTTAAGTATAGCTGTTTCGTTGAACCACCGTCAAGTACTCCTGCGTTTCCGTCATGTCTTCCTTCCGTTATTCTCTTCCTCTTCTGATGTATTTTTCATCTCTTCCAGCCCGCGCCTCAAAACAGGTCTCCTGAGAAGTATCTTTGCTTTGACCTTGCCTCTCCTCCTCCCTACATTTCCGCATTTGACCGATTTTCCCCAACGCCTCCGTCCGGCTCACGCCCACCGACCGCAACCTAGCGGAGGGAGGGCAGTGCCAACGGCTCAGGAGGTCAGATGAAGGCGGAGAAAAGAACCGAAAGAACGACTACTGAGCCCACCGGGCGCTCAGCTTCCCTCGGGCCCTCCTCGGCTCAGGCCCGGGGCGTCTCCGGGGCGCTGCATGTGCAGCGGGTGGGGGGCCAGGCGCGGCAGGGACGTTCGGCGGGACATCTGCCTTCGGAATGCCCAACTTCCGGCTTCCCCACGGGTTCCTCCCGTTTTCATAGGCTTTGGATCGGGTACTGCGGTCCTGCTAAAGGCAGGGAGCTCCCCCTAGAGTGGAAAGCGCGCTTGCTTTCTGCCGGATGAAGTTGTGGGGGAGGTAGAAAACAGACTTAATGGTGCTGGAGTCTCTGTGGCGCAGTCGGCTAGCGCGTTCGGCTGTTAACCGAAAGGTTGGTGGTTGGAACCCACCTAAGGACGCTTTCGTCTCCTATTTTAGGACGTAATCTAAGGATTTGCGGTTATTTCTGTGTTGTACATTCTTTCTTGAAATCTTGGAACTAGGACTCCATTACCCTCCTTTTCATCTATGTCTTCTCAACAGGCTAACCTAAGGCATGATTATCGGTGATCCTCACATAAGAAGGTTGGCTCTGGAGAAAAACAGGTAGGTCACTTGAAAACCAGGATCGAAAGAATAGAGTTATTTCATCGTTGTCCTCCGGGTTCCTTTCAACGGTGAGGTTCCGTTCATTGTACCAGGTATTTATTAACCCCTTTACATATACCATTAAAATTAATTCCTCTCCATTGTGTAGTTCCCTGGTGGTCTAGTGGCTAGGATTCGGCGCTTTCGCCGCCGCGGCTCGGGTTCGATTCCCCGTCAGGGAAGGTGTGCTTTTTTGGTCTTGTTTTGTTTTTTGCGGCTTTGCAGGTGGCACTAGTAGTCAAGAACCCGCCTGCCTAAGCAGGAAACATAAGAGACGCGAGTTCCATCCTTGGGTCGGGAAGATCCTCCGGAGAAGGGCATGGCAACCCACTCTAGAATTCTTGCCTGAAGAATTCCATGGACAGAAGAACCTGGTGGGCCACAGTCCACAGAGGTGCAAAGAGTCGGACATTACTGAAGCGACTTAGCAGCACGAGTTTAAGTTTAAATTAAATATAAAGACGTTCCTTTTTCATAGCTTGGAATGTTGCCATTTTACTCATTTGGAGCTGTTATATAAAGGCATATTCTTTGTGCCACCTTTACCCACACATTTGATGTTTTTATATCAATTCCTGCAAAGGTGGAGAAAGCAGTGTAGCTCTGCTCTTGTTCAGTCACTAAGTCATGTCTGACTCTTTGCGACTCCATGGACTGCAGCACGCCAGGTTCCCTGTCCTTCACTATCTTCAGGAGTTTGCTCAAATTTATGTCCATTGAATCAGTCATACTATCTAGCCATCTCATCCTCTATTGCCCCCTTCTCCTGTCTTCAATCTTTCCCAGCATCAGGATCTTTGCCAATGAGTTGACTCTTCACATTAGGTAACCAAAGGATTGGACCTTCAGCTTTAGCATCTGTCCTTCAAATGAATATTCAGGATTGATTTGGTCTCCTTGCAGTCCAAGGCACTCTCAAGAGTCTTCTCCAATACCACAGTTCAAAAGCATCAATTTTTTGGTGCTTGGTCTTCTTTATGGTCCAACTCTCACATCAGTACTTGACTATTGGAAAAACCATAGCTTTGACTATATGGACCTTTATTATCTTTTAGGCTTTTAAATAGTTCAGCTGGAATTCCATCACCTCCACTAGCTTTGTTCTTGGTGATGCTTCCTAAGGCCCACTTGACTTCACACTCCAAGAAGTCTGGCTCTAGGTGAGTGACCACACCACTGTGGTTTTCCTGATCATTAAAACCTTTTTTGTATAGTTCTTCTGTGTTTTCTTGCCACCTCTTCTTATTTTCTTTTGCTTCTTCTGTTAGATCCTTACTGTTTCTGTCGTTTATCATGCCCATCCTTGCAAGAAATTTTCCCCTGATCTCTCCATTTTTCTTGAAGAGATCTCCAGTCTTTCCCATTCTATTTTTTTCTCCTATTTCTTTGCTTTGTTCACTTAAAAAGGCTTTCTTATCTCTCCTTGCTATTATCTGGAACTCTGCATTCAGATGGGTATATCTTTCCCTTTCTCCTTTGCCTTTTACTTCTCCTCAGCTATTTGTAAAGCCTCCTCAGACAACCATTTTGCCTTCTTGCACTTCTTTTTCTTTGGGATTCTCCTTTCTATAGGAGGCAGTTTTGGTCACTGCCTCCTATACAATGTGACAAACTCCTATCCATAGTTTTTCGGGCACTCTGTCTATCAGATCTAACCCCTTGAATCTATTCGTCACCTCTACTGTGTAATCATAAGGGATTTGATTTAGGTCATACCTGAATGGCCTAGTGATTTTCCCTATTTTCATCAAGTTAAGCCTGAATTTTGCAGTAAGGAGCTGATGATCTAAGCCACAGTCAGCTCTGTGCCTTGTTTATGCTGATTGTATAGAGCTTCTCCATCTTCAGCTGCAAAGAGTACAATCAGTCTAATTGCAGAATTGACCATTTGGTCATGTCCTTGAGTAGAGTCATCTCTTGTGTGGTTGGAAAAGGATCTTTGCTATGACCAGTATGTTCTCTTGATATAACGGTTAGCCTTTGCTCTGCTTTTTTAGTTTATTAAGGAACCTCCATTCTGTTCTCCTAAGTGGCTATACCAATTTACATTCCTACCAAGAATGTAGGAGGGGGCCCACTCCACTTATTATCACTCAATTCTAACCAAGGGTATCACTACAACAATACTAAACACAGTAGAACAATGGAACCATACAAAGATGACCAGGAACTTCAGCATACTGAAATTATGGATTTCTGGTACCATACCACTTTCTTGTGCCCACATATACAAATTAAAAAACACTTCTTACTTCCTCCTTCCCACATATTAATCAGGCATTTATTTTTTTCAGTGAAACAAAGCAAGCCTTAAACTACCTTGGAGGCCTCAGTTTAATGTCCCACTTGCCTCATCATTCCTCTACTTCCTCTCATTAGATTTTCATTTATTTGTGCCCTCCTGCAGCATTTCCTTTTTCAAACCCCTAGCCCCCTCTCTCAGGAACAGAGAATGGAGAACTGTATTATTGTTGACATTACAGACTTGTTCCCTGGATAGAAATCAACTCAAAGAAGAGCATTTTTTGGTCCATCCCAGGATTTTGTTTTTGTTTAAAAAAAGCTTAGAAAAGTAACACTTAAATATTTGCTTTTCTGACAAAGAGAAATTTGAAGTAACACTGCTGGCCTCTGGGTATTAAGCTGAATGGAAGCTTTTACATTCTCCATGGTGCTGAGGAGAAATAACAGTCAAAACTGGTTGGAAGGAGGCTTTTGAGTCCATAGACATGTCACTTCCACTAAAGGGAAGTAATGTTTCCACCACTCCATTTGTAGTTGGAATATGCAGAAGCTTTTATTCTGAAGGAGGTAAGGAGCAAGTTATGGGAGGGCGGTTGACTCAGTCTGGCCTTGAAGTCATTTAACTAACAGGTGTTCTCGTGAGCCCCCAAATTGTTCTGTGACATGGCTTCCTCAGTCATGTCTCCAATGTCTGAAACCTCCTGAGACCTCCAGAGCTAGAGTGGTTTGAAAGAGCAGAGGATGAAAGAAACACTAACCTAGGTTCTCATAAGCACATTCCAGAGTGTGGTGTGAAGACTTCCAGTCCCTTGGGCTATCAACTAAGTGGGTTTGGAGCATGAACCTACTTGGAATCAAAGCTTCCTATTGAGTCTTTTCAGGTAGATTCCCTACATGGTTGACTTTTGCTGTCATTTCAACAGTGATCTCATCCTCTTTGCCCTTATGATTGAAATCAAATAGCAAAAAGCCCTAATTAGTAGAGTATTGGTGGACATAAAAGAAATATTTTCATCCAAAGCTCTGGGAATTAAAGGTAAAATTTGCCTTCGAAGTAGTTTTCTTATGTTGGCAGAATTTAGTTCTTTGTAACTGTGTATCCTTGGAAGGCAGATTGGTGTGCTCTAAACCTGTTTCCACCTCTTGCTTAGTTCAGTGAGCTTAGGTCTAACTCCAGGGTTCCTTTGGGATCCAAGATGTCTTTATATTTCTTGTATTTTCAAACAGAACCTTTCTGAAAAGAGTACATCAGTGTCTTTCCAAAAAAGAGATGATTCTACCCAGTTTTTTTTCACATTGAGGCAACCGGTCCACTGTAGTGCCCCACCCTCTCCTGAATTCAGTGCTCCAAATTTAGACTATGTGATGTCCAAAATTCAACTGCATCATATACCAGGAGCAATATATCCAGAGAGAATTAAGACAGTGCTTCAGCGGAAGGAGAGCATAGGCTTCTGCTTGGGGCCTGTATTGCCTTTCCCTGGAAGCAAGGACCCAGGATTTTCACATCTGGATTAGCATCCCACATCTCAGTCAGGAGTCAGAATCTCAAATCTCCTGATTTGAAAACAGAATACCAGTTGAAAGTTTTCACCCCTTGAATCTGGGAGCTCCTGGATGCTTCCTGCAGGAGTTAGGGCACATGCACAGATCAGAGACGTGAGAGAGCTCTGTGCAAGCCAAGATCAGTGGGACTCCTCCCCTCCGGCACCCTTTATTCCCCTTCATTTCATTGCTCTGCCAGCTCGTTTCTCTTAAGCTTCAGTGTTTCTTTCTCACTTTCCCTCGGAAATGGGAGATCCCTCTGGATCTTGTTATTTTCCTTTGTTCGGTTTCATCAGATTTCAAGTCTAATAGTCTAACCAGGTCTTCATGTTTTAAACAGTTCCATAGCCAAGCCTGGAGGTCTCAGGGCATTTGGCTGTTTTAAAATGATAAATCTCTTATCCAAGTCAGCTCTTGATTACATGCTTGAATTGAACAAAAGACCAGCCATGAGGCCAGTGTGAACTATTCTCATCACTGGGCTACCACCTAGTGGAGGATCAAGGTCCAGAAAACACAGACTGCCATAGTGACTATACTTCTTTTGATTTTAGGTTCTTTATCCCCTTAGTTGGTTCTTGTTGCCCTAATGGCCCAGGAGCAAGTGACAAGAATGAAGACAGAAAACGAAATCTGGTGCAATGGGTCAGGGGACCTGCAGCCTCTACTGGACTGAGGTGCAGAGTCCACTCTGAGTCCAGCTCTTAGTCCTAATTGAAGACTACAAGACTTTCTCAGATCTTACCTTTCTCAAGACACATGCTGTGTTAATCATGTACCCCTAAATGTCATGGACTACACTGACATAGTCCAGATCTCCTTGTGTTTACCCCAGGCCGTTCCCTTCTGGGCTAGTCTTTGGAACAATTAGCAAGTGCATAGGCAGCGTTCTGGAGAAGGAAATGGCAACCCACTCCAGTATTCTTGCCTAGAGAATCCTGTGGACAGAGGAGCCTGGTAGGTTGCTGTCCATGGGGTCGCACTGAGTCAGACATGACTGAAGCAACTTAGCAGCAGCAGCAGGCAGCACTCAGGCCTGATGTCGACCCAGTGTTCCAGGGTCCATGCTTTCATGATCCCAGTCATACTCCCTTCTGGGTCTGGCCTTGGGGTTTGTAACAAGGAGATTATTCTTAAGAAAAACATGAAAGATAATCATTAACATAATTTCTTAATATATGCTGTTTTTCCAGATGCTATTTCTGTGGAATTTCTCAAGGCTGTGAAAGTACATTATTAGGAATTCCCACTACAGGTTCTTATAGGAAAGTATCTCAGATGGAAAGTAGGTAGAAACTGCTTTTGTGAAAGACTTTCACGTATCCTTTTATTTCAACATCTATGGAAGGGGAAGAAAAAACCCCATCAAGTGTGTCCCTGGATTCCTCTGGAATCCTGGCTGTAGAAGCTTGGTCACTAACCCAGGTTGGAGAGAAGTACAGTTGAATATGAACCACAAATCAAGATACCTCAGACTGGAGCCAGGACTGTTCAAGACCAGGACCTGACAGGGCCAAGCGCCATTGTTTCTTGGGCTGTTAAAGCATAGGTTCAGTAAGTGTTAAGTAAACTAAATATGTGAAAATCCTTTAGCAGTTCCAGGGTGGTTTTAGAGTAGAACAATGTTGCATACTGCCAGATTCTTAAAAAAGACATTCCCAAAATAGTTTTTAAAAATTTAACAAGATTATCTTAAAAAAAAAAAAAAGACTAAGCACCATTATTACAAGGCAGCCATCTACCTAACAACAGTGATTCAGACAACTCTGGAAAGCTCTTGACAATTATGCCCTACTTTTGAGGAGATAATTTACCACTTGCTCCCTTCACCCTCCCACCACAGGAAAGATTCTTCACTTTTTTGTGGAGTCAGAAGCATTTACAATGCTGGTAGGAATTTAAATTAGTGCATCCACTATGGAAAAAGTGTAGAGATTCCTTTAAAAATTAATAATAAAACAGCCATATGATCCAGCTATTCCATTAATGGGTCTTTACCTAGAAAATACAAAACCACTAATTGGAATAGATATATACACCCATATGTACATCACAGCATGATTTACAATAGTCAAAATATAGAAACAACCCAAGTGTCTATCAGATGAATGGATAAAGAAGATGTGGCATATATACACAACACAGTACGCCTCGGCCTTAAACAAAATCTGCCATTTGCTACAACATGGATGGACTTGAGGGTATTATGCTAAGTGAAATAAGCAAATAAATACAAATACTATGTGATTTCACTCATATATGGAATTTTTAAAATGTTTTAATGAATGAACAAACCAAATCATACAAAAACAAGCACATAGGTACAGAAAACAGAGTAATGGTTACCAGAGGGGAAGGAGGAGGAGGGAGAGGGAAGTGAGTAAAGTAATTTGTTATAAAATGTTCTAGCAGGACACAGAGAGCCAGGCTAGAACCAAGGAAACAGCTTCACTTTCTTGAAGGGTCTCTCCCAAGGTGAGTGGTTCCAGCACTCAGTTTAACCCAAGACCCCACAGCCCACTAAAGCAACTAAGCTGAGTCCACAGGGCAGCAGGTCTGAGCGGATACTAGCCTAGTCCTGTTCCTTCTAAAAACTCTAGGCCTGCCTGGCCTGGCCTATCAGAAGAGCAGAATAAATTTTCACCTGAAGCTTCTTATAGCCTACGGAGAACAGGGCAAAAGGACAAAATCTTCCCCTGGCCTTGGCGAACAGGTCCTGCAAAAGCTGGTTTTGAGGGACATGCCAAAGGAAGGGAGCAACAGTGGCCCAAAGAGTGATCCTGGGATGTCTGCAAGTTACTTTCAAATGGTGGAGTAAATCATGTATATGAAGAGAGAGTGAGAAAGCAAATGTGGGAAAATGTTAACTGTACACTTAGGTGAAGAATGAAAGTGAGAGGGTTAGCAGTGTCTGACTCTCTGCCACCCCATGAACTGTAGCCTGCCAGTCTCTTTTGTCCATAGAATTCTCCAGGCAAGAATTACTAGAGTGGGTAGCCATTCCCTTCTCCAGGGGAACTTCCCCACCCAGGGATCAAATCTAGGTCTCCCACATTGCAGGCAGATTCTTTACTGTCTGAGGCACCGGGGAAGTGAAGAATATATACTATTAATATACTTGTAAAATTGTATAGGTTTCAAACTTTTTTTTTTTCTTTTTCTTTTTAAAGGAGTAATTGGTGCTCAGTATTTCTTTTTAAAGGAGTAATTGGTGCTCGGGTCCCAAGTTCTCTTTAGATGGACACTCAAAGTGAGATTTCGGGTTTCTGAGATCAAGGGAGGAGTGGAGGTGAAGGGCTGGGCAGGCTGCTCCTCACATGCCCTCCCACCACTCTGGGAGGTGCCCTGGCCCTGCGGCCCAATCTCACTGACTTAAGGATTCAATGCAGAGATTTTACTGCATGGGGACACTGGGGTGCATCACACTTGTGGAAAATGAAAGTGTTAGTCGTGGACTGTAGCAGGCCAGGCCCTTCTGTCCTTGAAATTTTCCAGGTCAGAATACTGGAGTGGGTTGACCACTCCCGGCTCGAAGGTATCTTCCCGACCTAGGAATACGAACTGAGGTCTCCCGCATTGCCGGCAGATTCTTTACGGTCTGAGCCACAAGGAGCAAGGGAAAAGTCTGTACGCGGAGATGAAAGCAAAAGAGACACTTCGATTCCCTGACCGGGAATCGAACCCGGGCCGCGGCGGTGAAAGCGCCGAATCCTAGCCACTAGACCACCAGGGAACCACGTGCTGTATGCATCATAAATTTCAATAGGAAATCTGAAAAGAGTGTGCGGTGTCTCTCGCCCTCCTATTCTGAGTCCTGCACCCCGCTCCAAGGAATTGTACCCGAAGAACGTTCCTTCCCTGCTTTCTCCAAATGAGGAGCTCCACACCAAAAGCCGGACGCTCTGCGTGACAGTGGACGCGCCCGCGAGGTCCGCCTGACCCTCACGTCCCCACGACTTGCCCGGTTCGGGCGCACCTCACGACTGCCCTGGAGACGCGCCTTTTCCCGGCGAGCGCGCGTGGAGAGCAGGTCCCCGGGGCGGGGGCAGGAGAGGCGGGAGGGGAGCCGCGCGGGTGAGACCTCGGGATCCCCAAGGTCACAAAAGACTCCTGGCGGGTGCAGGAACCCGGAGGGCTGGATAAACGCTTGCAAACAAGGCTCCGCGCCCAGACCTGGATTCCGTGCGGTTTTCCCCCACGACCTGCTGCCCGGCAGTTCTCCCGCCTTGGATGACGCCATCTCCAGCTCCCTGGGCTCAGGCCTCTAGTTGTCCCAGACGCAGCGCTTTCCTCAGACCCACATCCAATTAGTCAGGACTTCGCGTTTGCTTCTCCGTCCATGTTTACTTCTGCCCACACAGTCCCAGTCCCTCCTTTTCGCGACTCTGGACTTGGGCAAACGACTCTCCCGAGAAAGGCGGTCCCTCTTTCCCCCTCCTCTGTCGGGGAAAGAACCACCGCTCCCTCGTCCAGTCTACGTGGAAGGGCAGCGCGCTGGACGGGACCGAAAGACCGCGAATCCGCTCCTCTGGCTGGACGTGAGAGGTGAAAACTAGGACCCGGATGGGAGGAAAGCAGGCGCATCTCATGTAACGTCCTGATCTAAAGCAGTTTTCAAGTCCGCCTCTTTGGGGACTCAGGCTCCAGCGCTGGTGAGGATGCTGCCGCGCGGTCGCACCCTCGACCGCATTCGGAGTCCCCGCGGAACCAGGCGGAGCCCCGCGGCCAGGGGGCCGGTGCGCACGCCGCCCGCGCCTCCCTCGGGGTCGGAGCCCTGAACCTCAGACCTGAAGGAAACGCGGTGACCGCCGCACTAAGAAAAGAAGAAACACCACTGCAGGAGAAAACGCACGTGCATCCCCAAGCGTGTTACCCTTTGCTTCTAAAGGAAACGAGAGGCAGACAGACACACAGACAACACTGCATTAAGTGTCTCAGCAAAAAGCAACTGCCTGCTGTGAGGCACGGAAACCCCTCCAGACGCCAGCTTTCTGGGAAAATTGCCTTGACCTCTGTCGTCCTAGGTTAAAATTCTTACTTCATGATCTGTTGAACTGCAAAATTATAAAAGGCGTTTCAGGCATTGTAAAAGGTAAAACAAAACTGTTTCTCAAGAAGAATCTCAAGTACAATGAGGGCAGAATGAACGACCTTGAGATCTGTCTGGGCCGAGCCTGGCTCCCCCGCGGCTTTATGCCGGGCCTGGTCTGCAAGCGAATTCAATACAGGCAGGAAAGAAAGTCTCGGCCTGCGTTGATGCTCGCTATTTTCAAACAGACAAAAGACCTGAGCCTTCAGCCTTTGCTGCTCTTCATGCTAAACGTGAAAGCGTGGTGAAAGTCTTGGACTTGAACTATATTGGACAACTAGAATAAGCCACAGCGGCAGGAACCTGAGAAACCCCGTTTGCCGCGGACGTCGGGGGAGAAGGACTGCAAGATCAGGAGCTCGGGAGCAGAGGGGAGGGCCGGGCCTCGGGTTCCCCGGTGAATTAGAAACACCGCTCATTTCCAAGAGCCAAGAGCACTGACTGACCGCCTGTCCGCAGCCGGGGAGGGGCGGCGTCTACACTGAAGGGCGTCCAGGTTGCTTGCGGCTCAGACGCGCCCATCACTCCCAGCTCCTGCGGCTTCTGGGAGATGGGGATTCAGTGGAGTGATCTCTGGTCTCTGGCGCTAGGCTGAGGAACTGGAGACTCAGTTGGACTTGGGAGCCCCAGGGACCTCACTTCGGGGGAGGTGAGGAACCCTAACCGGAAGGAAGGTCTCTCGGGAGCTGCAATCTACGTGCTTGAGAGATCGAAGGTGCTCCCAGGGTCCTTTTTCTTTAAAAATTTTTGGTGGGCCAGTCTTGGCGACAAGTTCATTCCTTGTAGCTGTCGTTAGGCGTTAGTACTCACGTGGTTTCCCTAGTGTGGTTGTTATCATGTTCACCTAACACGGGAAAGGTCCCCCGGGCAGAAACAGGTTCCTTTTTTTTTTTTTCTCCCTGAAACTTTCACCCCTGAACTCCCGTTCTTTTTTTAAAACGGGGCAAGTGGGGTGGGTTATGGCAGAACGTGTAGCTGCGTTTTTCTTTCCCCAAACCCAGGAGAAGTTCTCTTACTACCGTAAGCCAACTCAGCACTAGGAACCAGGCCTCCTTTCTTTGCTCTGAATAAGGTCTTTAGAGGCCAGGCCACAGACATTCCAAGGAGGACACAGGAGAAGGCTCGCCTTCAGGTTATCTTTCCATCTGAAAATCCCCACACCTTCTCTTCAGGGGCCTAAATCTCCTCTACACATTGACAGGGATCATGTCTCAGAAAACCAAGAAATGCATCCCTGTGAGGCAAACTTGGCTTTCTCTCACCCCAGCACACTTGTGAAACAATTTGATTTTCATGACAGAAAAATAGAGAACGAATTCAACTCTGCATGGGGCTCAAACCAAAGACACAAAGATGAAGAATTTCATGCTCCACAAATTGAGCTGGTTGGGGAGGAAAGGGAGTTGGTACGTGTGCTTTTAACCAGGAGAGGTTCCCTGGAGTCAGGTCAGGAAACAGGAAATAAATGGATATGCTCATCACCCACTGAGAACCAAGTCTGCCTCTGATTCATAAGGCAACTGAGGTTTGAAAGAGACCATCACATTGGCTCCCCCAGCACACAGCGCTACAGCTAGAGTAGGATGGAACCCACCTTGTGGCCTGGCCTCTGAGCAAAGCCGCATTCAGGCAGGGAGGGAGTGGTGAGGGGTGATGAGCAGTGAGGCAACGACTGGGAGCCTTGCACAGCTGCATTCAGCCCTGGGCTCTGAGAATCACCTGTTTTTCTGCTCTCTGCATCTCTGAAATCTAATCTTTCCTGGGGTAGATTGCCTGTTGTTGCTGTTCAGTTGCCCAGTTGTGTCTGACTTTTTGAGGTCCCATGGACTGCAGCACGCCAGGCCTCCCAATCCCTCACCATCTTCCGGAGTTTGCCCAAGTTCACGTTCATTGCATCGGTGATGCCATCCTGTGATCTTATCCTCTGACGCCCTCTTCTCCTTCTACCCTCAATCTTTCCCAGCATCAAGGACTTTTCCAATGAGTCTGTTGTTCGCATCAGAGGACCAAAATACCGGAGCTTCAGCTTCAGCATCAGTCCTTCCAACGAGTATTCAGGGTTGATTTACCTTCAGATTGGCTGGTTTGATCTCCTTGTTGTCCAGGGGATGCTCAGGATTCTTCTCTAGCACCACAGTTTGAAGGCATCAATTGTTTGGGATTCTGCCTTCTTTACGGTCCAGCTCTCACAATCGTACATGACCACTGGGAAGACCATAGCCTTGACTATATGGACCTTTGTCTGCAGTAATGTCTGTGCTTTTCAACACACTGTCTAGGTTTGTCACAACTTTCCTGCCAAGAAGCAACCGTTTTCTGATTCCATGATTTCAGGGTGTTTTTGTAGCACAATTGGTTAACTTGTTTGGCTGTTAACTGAATGGTTCGTGGTTTGAGTCCACCCAGGGATGCATCTTTCCTGCTATAGATTGCAGCTCTACTTTTCCCCTTCATGAATCACTGCCTTGTGGGGGTGAAGGGGCTTGCCATAAGTCAATGAAGCTATGTAGAGCCACCCAAGACAGACTGGTTATAGCGGAAAGTTCTGACAAAACATGATCCACTGGAGGAGGGAATGGCAAACCATCCCTTGTGAGAACCTCATGAACTATGTAAAAGACTGCCTATCTCCACTTTACTTAAGTCTGGAGTTTTATATTGTTCCTTCATTTGGAGCATGACCTCATTCTGCTAACACACTGTTTTTATTTCTCTACATCTGGTAGGGTGGTTATGTTCCTGGCCTTAGAGAAGTGGCCATTTGTAGGGGACTTCCATGGATCCCAGCAGCCTGCTACCCTCTCATCAGATTGATATGCTCTAGGGGTGCCCTGTATGTGGGCTGCATGGGTCCTTTTGTTGTGGCTGGCTGACCACAGTGCATGGTCTGGTAGGATTAGCTGGCTCCAGTCTCTTTGATTGCTAGGCCCTGCCTTGTTTGGGATCTGCAGCCACTGGTTAGCACGGCAGGGTCAAGAGGCAGCTGGCTGTGGAACCCCCAGGTGCTAGGGCTAGTACTGGCACACAGGTGGGCAAAGCCAGGTCCTGAGGTCTGGTCTGGCTGGAGGGCCCAGGAGTCCCAAAGTCAGACTGCTGGTAGGTGGGGCTAGATCCTGACAAAGGTGACTCTGAGGGGTCCAGACACTTAAATTGGCTGGCTAGTGGGTGGGGCTCGAGTCTAGTCAGTTCCAGGGCTGGTGAAAAAATAGGACAGTTTGAGAAAAGTAATAACCTTGGATTGTTGTTACTTGGATAGTTATAAACTTTGGTTTTTAACATATGCAAAGTTAAATGCAACAAAATAAATAAAGGCAGGAAGGGGAGAAATGTGAACTGGTATGACTTCACTTGAAGGTGGACTGTGGTAAGTTACAGATGGATGGCATAAAGCCTAAAGCAATTGCTGAAATAACAGGTTATAGCTAACAAGTCAACAGAGGCAAGAAAATTATATACATTGACTTATATACAAAACCACATATAATCTACGATAGAGCATTTGCTCTTCTGGCATTCTGTCCTATGGATGTGTATAAGAAAGATGACTGCAGCATTATTTGTAACAATACAAGCATGCATATGTGCTAAGTGGCTTTAGTCAAGTCTGACTCTTTGCGAGCCTAGGCTCCTTTGTCCATGGGATTTTCTGGCAAGAATACTGGAGTGGGTGACCTTGCCCTCCTCCAGGGGATATAGCCAACCCAGGGATCAAACTTGGGTTTCTTAGGCCTACCTGCTTTGGCAGGTGGATTCTTTACCCCTAGGGCCACCCAGGAAACCCATAATAAAATAGAACTAAGCTAATTCCAAAAGTATATGCAAAGGAGTAAATAAATATTATTACAAACAATGGAAGAAACTTCACGATTTATAGGAATTCACAGTTCAATGATGAGTCTAGTCTTTGAGAATTTCTCAATTGTGAGTAGCCTGTTTTCCTCCTGAACTCCTCTCGGAGGATCAGCGATGATCTGGGCTTAGGTTCTCCTGTGGTGCACAAAATACAAGGGACAGGAGAAATATAGTAGTGGAGGTTCCTGTCTTGGCCATTAAGGGAGGAGAGCTTCTGTAGAGAAGGCATGGCTACCAATCCTTTACATTCTATAGCGAGAAAGACTCATCCCTGGGAGGGACTTAGAACCACCAACCTTTTGGTTAAAAGCTGAATGCGCTAACTGATTGTGCCACAGAGACAATCAGAGGTCATATGTTCTCCTACCTCCCTGCTACCTCGTTCAGGTGGAGAGCAAGCACACCCTCTCCGCCTCACACTGAGCCACCCACCTTTCAGTTCAGTTCAGTTCAGTCACTCAGTCATGTCTGACTCTTTGCAACCCCATGAAATGCAGCACGCCAGGCCTCCCTGTCCATCACAAACTCCCGGAGTTTACTCAAACTCATGCCCATCGAGTCGGTGATGCCATCCAGCCATCTCATCCTCTGTCATCCCCTTCTCCTCCTGCCCCCAATCCCTCCCAGCATCAGGGTCTTTTCCAATGAGTCAACTCTTCACATGAGGTGGCCAAAGTATTAGAGTTTCAGCTTCAGCATCAGTCCTTCCAATGAACACCCAGGACTGATCTCCTTCAGGATAGACTGGTTGGATCTCCTTGCAGTCCAAGGGACTCTCAAGAGTCTTCTCCAACACCATAGTTCAAAAGCATCAATTTTTCAGTGCTCAGCTTTCTTCACAGTCCAACTCTCACATCCATACATGACCACTGGAAAAAACCATAGCCTTGACCAGACGGACCTTTGTTGGCAAAGTAATGTGTCTGCTTTTTAATATGCTGTCTAGGTTGGTCATAACTTTCCTTCCAAGGAATAAGCGTCTTTTAATTTCATGGCTGCAGTCACCATCTACAGTGATTTTGGAGCCCCCAAAAATAAAGTCAGCCACTGTTTCCACTGTCTCCCCATCTCTTTCCCATGAGGCGATGGGACCAGATGCCATGATCTTAGTTTTCTGAATGTTAACCTTTAAGCCAACTTTTTCATTCTCCTCTTTCACTTTCATCAAGAGGCTTTTTAGTTCCTCTTCACTTTCTGCCATAAGGGTGGTGTCATCTGCATATCTGAGGTGATTGATATTTCTCCTGGCAATCTTGATTCCAGCTTGTGCTTCTTCCAGCCCAGCGTTTCTCATGATGTACTCTGCATATAAGTTAACTAAGCAGGGTGACAATATACAGCCTTGACATACTCCTTTTCCTATTTGGAACCAGTCTGTTGTTCCATGTCCAGTTCTAACTGTTGCTTCCTGACCTGCATACAGGTTTCTCAAGAGGCAGGTCAGGTGGTCTGGTATTCCCATCTCTTGAAGAATTTTCCACAGTTTATTGTAATCCACACAGTTGAAGCCTTTGGCATAGTCAACATAGCAGAAATAGATGTTTTTCTGGAACTCTCTTGCTTTTTTGATGATCCAGCGGATATTGGCAATTTGACCTCTGGTTCCTCTGCCTTTTCTAAAACCAGCTTGAACGTCTGGAAGTTCTTGGTTCATGTATTGCTGAAGCCTGGCTTGGAGAATTTTGAGCATTATCTTACTAGCGTGTGAGATGAGTGCAATTGTGCTGTAGTTTGAGCATTCTTTGGGATTGCCTTTCTTAGGGATTGGAATGAAAACTGACCTTTTCCAGTCCTGTGGCCACTGCTGAGTTTTCCAAATTTGCTGGCGTATTGAGTGCAACACTTTCACAGCATCATCTTTCAGGATTTGAAATAGCTCAACTGGAATTCCATCACATCCACTAGCTTTGTTTGTAGTGATGCTTTCTAAGGCCCACTTGACTTCACATTCCAGGATGTCTGGCTCTAGGTGAGTGATCACACCAATATGATTATCTGGGTCGTGAAGATCACCCGCCTTTAGAAGGACGTTATATTGGCTTTAAAGCCTCGGAAAAACACGTGGGGAAGCCGTGAGTCATGTGATTCCAAAGCCCCACGCCTTGCTTCCCCTGCCGCACAGTTGCAGCACCCCAGAGACGCCCCGGGCCTGAGCTGAACTGCCAGTGGGCTCAGAGGTGGCTCTGGGTTTGCTCCGCCTTCACTCAACCAAGTTCGCCCCTGGGCAGCAATTTAGTAGATGTGGCCCTTCTGGGTGCAGAAGAATCTCTCTGGAAAGAGACCAGATCCAAAGAGGAAACATGAAAAGGAGTTAGAGCAGGTGAATGCAAGAATAAGACGACGAGACCTCCCAGGAAGCCTGTGAGGAGGCTTGCGCCAGATCCTGAGAGATAAAAATTGATTTTATTAAGTAGCAGAGTGCGGATGGAGAATCGGAGAAGAGCATGAAAGTGAGAAAAGTAAGAATTTCTGTAAGTGTGCACAAATAAAACAGCCAAGACAGTGTGAATATACTAGCCTTCAAAAACTTACAAAAAAATGCTGTGGCTGCCAGCTGGCCTGTGGCTCATCGTGACCATACGATGTTGTTAATACTACTGATGATTACAGCAGTCTTGGCTTAAATTCGATCTACAGCGAGGGGAGCAAGGCGTGGCGGAGACGCTGCCCTTCTGCCTTCGGAATTGCAGGACTCATGGCTTCCCCATGGGTTTTCCCCGTTTTCGGAGGCTTTAGAGCCGATATAACTGTCCTCCTAAAGGCCGGTGGCTCAGTATAAGCAGAGCTGTAGAGCTATCCAAAAATGACATTTCAGGAGAATCCACTAGTCACTAGAATTCAGTTATAAAATATAAGAACAAAATCTCTTGTATTTGAAATTTTAGAAACACTTCTACCACTCCTGTATCAAAGCATATTTGAAAATAAAAATTAGGAAATATTCTGAATCAAAACTGAAATACTACATATATACCGAAGATGAAGCTAAACCCGTCTTTAGATGATGATGGTCAACACCGAAATCAGATTGATTATATTCTTTGCAGCCAAAGATGGAGAAGCTCTATACAGTCAGCAAAAACAAGACTGGGAGCTGACTATGACTCAGATCATGAACTCCTTACTGCCAAATTCAGACTTAAATTGAAGAAAGTGGGGAAGACCTCTAGACCATTCAGGTATGACCTAAATCAAATCCCTTATGACTATACAGTGGAAGTGAGAAATAGATTTAAGGGTCTAGATCTGATAGACAGAATGCCTGATGAACTATGGATGGAGGTTCGTGACATTGTACAAAAGAAAGGAATCAAGACCATCCCTAAGAAAACGAAATGCAAAAAAGCAAAATGGCTGTCTGAGGAGGCCTTACAAATAGCTGTGAAAAGAAGGGAAGCAAAAAGCAAAGGAGAAAAGCAAAGACATACCCATTTGAATGCAGAGCAAGGAGAGAAAAGAAAGCCTTCCTCAGCCATCAATGCAAAGAAATAGAGGAAAACAATAGAATGGGAAAGACTAGAGCTCCCTTCAAGAAAATGAGAGATACCAAGGGAACATTTCATGCAAAGATGGGCTCAATAAAGGACAGAAATAGTATTGACCTAACAGAAGCAGAAGATAATAAAAAGAGGTGGCAAGAATACACAGAAGAACTGTACTAAAAAGATCTTCATGACCCAGATAATCACAATGGTGTGATCACTCACACTCACCTAGAGCCAGACATCCTGGAATGTGAAGTCAAGTGGGCCTTAGGAAGCATCACTACGAACAAAGCTAGTGGAGGTGATGGAATTCCAGTTGAGTTATTTCAAATCCTGAACATCCTGGAATGTGAAGTCAAGTGGGCCTTAGGAAGCATCACTACAAACAAAGCTAGTGGAGGTGATGGAATTCCAGTTGAGTTATTTCAAATCCTGAACATCCTGGAATGTGAAGTCAAGTGGGCCTTAGGAAGCATCACTACAAACAAAGCTAGTGGAGGTGATGGAATTCCAGTTGAGTTATTTCAAATCCTGAAAGATGATGCTGTGAAAGTGATGCACTCAATATGTCAGCAAATTTGGAAAATTCAGCAGTGGCCACAGGACTGGAAAAGGTCAGCTTTCATTCCAATCCCAAAGGAAGGCAATGCCAAAGAAAGTTCAAACTACTGCACAATTGCACTCATCTCACAAGCTAGCAAAGTAATGCTCAAAATTCTCCAAGCCAGGCTTCAGCTGTGAACTGTGAACTGTGAACTTCCAGATGTTCAAGCTGGTTTTAAAAAAGGCAGAGGAACCAGAGATCAAATTGCCAACATCTGCTGGATCATCAAAAAAGCAAGAGAGTTCCAGAAAAACATCTGCTTATGCTTTATTGACTATGCCAAAGCCTTTGACTGTGTGGATTACAATAAACTGTGGAAAATTCTTCAAGAGATGGGAATACCAGACCACCTGACCTGCCTCTTGAGGAACCTGTATGCAGGTCAGGAAGCAACAGTTAGAACTGGACATGGACCAACAGACTGGTTCCAAATAGGAAAAGGAGTATGTCAAGGCTGTATATTGTCACCCTGCTTAGTTAACTTATATGCAGAGTACATCATGAGAAACGCTGGGCTGGAGAAAGCACAAGCTGGAACCAAGATTGCTGGGAGAAATATGAATAACCTCAGACACCCAGATGACACCACTCTTATGGCAGAAAGTGAAGAAGAACTAAAGAACCTCTTGATGAAAGTGAAAGAGGAGAGTGAAAAAGTTGGCTTAAAGGTTAACATTCAGAAAACTAAGATCATGGCATTTGGTCCCACCACTTCATGGTGGATAGATGGGGAAACATTAGAAACAGTGGCTGACTTTATTTTGGGGGGCTCCAAAATCACTGCAGATTGTGATTGCAACCATGAAATTAAAAGACACTTACTCCTTGGAAGGGAAGTTATGACCAACCTAGACAGCATATTAAAAAGCAGAGACATTACTTTGCCAACAAAGGTCCATCTAGTCAAGCCTATGGTTTTTCCAGTAGTCATGTATGGATGTGAGAGTTGGACTATAAGGAAAGCTGAGCGTGGAAGAATTGATGCTTTTGAACTGTGGTGTTGGAGAAGACTCTTGAGAGTCCCTTGGACTGCAAGGAGATCCAACCAGTCTATCCTGAAGGAGATCAGTCCTGGGTGTTCATTGGAAGGACTGATGCTGAAGCTGAAACTCCAATACTTTGGCCACCTGATTCGAAGAGCTGACTCATTTGAAAAGACCCTGAAGCTGGGAAAGATTGAGGGCAGGAGGAGAAGGAGATGATAGAGGATGAGATGGTTGGATGGCATCACTGACTCGATGGACAAGGGTTTGGGTGGACTCCAGGAGTTGGTGATGGACAGGGAGGCCTGGCATGCTGCGATTCATGGGGTCGCAAAGAGTCGGACATGACTGAGCAACTGAACTGAACTGAACACAAACATAAATGCAAATTATGAAAATTAAGGCTGATTGCCGAAGAGATAAATCCTCATCTTACAGTTACTAAAAGAATAACAATAACAAAAGCAGATAGAAGTAGAAATTATCTAGAAAAGCAGGAATTTCAAAGTTAGAAATAAATACACAGAAGAGAAAATATAAATGGTTGACTTTGAAGAGACTATTAAAGCTGATAAAACTGTTAAGAGAGAAAAAGGAAGTCATTGCTACTAAACTTGTAGACATAAGGGAACAATAAGTGAATCTCTTAAACACAAATATTTTAGAGGAACTGAATAATTTGTCCCAATAATGATTTTGGGGGTGGAGGGGGTGAAATGAACTAGTCTACAAGCACTAAATTGTTTCAAGTAAGAATTTTAAAATCTCCCTGCAAAGAAAGCTCCAGACTAAAAAATGTTCATTAGAAGAAATGGCTCCTGAGCAAAGAAATTCCAAAAGAATTAAAAGATGCCACATTTTCTCCAATTTATTGTATGAGTTTAGACTAAAGCCAAACTCTCCAAAAAAGACAATGTAACAAACAGAAGTTATAGGACTGTCATTGCTGAATATAGCTGTAATTTGAAAATACTGAATCAAGTAATATGTTACAAAAGTATGTGAAAATAAAGAAAAATTTTAAAAGTACGTGGAAAGTGTTAAATACTGAATCAAAATAATATAGTAATAATGTATGTAAGAAGTAATCACTTAGTCGTGTCCATCTCTTTGGGATCCAATGGGACATATAGCCTCTCTGTTCATCGAACTCCCTAGGAAAGAACACTGGGACAGGAAGAAGGGAATAAGGAGTGCCTCCTGACCAGTAGATTGAACAGGCAAATTTTTTACCATTTGAATCACCAAGAAAGCTCATTGAATGCTATGACAAAATTGGTCTTATCTTGGAAAATAGTTGATGATCTTTAGAAAATAAATTAATTTAATTAGCCACATTAACTGTGTAGACGAGGAAAATAATAATTACTACACAGAATATGGGGTTCCAAAGTCACTGTGGACAGTGATAGCAAGCCACACAATTAAAAGACGCTTGCTCCTTGGAAGGAAAGCTATGACAAACCTAGACAGCATATTAAAAAGCAGACACATCAATTTAGTGACAAAGGTATAGTCAAAGCTTATGGTTTTTCCAGTAGTCATGCAGGGATGTGAGAGTTGGACCATAATGAAGGCTGAGCGCGAAGAAATGATACCTTCGAATTGTGGTGTTCGAGAAGACTCTTGAGAGCCCCTTGGACAGCAAGGAGGTCAAACCAGTCAATCCTACAGGAAATCAATCCTGAATATTCATTGGAAGGACTGATGCTGAAGTTGAAGGTCCAATACTTTGGGCACCTGATGCAAATAGCCAACTGGTTGGAAAAGACTCTGATGCTGGGAAAAATTGAAGGCAGGAGGAGAATTAGACAACATAGGATGAGATGGTTGAATGGCATCGCCGAATTCAATGGACATGAACTTAGGCAAACTCAGAGAGACAATGAACACGGAAGCCTGGCGTGCTGCAGTCCATGGGGTCGCAAAGAGTCGGACACGAATTAGCGACTGAACAACTATATATATAGTACTGTTGACACATATTTCCAGGTACAGGATATCCTTCCTGGAACACCGATGGGCTCACAGGACACTCAGAGGCCGAGGTGGCTGACGATGTTAAATTTATCACAGCGTCCGGCGCACAGACTCAGAGACCTCTCGCCACTACTGCGCAAGACCCCGTCATCGCATCCCCGGTCCTGTCCTCGCGGATTCCTCCCCTCAAGCTTTCCTCTACCTTGGGCCGCTGGCGCCTCCCGGGACACTGGCGGGGCGCGGGCGAGGCGGGGGCGGTGGTCGGCCGGGCCCGCAGCTGCTGTCTTAATTCTCGCTCCCTGGTGGGTTGTGGCCCATCCGTCAGCCCAAACTCCAGAGTGCGAATCAGCGACCTGATGGCTCTGGGTTGCTACGACCTTCTGGGAGAAAAACTGAAAACTAACAAGTCCAAATATTCTAAATCAAAGGCCCACAGAAATACTTACACATTGAAAGGTACGAACCCACCAGCGAGGTAGTTACTGCGCTGCCAGCCGCCAAATGCTGCTCCATATACCCAAACACCTCAGAGCTTTGCAAAGCCCCAGTTGAGTCGTCACCTTACAGTCTTCTGTTCAGAACCACCTCGAGGTTTTCAGTTCTCCTTTTCCTGCTCCTGGTGGCCGAAACCGCGTAGTATTCGGACCTGACTGTGCAGTAGGCAAAACAAGGAGGAAGTGTGAAAAGTATTTGGCCAGTATGCATTGGCCGGGAATTGAACCCGGGTCTCCCGCGTGGGAGGCGAGAATTCTACCACTGAACCACCAATGCTTGCCACAAGCAGTCATTTGACAGCTCTCCGGAAAGAATCTCCAGTGACCAAGGGCCTGGTGGTGGGGCAACAAAAGACTTCCCAAATAGGTGTTGTCTTTGGAAGACAGAACTCACAGACTGAAAGGCACTCAAAGCAAAGGCTTGCAAAAGAGAAAAACAATCAGGCAATAGCACGCAGTGGGGACCCCCAAATGAAAATATAGAAATATTGGTTTTGTTAGCTCACATTACAGCTCTGAGAAAGGCTCTTTCCAATCACAGAATAGACCCCTGAAGAAAAACATTGGAGATTCATCCAGATCCCTTGTTTATAACCCTAGACCTTCAACCTTAAATTTTAGCTTAAAGAGTCTATGCAATGGTCTTAAAGAGTCAGAGAAAATGGTCTAACTTGCCAGAATAGGCAAGTAAAAAAATATTTTTAATTAAAAATTTTATTTTTAAGACTTCAAAATATACAAGTTCAAAGGTTACTTTCCATTTACAGTTATTACTAAATATTGGCTATATTCATTATGTCATACAATACCTCCTTGAGCCTATCTTATACGTAATAGTCTGAACCTTCCACACTCCCAACCTTATGTTGCCCCCCCACTCACTGATAACCATTAGTTTGGTCTTTTTATCTTTTTGTTGTTGTTGTTATATTTACTAGTTTGTTGTGTTTTTTAGGTTCTGCCTATAAGTGATACCATACGGTATTTGTCTTTCTCTGAATGACTAATTTCACTCAGCTTAATGCCCTCCAAGTCCATCCATGGACTGCAAATGGCAAAATTTTGTTCTTTCTTATGGCTAAGTAGTATTCATTTGCCTCATTGTATCCTGAGTGACCTTGCACAGCCCAAATCTGAACATGCCTGGTGCCTAAAGCCACCCAGTATCCCCATATTCCTTCACTAAAATGTCTTATTACCTCTACAACATGTACTCTCCTTCTCCCCCTCCTTATCATCGAGATACCTCTTGCAATCTCCAAGTCCAGCGACAGTGAAGTAACTTGATGTTCCAGGAACTCTCCCCCTTTCAGGGACTTGCTTCTCTCCACAGGGAGGCCTTTCACAACTCCCTCTTCATTCTTCAAACTCATCCTCATTCTTCAGGTCTCAGTTCTGATTGCCGGAATTGAATATGTGATGTGTCCACTTTGTTTTTGACATTGTGTTCTAACATAATCACATTTTACCTGACTCTGTCTTCCAAAGACATATTTTCATAAGAAAAAGATTTATATTTCCCCCCAAAACCAAGACTAGGTATGTAAATAAAATATTTTCAAGAGATAGCACAGTGCCTAGTATAGTTTACAGTCTAGAGTTGTTAAACAAGGAAAGAGAGAGAGGGGAGCAAATAAAGGAAAGTTTCTCTCTTTCTGTCTCTCACACACACTAACAGATAAAGAAAAAATAAATTTAGCAAGACAGGCAGAATGATTAGTCTGCAAAGCACTGGAACTGCAGCATAACAACTGAAAAAGGTGGAGAATAAAATGATCAAAAATAGTTTTGCTTGAGTGTAATGTGGTAAAAAGATCTTGAGTGGATCTTCAGAGTTGAAAACAACTCAAGAGCTGGGAAGGAGAGGAGAAAGGTATGGTGTGGTGTGATGAAGAGAATAAACTTTGGTGTAAAAACTTCACTTATACTTTTGTGTAGGTCTCTGTAAGACACAAGAGTTTGAAAACTGGCCATTTTGATCCTTGGGCTTTTCTAAGGACTTAAAAGAGATGCTCAGGAGGAGAGAAACTCTGGGGCTCTGCAGTGATTGTGCATGGATTAGTGCTTGGCCTATACCAGGCTAATTGTTTAAAAAAAAAAGAAGAAGAAAAAAGGGATAATTTGAATATCAGACAAGGCAAAGGGCAAAAGAAATTTATGTTAGAAGAGTAGCAATCCAGCATCTACCCAGAATCAAATGCAATCATTCTTCTCTGCATGCCCTCCTTGAGTGACCAAAGAGGATGGGGCTAAAGGGAAATCTTGGAGCGAAATTTTCATTTATTCACCCTTTTGTAGGTCTCTCTCAAACACAAGAGCTTAAAAGCAAGGCCATTTGATTCTTGGCCTTTTTCAACAACTCAAGAGAGTATCTTATCTGGTTAATCATTAATTCTGAAGAGAATAGATTAAATTCACTTAGCTGTCCACTTGAATAAATTTTTGTTATAATTTATGTTACTGTTATTGAATCAGGAGAGGAGGATATTAAATTGCTTTAAAATTTTTTTTAAAAAAAGAAAGAAAGAAAAAGAGCCGTAGGAGAAGAGAGGCTTAATTGTCATTCAGATCTTCTGGAGTAACTCAGGCGCATCTCCAAATTTTGAGCCTCCCAAACTGTCTCTGGGTCCAGAATGCCTGTTTGGGGAAGAATTGGTGTTTGTCTCAAGAGTGAGGGGAAAGGGTTTGGAAGGCACAAAGCCATGGGAGGGCAAAGAAAATGCATCTTAAGTGAGGAAATGAAGTCCAGTATTTTGATTTGAATTTCACATCTTGATGGTGTTTCCTGACCTAAACCTCCTGTACAAACTTCTGTTCTGGGTGTGCTTTTGGGGCTTTGTTCTGCATTTCCAGTAAAGAGGCTTGTATAAACTGATTTTTTGAACTGGCTTTGCAACATTGTTCCTGTGACTCTTTCTAGTGATGCCGAGAACATGGGCTCAGAGGAAAGCACTGGTGGTTTAGTAGTAGAATTCTTGCTTCCCATCTAGGGGACTGGGGTTTGATTCCCGACTAATTCACAGCTTAAGATGCTGTGTTCCTTACCCTTTAAGGAACTGTCTTAGTTGGAAAAATTAGTTTTTGCAGCCCTCTGAAGCCATGAAGTGCTTCCAAACCGCTAATGCTGCAGACCCCTCCTGTTGGGAGTATGTCTTTGAAGCACCAAGTTTATCCACTGAAACCTCTGAGGTTTGGAATTTTTGAAACTGAAACTTCATATCCTTTTTCCTATCCCATTCTCGGACTACATCACACTATGGAGTTTCCTACCCAAGAAACTTAGTGTCGAGCCTAAGGTAACATAGATTTTTCTCCTATGCTATCTTCTGGAACTTTTATAATTTAGTATGTTCCTTTTCAGTCTATAACTATTTTGAGTTACATTTTGTGAAAAATGTAAGGTCTATGGAGATGCACTCAGAAATTGCAGAAGTGAGAGGAGGCAATTTTCTGCAGCTGTTGCTAGTGGCAAATAAGGTTATGGAACCGTGAGTGTTTAGACGTGGTAACTGGCAGCCATAATCTACTTTCTAGTCACCTTTTCAGTGCTCTTCAGTGGCAGTAAATATTCCACTTTTCTATGACCTGCCTCACTGCTCCTCTCCACTCTGGCATACTAAAATTTCTAGGATAGAAAGCCATTGGTCTTGCCTTCCTTGACAATTTCCTGTCCATTACTCCTTTTCTTTCAATGGACTTTTATGCTCATATCCACAAATAACTAGTAGAATGGCATTTATATGAGCCTTTCCCAAAAGCTGTAGTTTGAAATTATCCAAATGTCCATTATTTGTGACATAGTTTTATATTGGCATAATGCCAAAATTAAGGTGTGAGAAATTCAATAACATACATATATATCAAAAACATCACATTGCTTGTTAATAGCTAGATAGAAAAATTATATATTCATTCACATGAACTTGAAGAAAGAAGCCTCACCTGAATGAGCAGACATCAGAGTTGAGTATCAGAGGATGGATATGCATTACCTGGAAAGTATCAAGGGCCATGCTTGAATGATAAAAATTTTCTGTCTATCCTGGTGACAACTACACATTACAATATTAAAACAGCTGTCCATTAATGATACAAACATTTTGTTCTGTAAACACAATAATTTCCTTTCAGGATAAAAATGGGAGGTGGGATGTCAGAAAATCCTGAGTAGACCATGACCAGTTTGCAGTATACTGTAAACTCTAAAATCTGTTTTATTTTGTATTAAAAAAAAAAGCATGACTGATACTTGAAATATTTCCACCAAAAAACAAACAAAATCCCCATACAACTAGACAGTTTCTTTCGTGGAATATACATACAAGACTCATTTAGAGCTTGAACCTGGTCTATAGATATTTTCTCTTAAATGGCGAGACCTGGAGCACGTCCAGAGTTCTGTCACCTGGTGACCTCCGTTCTCCTGACCCTCCTCGTTTTGGCGGTCGGCGACCAGGCCAAGAGTTGTTTTGGTAGATACAATGCAAAACATAAACACTGCCGTGACTCGGATTCGAACCGAGGTTGCTGCGGCCACAACGCAGAGTACTAACCACTATACGATCACGGCGCGCCACTGTACGGCAGGCGAAGTGCGATATTGCTCTTTTAACTTTGACAAATCCGTTCCAATTACTGTGCTGCTTTGTTGTTGGATAATTGCAGGCACTCCTGATTCTCTCTCACATCTTCCCTCCGTTACGCCCTCTCAAGTCTGCTGCATTTTTCATTTCCCCTGCGTCCAGTCCTTGTCTCTGCACGGGCTTGCAGAAGTTATCTTTGCTTTGTCCTTGCCTCCCCGGCTTCATTCCCGCCTCTTTATATTTCTGTTTTGATCAACCGTTCTCAAGCCCTCTTTCTGGCTCCCTTGGCCGGCTGAACGCAGGGAGAAAGGGGGCAACGCCAGGGGCGCAGACGGTCGAATGAAGGCAGAGCAAATGGGGAGGCAGCCCTGAGCCCACCCGGGGTTCAGCTTCCCTGGGGCCCGCTCGGATCAGGCCCGGAGCGTCTCCGGGGCTCTGCCTCTGCGGCGAGTGTGGCGCCAGGCGCGGCGGGGACGCTCGGCTGCACTTCTGCTTTCGGAATCTCCCGACCCCAGGCTTCCCACAGGTTTCTCTGGTTTTCGGAGGCTTTGGAGCGGGTATGGCTCTTCGGAGAAGGGCGAGTGGCTCCTCCTAGAGAGGGAGGCTTGCTTGCTCTCTAAGGGAATGAGGTGGGGGAGGGGGAATGGGGCGGTAACGTCAGGTGTCTCTGTGGCGCAATCGGTTAGCGCGTTCGGCTGTTAACCGAAAGGTTGGTGGTTCGAGCCCACCCAGGGACGTTCCCTAACCTTTTTAGAACGAAAAGGGGTTGCGGTTATTTCTACCCTGTACATTCCCCTAAAGGTGCAGAAGCCCTCCATTACCCTTTTGTTCCCCGAATCTTATGCACAACAGGAGGAAATAAGCGAGGACATCACTGATCCCCACGGAAGAGCTCTGGAAGAAAACAGGTCACTTGGAACCCAGGATTCTTCATCTCATCGTTATCCTCTGGGTTCCTTTTAGCAATGAAGTTTCTCCCATTGTTTGTACTAGTATTTATTGAACCCTTCCCATCTAACTTTGAAATTCATTTGGCTTTATGCATTTTCTGTTACAATTAATAGGCATTCATCAATCTTGTGCACATGTCTATAGGACAGAGTTCTGGAAGAGTAACTGCTCTATCATAGTTTTGTATATGGTTTTGTATATGGTTCCATTCTCTCACCTTCGTCGGCCTATTAGCTATAACTGCGTTTTGTTATTTTAGCGATTGCTTGGAAATGGCAACCCACTTCAGTACCCTTGCCTGGAAAATCCCATGGATGGAGGAGCCTGGTAGGCTACAGTTCATGGGGTCGCAAAGAGTCAGAAACAACTGAGCGACTTCATTTTCATTTAGGTTTTACAACATACATCTGTAACTCACCACAGTCTGCCTTCAAGCCATGTCACACCTTTTTAAATTTCTCCCCTGCTGGCCTTATGCTATTGTCATGCATGTTTACTTTGCCTATGTTATAAACTCCACAATCTATCATTGTTACTTTTCTTTAAACTGCCACATGTTTTTAAAAAGGTTTAAACAGTAATGATAATACCAATAACAATAATAAATGTTGCATATTTCTCCCACAGATGCCATTTTTGTTGTTCATCAATTTGTGTACATCCTTATTTCCATCTAGTGTGAGTTTCCTTTTTCCTGGAGAACTCCTTTAACATTTCTTGTAGTGTGGTTCTGCTGGTGATGAAGTCTTTCAACATTTGTATGTCTGTAAAATTTTCATTTTTATCTCTCCAAGACTTTGGGGGGGTGGGGTGGGCGGGGAGAAGAAGTGTAGAATTCTACATAAACAGTTTCCCCCACCTCAATCCTTTAAAGATGTTATACCACCATCATCTTCTCTTTTTTTTTTTTCTAACTGTATATAGCAGAGTTTATTTTCCCATTTCTTGATTCCTTTCAAAAAGTTTTTATTTTTAAATTGGGGTATAGTTGCTTTACCACTATCTTCTTATATCCTCTGCTTCTGAGGAGAAATCTGATATAACCTTTTTGTTTTCTGGATGCATCTTCTCAGTATCCATGCTTCTTTTGAGATTCCTTCTTTTTCAGTGGATTTGAGCAGTTTAATTACAATGTATTAGGGTCCGTTTGGTTCCTTGGTTCAGTGGGCTTGTAATTTTAATTATGATTGGAATGTTTTCTGTCATTATTTCTTCAAAAATATTTCCTTTCATGAAATTTCCCCCCAGTGTTTTCAGGGACTCCAATTATATTAGACTTTCTAAAATTGCCCTACCCTTCACTTGTGCGTGCTATTAAAATTTTTTTTTGACTGTGGGAATTTCACTCTGGATATTTAAAAATTGATTGTGGCTTTGTGTTCCATAATCCTTTTTTTTTTCCCCCTGCAATGTCTCATCTGTTGTTAATTCTAGCTGGTGAATGTATCATCCCAGATATTTTATTTTTCATCTCTGAAATTTGGGTCTCATCTTTTGTCTATGTTCTACATCTCTCCTCAACTGGACTTATGTAACAGAGTCATAATAACTATTTTAATATCCTCTCTATAATTTAAAATCTGGTTCAGTTTGGATTGATTGATTATTTTCCTCCTTATGGGATATATTTTCCTGCTTCTTTGCATGCTTGGTATTCTTTGGATGCCAGACATTGTCAAAGTTTTGTTTTGGGGAAACTGGCTATTTTGGCATTCCTATGAATCTTGAGATTTATTCTGGTGGATAGTTAAGTGACTTGTAATTACTTTCATGTTTTTGGACCTTGCTTTTATGAATTTTAGGTAAGTCAGTCTAGAACTGAGTGTTCCCATGAGTGAGGCAAAATTCCTGAGGTCTCTAGCCAATGGTCGATGAATGTTGAGTAGCCCAATATGGCTGGTGAGAGTGAGTAAGATTTTCTGTCCTATGTGAGTACCAGACACAGTTCTATGATCTTTTCAGAATTTCTTTCCTTGGCATCATGCAATTTCTCTGGAAGTAGGCTCTGATCAGAACTCTGTTTACTATTTGAGGGAGATCTTTTTCATATGTCTGGATTCTCTCTTCCATCTCTCTCATCGCTGGATCTTTGTCCTATGAATTCCAGCTACTTTGCTTTCCACAGGCTCTTAGCTTTATCTTCACTATCAAGGACTTGGCCTCAGATCTTATTCCCCATGCCCAACTTGCAAGCTCTGAAATCAGTGAGCTGAACCAATGGTAGGGCTCACCTTGTTTGTTTCTCATCTCTCTGAAATTTCTCTTTTTATTGCCTATTTCCAGTGTCTGGAAAGCTAGTGTTTCATGTCTTTCTTTCTTTTTTTTTTCCCCCTTGGAAGCAGGGAAGAAGGGGAGGGTATTTCAAGCAAGAAGATAAATAAAATTTCTGTCACTCTACACTTGCCAGAAGGTGAAGGCATCTTTTTATGTTCCTAGTTGAGCTTCAGTAGGAGTTGTGTTTATTGATATTCCCGTGTATTGTTCCAATCTGATGAAAGATCTTTTTCTTGTCAGTATGACAAGATTTCTATGCATCTATCTGTTCCTCCAAAATGGGGAATGGTGCCCTCCTAAGCAAGAAATACAACAGAAGGATAGTTTGGCCATTACCCACAGACACCCTACTGCATATGTTCAGCAACTAAACCTCCAAGATGGTTAGAAAGTCTTCCAACAACTTCCAATTGTTTTTGTTGTAGTGATGCGCCCTGGGAAGCAAACTCACTCAGAAGGACAGCACGGATAGTGGAGTACAGTTTATTACACCGGTGGGTCTGAGGCAGAGATTCCTCTTTAGTGAGCTGTTGCTGCTGCTAAGTCGCTTCAGTCGTGTCTGACTCTGTGCGACCCCATTGACGGCAGCCCACCAGGCTCCCCCGTCCCTGGGATTCTCCAGGCAAGAACACTGGAGTGGGTTGCCATTTCCTTCTCCAATGCATGAAAGTGAAAAGTGAAAGTGAAGTTGCTCAGTTGTGTCCGACTCTTCGTGACCCCATGAACTGCAGCCCACCAGGCTCCCCCATCCCTGGGATTCTCCAGGCAAGAATACTGGAGTGGGTTGCCAGTTCCTACTCCTATGCATGAAAGTGAAAGTGAAGTCGCTCAGTCATGTCCGACTCGTAGCAGCCCCGTGGACTGCAGCCTATCAGGCTCCTCCGTCCATGGGATGACCCCTACCAATTTTTGTGACAACCTTTTATACCCAAAGCGTACATGCCTAAGCTCACAACCCCCAAATTCTCCAAAGCCCACTCTGGACAATGTTAGTAAGAGATACAATCAGGTTACAGCCATAAATTTACATTCTAAAGTCATCTGAAGATGCCGTTTAGCCTACATCAACAATGGGTATTATTAGGACTACAGATAGTGATTGATTACATAGTGGACATTGCATTCTTTTTGGCTCCGGGAAGTCTAGGTACAGGGTCAGCCTGGTCTGGTTTCCATGCACCAGAGAGGCCTGCTCTGTACTTTATCTCCATGGTCTCCCAAATATACAGTCCAAAGTTCCCCGAGTGTAAGATGGAGTTCCCTTTCTTTTTAAAATGGAGTCAGTCCAGTCAGGGCAACCTATTCCTTTCCTTCTTCATTTTCAGTAGTGACCTACATAATTGGGTCCAGAGAAGACTGACTAGAGTGACTTGAGATTGCTTCCTGCCACGTAGCTTACCGACTGGAGTTAGGGAAACCACTGGTCTCAGACACTTGCTCCTCTCGCCTTTCCTTTGTGAATTGCCTTTTTGCCCTCATTGTATGCACACTTTAATGACGGGGCTGCCTCCTATACCACGGTGAATTAGCAAACTGATAACTGTCTCCTTGTGATTCCTTGACAGTGTTTGACTATCTTTGAAAAACAAATTAGCCTACTTGAGACAAATCGTTAGAACCAAGAATCCTGCTGCTGATAATGCATCATGTGCAGACCTGAATACCAAGAATTATTGGTGCACCTTCCCTTGGTTCTTCTGTTGAATCTCATGAGCATAATTGGGCCCTTTGCCTTTATACACTAAATATGGTTCTTGGACAATCTGTGTGTGTGTGTGCGCGCGTACACGTGTGTATGCACATACATGGGTATTTTTCTTTGTCTGTCCCCCTCTGTCCCTCGTACTCTAGGCTGCCCCCAATTTCACCCATTTTTCTCTCCTTCTCTTCTGTTTTCTGGGAACTCTCATTAGAATGCCTTTCATCACTGAACACATATTAGAGGTTTACTAACTGCCAGGCCCTCCTCTGGGAGAGATGCTGCATGTTGAGCAAACCCAGGGCAAACCCCTACCCTGCTGAGCCCACATCTGGAGCGTAGCAGAAGCACAACAGCTTGGCCCTGTGTCCTTTCCAGTGTGGCCTCCCATTTCCCTCCTACGGCACTAACAGTGCAAAAGACAAGGAAAACCTAACAAAGAATAGGAAAGAGTGACTCACAGTCTAGAAGGCAGGTAGCAAGGAATACACCTGCCCCACACATAAATTTTTTTTTATTTTATAATAATTTTATTATTTGTTAATTAATTTATTTATTTTACTTTACAATGTTGTAGTGGTTTTGCCATACATTGACTTGAATCTACCATGCGTGTACATGTGTTCCCCATCCTGAACCCCCCCTCCCTCCTCCCTCCCCATCCCATCCCTCTGGGTCATCCCAGTGCACCAGCCCTGAGCACCCTATATCATGCATCGAACCTGGACTGGCGATTCGTTTCACATATGATAATTTACATGTTTCAATGCCATTCTCTCATATAAATTTTTTTAAAATAAATAACATTTGAGGGAAAGAAGTCTCCAGTGACAGCTCCTTAATTCCTGGAGCAGACACTGCATGCGTTTTACACTTCTTAAAAGTGACAGTGATGGCCATGCTCACCAACATCCCTTAAAGTACTGACACTTCCTCTTAATCTGTGACCATATGGACACTTTATAATCTATAAAAATAATGAGGTAGTTACCCCCAAAAAGGTAGGTGGAATAATGAACACAGTGGCTTCTAGAATTATGACTTAGTCTCCATTTATCATATGGTATATTATTCAGGCTTAGTCACTCAGCTGACTCTCTGTGGCCCCATGGACAGAGAAGCTATGAACTGGAGCCCACTAGGCCTCTCTTTCCATGAAATTTCCCAGGTAATAATACTGGAGCAGGTTGCCATTTCCTGCCGCAGGGGATCTTTCCGACCCAGGGATTGAACACTTATCACTTGTGTCTCCTGCTCTGGTAGGTGGTATTCTTTACTGCTAGTACCATGGGAAGCCCATGGTACATTTAATTTACTACGACACATATTTTAAAATTTTACAAAAAATATTTATAGGATTTAAGTTTGCTTATTGGACCAGTAAAACCAGTGTAGGAAAATCAGACAGTTCAGTGTCATTAGAATTTTGAAGAGAAAATAAATCCAAGACTTCTACAAACATTGAATAATACCTCTTTGCCACCAATATTTTCTTCATTATTAGAAAATCTGGAAGACAACATAAAACAGCTTTTAGACTGAAATTACTAAACAAGGGCTGCCCAGGTGGTGCTTAGTGGTAAAGAACCCACCTGCCAATGCAGGAGACATAAGAGATGCTGGTTCCATTCCTAGCTTGGACCCCCTTCTGGGCATGGCAACCCACTCCACTATTCTTACCTATAGAATCCCCATAGGATTGCAAACAGTCGGTTGCCAGCATGCACACACGTGATGCGTAAAAGGAGTCATCTTTAGAAGCATGACATGACAAGAACATTGTCTATGTCATTATATGTCAATTATTTAGAATTCTTAAAAGTCTTTAAAAGTAATTTTTCTTTTACCTAACACTGACGATCACAAATTTATCCAGAGCTAAACTTTTTTTTCTGAGCTAATTTTTTTTTTCCCCCTGAGTTCTGAGATCACCAAGAAAGGAAGTTCAAGGAAAAAGGAAAAAACCCAACCCATGAATTCCATCCACTGGGATCCTGGAACTAGAAGTTCAGTGACTACCCCACTTTGGAGAGAGACACAATGGATTATGTACTGCAAACCAGGTTGCTTCTCTTTGCTTGGACTCAGATTGGACCCGGGGCCAGGCCAAGGCCAGGATGAGACAATACTACATACTGTGATCCCAGGGCAGCCAGCCCTCTGACAGCACCAATGCAGACAATTGTGGGAAGCTCTTGAGAACTCTCCCTCTCCCTTTAATGCATTCCCCACCTGATCCCTTCATCCTCCCACCACAGGAAAGATCCCTCATCTTTCTGTCCAGTTGAAACACTTTATGCTCCCCACAGGACAAAAAGAGCCAGGCAAGAGACAAGGGGGCAGCTGCACTTCCCTGAAGGGTTTTTCAGCAGGTAGGTGGTTCTAGCGCTCATGCTGACCCAAGACCCCACTGCCCAGCAAGGCGACCAGGAGGAGTCCCAAGAGCAGGTGATTCTGGGGGGATGACAGCCTAGGAAAGTTCCTACAAGCACAGGGCAAGTCTGGCCTACACTTTGGGGAGAGCAGCATAAAACACCTCCTGAAGCTTCTCTGCAGCCTAAAAAGAACAGATTTCAGGTTCCTGAAGGGGCAAGCAGGAACTCTGTGCAAGGACAAAGCCTTCCCCTGACCTTGGAGGACAGGTCCTACAGAAGCTGGTTTTGAGGGAAAGGCCAAAGGAAAGGAGCAACAGAGGGCCAACCAGTGGTCTTGAGTTGAGATGTCTGCAAGTTACTCTCAAATGGTGGAGCAAATCGTGTAGATGGAGAGAGTGAGAAAGCAAACGCGGGAAAATGTTAACTGTGCTGTTGGGACAGAATATACGATATGAGGATTTCAAATTTTTTTGTATTTTAAAAGGTTTTATGTTTTTGTTTTCTTAACGAGTTTTTAGAACTCAAGTCCCAGGTTCTCTTTGAATGAAAACTCCATATGTGACACACTAGGTTTCTGAAATAAAGGAAGAAAAGACTGGAGGGTAGAAGTCCTGGTGGTCCATCACATTTCTCTTCCCCCACCTGAAGGGGTTCCTGGCCACAGGAATCCTGCACAGGGTCTTGCCTGTGCCTTGCAGCAAACCACCTCTCATCAGGAAGAGGAAGATTAAATGCAATTTAGAGCTTTCCTGACCTGGAATTGAAGCCAGACCACAGAGTAACAATGCCAAATTGTAGCTACCAGGCAACCAGACATTACCTTACTACCTCCTCCCTCTAATTTGGCTTTTCTAGTTGAAAACTGACAGTAAAGGTTAAATTTCTGAGAGTGGCAGAGCAGAAAAGGAGGTGAATCCCAGTGGCTCAGGGCTGCATGCAGCTGGGCAAGGCTCCAGCGCTTGTCTGCTCATCTCCCTTCACTCTCCCTCCTGGGCGATGCTCTGGGCTCTGAGGCCAGGCCAAAAGGTGACAGGCTGGGTCCCTCCTGATCTGGTTTTAGTGCTGTGTGCAGCAGAGCCAGGGTCATGCTCTCTTTCTGAATCTCAGTTTCCTTATGTTAGGCGTTCTCAGCAGGTGATGAGGGGATAGGTCTGCTTCCTGACCTCTCACCTGACTCCAGGGCTCTCCTGATAATGGCATGCGTAAGGACTCCTTTCTGGGCAATTCTAGAGCCTAAAATCCTTCATCTATGTGTCTTTGGGTTGAGCACTGGGTCGTTGACAGTCTCTTAAGTTCTGTCAGGCAAACCAAATTGTTCCACAGGTGTGCTGAGGTGGGGGAAAGCGAGTGAACATCACAGGGAAAAGCTTGGTTTTCAGAGACGAAATGCCTGTCAGCGTGTAGAAGAAATTTAGGCACCAGATGAGAAGGTGAGGGCATTTCCAAAGGAAAGCTAACCTGAAGTTGGCTTTGTGACCTCCTTGGACTTTCTATGGCCTGGTCTTCAAAGTGACTCAGAGCAGACAAAGGAGGTCTGGTTCCTAGTGCTGACTAGGCTTTTAGGTTATTAGGGAACTCCTCCTGTGTTTGCGGGTGGTGCATAAAACTGCAGCTGCACACGCTGCTATAATCCATCTCTCTAGCCCAGTTTTTCTTTTCTCTCTTGGTATGTGTATGTTGGGGGTGGTGGTGGTTTAGTCATCAAGTCGTGTCCTACTCTTGTGACCCCGTGGACTGTAGCCCGCCAGGCTCCTCTGTTCATGGGATTTTCCAGGGAAGAATACTAGAGTAGGTAGCCATTCCCTTCTCCAGGGGATCTTCCCCACCCAGGGATCGAACCCTGGTCTCCTGCATTGGAGGCAGATTCTTTATCGACTGGGGCGGGGCGGGTGGCGCCGGGGGGTGGGGTGGGGGCGGGGAGCGGTGGGAGGGTTTAAATGTGAATGTAAGCTTCAGGAAGAAAAAGCATGTAAACATACCGCTCCGTTTTGAACTGGGACCTTTTGCATGTTAGGCGAACGTGATAACCACTACACTACAGAAACCAGATAACTGTTGCTATCTAATGACACATCTCAAAAACTGTACCTCTTACCACGTCTGGCCAGAAGCATTTTTGAAAGGAAAAGGACTGTAGGGGCACAGGCGATCCCTCAGATGAGGAGACTGAAGCTCTGGCTTAGGTTCCTCGCCTTCCCCGAAGCGAGGTCCCTGGGTCCCCAACAGTCTAGCCTGGAGGTCCCGCACCCAAGGCAGGGTCTCCAGTTTCACAGCCCTGCATCGAGTGCAAGGGTCGCCACCGCTGGCTCCCCAGTTCCTAGAAGCCGCAGGAGCCGGGGCTTAGATGTGTTTGAACCCAGGTGACCCCTCAGCCCAGAAGTGTGGACGCTACTCCTCCCTGGCTGCGGACCCGGCGCCTCGGTGGCCCTCGGTGGTCAGTGCTGGGGCTCTCAGAAATGATCGATGCTTCAAATGCACCCGGAAACCCGAGGACCCGCGCTCCGCTCCGCTCCGATGCCCCTGACCCGCGCGCTCTTTCCTCGCAGCCCTTTAGCCGCAGTGCTTCTCACGCAAAGACCGCAGGAAACCCGGTTCCTCAGGTTCCGGCCGCTGTGGCTTATTCTAGTTGTCTACTGTAGTTCAAGTCCAAGACTTCCATCACGCTTTCACGTTTAGCAGGAAGCGCAGCAAAGGCTGACGGCTCCGGTGTTTTATCTGTTTGAAAATAGCAAGCTTCAACGCGGGCAGAGCTATTCTTCTCCGCCTGTACTGAGTTCGTTTGCAGACCAGGCCCCGTCTAAAGCCGCGGAGGAGCCAGGCTCGGTCCACGCAAATCTCACGGTGGTTCATTCCTCATCGGTTGAGGTTCTTCTTTAAGGAAAGCTTTGTTTTATCGCTTACAATGTCTAAAACTTCAAAAAAAATTAAAAAGAACTTTGTATTTTATATTGGAGTATAGCTCATTAAAAATGTGATAGTTTCAAGTGGACAGAGAAGGGACTCAGGTGTACATAAATGTGTATCCATTCTCCCCTAAGCTCTCCTCCCACCCCGGTATGATGTCTAAAACTTATTTGCCTTTTATAATTTTCCAGTTCAACGGATCATGGAGTGCGAATTTTAACCTAGAACCACAGAGAGGTAAAGGCAATTTCCCCCAGAAAGCAGGAGGGGTTTTCGCGTTCACCTCACAGGATAACGCCAGCGGGCAGAAAGCATTTCTTTTTGCTGAAAGGATTTAATGCTTTGTCGTCTGTGTGTCTCTCTGTCCCCGGTTTCCTTTCGAAGTAAATCTTCACAAGCTTGGGAATGCATATGCGTTTTCTCCCGCAGTGGTTTCTTTTCTTAGTGCGGCGGTCACAGCCGTTTCCTCCCTGTCTGAGGTTCAGGGGCTCCTACCCGGAGGAAGACGCGGGCGGTGTGCGCACCGGCCCCCAGGCCGCGGGGCTCCGCCTGGCTTCACGTGGACTCCGAGTGCGCTCGCGGGTGCAGCTGCGCGGCAGCACCCTCACCAGCGCTGGAGCCTGAGTCCCCAAAGAGGCGGACATGAAAATAGCTTTAGATCAGGACCTTTCATAACATTCCCCTGCTTTTCTCCCCTGCAGGACCTCCCACGTCCAGCCAGAGGAGCGGATTCACGGTCTTTCGGTTGCGTCCAGCGCGCTGCCATCCTACGTGGACAAGAGGAGGGGGCGGCAGTCCTTTCGCCGACAGAGCGGGGGCCCAGCGGGGGCCCGAGGGACCACCTTTCTCGGGAGAGTCGTTTGCCCAAGTCCAGAGTCGCGAAAAGGAGGGGCTGGGACTGTGTGGGCAGAAGTAAACATGGACGGAGAAGCAAACGCGAAGTCCTGACTAGTTGGATGTGGGTCTGAGGAAAGCGCTGCGTCTGGGACAACTGGAGGTCTGAGCCCAGGGAACTGGAGATGGCGTCATCCAAGGCGGGAGAACTGCCGGGCAGCAGGTCGTGGGGGAAGACCGCACGGAATCCAGGTCTGGGCGCGGAGCCTTGTTTGCAAGCGTTTATCCAGCCCTCCGGGTTCCTGCACCCGCCAGGAGTCTTTGTGACCTTGGGGATCCCGAGGTCTCACCCGCGCGGCTCCCCTCCCGCCTCTCCTGCCCCCGCCCCGGCGACCTGCTCTCCACGCGCGCTCGCCGGGAAAAGGCGCGTCTCCAGGGCAGTCGTGAGGTGCGCCCGAACCGGGCAAGTCGTGGGGACGTGAGGGTCAGGCGGACCTCGCGGGCGCGTCATACTGTCCCGCAGAGCGTCCGGCTTTTGGTGTGGAGCTCCTCATTTGGAGAAAGCAGGGAAGGAACGTTCTTCGGGTACAATTCCTTGGAGGGAAGTGCGGGACTCAGAACTCGAGGGCAAGAGACACCACACAGTCTTTTCAGGCTTCCTGTTATAACTTATGAGGACCGCAAGATGTAATTCCCTGGTGGTCTAGTGGCTAGGATTCGGCGCTTTCACCGCCGCGGCCCGGGTTCGATTCCCGGTCAGGGAAGGTTGCTTTACTTTTAGTTTTGGCTGCATGTCCGGCAATCTTCACTTCCTGCCCACAACTGTTACGTGCCCCACCGTCCAGTTGCAGTGGAGTCTCTGCATCAAATCCTTCAGCCAATGAGGTAGAATCCCAGGGTCCAGGGCATCTCCTAAGGGAGATGTGAGGAGCAGTCGGGACAGCCCCTTGCCTCCACTCCTCCCTTCGCCAGAAACCTAAAGCCTCACTTTCAGTGTCCATCTGAAGAGAACTTGGGACTTGAGTACCAACTGTGTTGTTATTGTTCAGTCGCTAAGACCAGTCTGACTCTGCCACCCCATGGACTGCAGCACACCAGCCTGTCCTGTACTGTCTCCTGGAATTTGCTCAAACTCATGTCCATTGAGTGGGTGATGCTATCTCATCATCTCACCCTCTGCTGCCCTTTTTTTTTTTTTTTTTTTTGCCTACAATCAGCATCAGGGTCTTTTCCAATAAGTCAGCTCTTTGCATCAGGTGGCCAGAGAATTGGAGTTTCAGCTTCAGCATCAGTCCTTCCAATGAATATTCAGGATTGATTTCTTTCAGGATTGACTGGTTTGATCTCCTTGCAGTCCAAGGGATTCTCAAGAGTCTTCTCTAGCACCAGAATTTGAAAACATCAGTTCTTTGGTGCTTAACCTTCTTCATGGTCCAACTCTCACATCCCTACATGACTACTGGAAAAACCTTAGCTGGACTACATGGACCTTTGTTAGCAAGGTGATGTCTTTGCTTTTTAATATGCTGTCTAGGTTGGTCATAGCTTTTCTTCAAAGGAGCATGCGTCTTAATTTCATGGCTGCATGAAACTGGCTGAGTACTAATTATTCCTTTAAAAAGCACACTGAAACTTATGAAAATTTGCAAGAAGAGTAACTGCATATATTCTTCATCTCAATGCACCAATTAACATTTTCCCACATTTGCTTTCTTACTCTCTCTCCGTATACATGACTTGCTCCACCATTTGAGAGGAACTTGCAGACATCCTAAGATCATTGGTTGGGCCGCTATTGCTCTTTTACTTTGGCATTTCCTGCTCAACCAGCTCCCATGGGACCTTGTCCTCCAAGACTCGGGGAAGGTTTTGTCCTGGCAAGGAGGCCCCTCTTGCCCCATTTTCTTCAGGCTGTAAGAAATTTCAGGCAGTATTTTATTCAGCTCTCTTTGGTAGGTGCAGGCCAGTGCTTGCAGGAACACCACTAGGCTGTCATCCCTGGCCCCCACAGCACGGCTGCCCACCAGCCTCCTCCCAATTCCCTTGGTGGGCGGTGGGGTCTTGGGCCAGACTGAGCACTAGAACCACCTACCTCAGGAGAGAGCCTTCAGGGAAGTGCAGCTGCTCCCTTGGCTTTTGCCAGGCTCTCTGTACCCTGCTAGGATATCATTTTACTTATTTTTTGGTTTATATTTTTTATGTGTACAGTATTATATTTTGACTTCTGTATACATTACAGCAAATTCACCATTAAATAGGTTTACTTTCCATCTCTGGCCATACAGTTGACTCCTCTTATTCACTCTTCCCTCCCCACTTCAGTCTTCCCTTCTGATAACCATTACCTGTTTGATAACCATTACCTGTTTATATGTTTGTTTTTGAATGGTTCAGATGGTTCATTTTAAAATTTAAAAAAATACTCCACATGTGGTGAAACTGCATGCTATTTGTCTTCCTTTGAATGACATGTCACTTAGCATAATACCCTCAAGTCTATCCATGTTGTAGCAAATGGTAAGATTTCATCTTTTTTTAAGGCTGAGAAATCACATGGCTTCCAAACCTCTAAGCACTCCCATAATGTGTGGTATGTCAGTATGAAATTCCTTCATTTCTGGTTTAAAGGTTTTGTTCTGTTCTCTGAATGTCCTATGTTCATGGATATGTGCCAGATAACTATAAAGGGTGATCAACATAGCACCTTCTATGTCTGTGGGCTGGATAAATAAACTACTAATGATAACAGTGCATGGAGTCCCTTGTGACTGTGTGGCAGGGTGAGATAGGAGGAGTAATATCAAGACAGTTATGTCTGGAACAAAACACAGTACAAAGTACCCACAGCACATAGCCATAGGAGAGGCTGGCAGGATGACAACCATGTTATTCCAGATGCTCCAAAAAGTAAATGGTGAGAATTAATTAAATGTGCAAGGACTTCATTAGGGAAAATACCTGTATGCAAGAAAATAGGAAGGTACTTAGGAATGATGAGAGATGCCTCGGGTCATGAAGCAAACCTGACTTAGTAAGGAAGAGAAGAGAAGGTGTCCAAGACTGCCTGCCATGAAGTTCATCAAAGTCATTGTGGAGTCACTGAGCCAAAGTCAGCCAATGAAGAGTCTTGTCTCTCCCAGGAGTGGGTCTGCCTTTGTATCCCCACTGCACTCAGCTATTGGCAGGGAGCAGCCCATGGGAGATGCAGCCTCAGAGATAGATTTTAAAGCATAGCTGGGACCTTCAGTCAATTAATCTCTGCATTAGGAAGGTCTATAAGGCCATCAGAACAACCAAACCCAGGACAGATGTAAGACTACACAAAAGTATTAGTGATTGGTAAGTACAGGGAACAGAAATAAGAACAATGGTAGAACTGTCTCCTCTCCTTCCAGTTTGGTGAAATACTGTCACTCCACCTTCTTTTGTTCTACCTTCAGTTTAAGCTATAAGTGGCAATAAGGAATTAGTGGACCCATGAGCCACAGATGTAATTACCTCTGTGCCGTGGGCTGATCTCATGAGAGAAATCATCTTGTTGACAGAATGTTGACTGAAACTATTATTTTTCCTCATTTTGTATTATTTTAAATTATGAAAAAATGATAAACACATTTACAGGAGACTTGGAAAATACAGAACAAAGTTACATATATTTCCACTATATATTACAATTATTTTAAAGTAGATAAATTAAGATTTTTAGTTGGAGTTTCAGTATCAAACTCTCAAAAATAGACAGAAAAGTAGAAGGATACAGTAGACCTGAAAATCACTATGAGCCAATTCAACAGAATTATGATTTATACAATTTTCACACAACAGCAGGATACAAATTCTATTCAAGTTCCCATAGACTATAAACTAGGAGCCATTGGAACATATCCAGGGACATAAAACAGGGTGTAAAAATTTCATGGTATAAAGGTATTGAAATCATACAGTCTGTCATAAATATGACATATATATTATATATATAATATATATATAAATTTTTTTTTTCTGGTTGTTCAGTCACTCAGTTGTGTCTGACTCTTTGTGACTCCATGGAGGGGTCTCCCTTTACTTCACCATCACCTAGAGCTTGCTGAAACTTTCATGTCCTTTGAGTCAGTGATGTCATCCAACCATCTCATCCTCTGTCACCCCCTTCTCCTCTTGTCCTCAGTCTTTTCCAGCATCAGGATCTTTTCCAGTGAGTTGGCTCTTTGCATCAGGTGGCCAAAGTATTGGAGTTTCAGCTTCAGCATCAGTCCTTCCAATGAATATTCATGACTGATCTCCTTTAGGATGGACGGGTTTGATCTTCTTGCAGTCCAAGGGACTCTCAAGAGTCTCCTCCAACACCACAGTTCAAAAGCATCAATTCTTCAGTATTCAGCTTTCCTTATGGCCCAGCTCTCACATCCATACATGACTACCGGAGAAACCATAGTTTTGACTAGATGGACCTTTGTTGGCAAAGTAAAGGCTTTGCTTTTTAATATGCTGTCTAGGTTTGTCATAGCTTTTCTATCAAGGAGAGTCTTTTAATTTCATGGCTGCAATCACCATCTGCAGTGATTTTGGTGTGTATATATATATATATATATATATATATATATAAAAAGAATTTATATTAGGATGTACACACTGCTATATTTAAAACGGATAGCCAACAAAAATCTATTGTATAGCACATGGAACTCTGCTCAGTGTTATATGAAGCCTATATGGGAAGGGGTTATGGGGGAGGAATGGATACATGTATATGTATGGCTGAGTCCTGTTGTTGTTAATTGGTTATACCCCAAAACAAAATAAAAAGTACAAAAAATATAGATTACATTCTTATAAAAAATAAAGCTTTAATTGAATGTAACAAAAAAGTTATGTTTTTCATTAAGCTTTTTTTTTTTAAATGAGTCTCAAATTCTGTGACAGATTTTTGGTCAAGTTGTTTTCATTAAAAATTACTGATTTTAAAAACTAATAACTTAAAACTGCCACACCCAAACATATGATCCACAAAACATTCTCCTTTCCTTCTAAAGGTTTTATGATACATTGTTATCATTAGCCAGTCTTTTACTATTAAATGGCCAACTGAGACAGTTCTGAGACTGTTCTTCCACCACTGATTAAGACTGGGGTGGCAGATTTGGGGGATAATATTCATTCAGCCTTCTGAGCTTTCTGGGCAGACTTGGTGACCTTACCAGCTCCACCTGCCTTCTTGTCCACTGCTTTGATGACACCCACAGTGACAGTCTGTCTTATGTCACACACAGCAAAACGGCCCAGGGGAGGATAGTCAGAGAAGCTCTCAACACACATGGGCTTGCCAGGAACCATATGAACAATGACAGCATCACCAGATTTCAAGAATTTAGGGCCATCTTGCAGCTTTTTCCCAGAATGGCAATCAATCTTCTTCAGCTCAGCAAACTTGTAAGCAATGTGAGCTGTTTGACAATCCAGCACAGGTGCATATCCAGCACTGATCTGGCCTGGATGGTTCAAAATAATCACCTCAGCTGTGAAGCCAGCTGCTTCCATTGGTGGGTCATTTTTGCTGTCACCAGTCACACTGCCACAACGAACATCTTTGACAGACATGTTCTTGACATTGAAGCCCACACTGTCCCCAGGAAGGGCTTCACTCAATGCTTCAAGGTGCATTTCTACAGACTTCACTTCAGTTGTTACATTGACTGCGAAATGCCAGGCTGGATGAAGCATAAGTTGGAATCAAGATTGCCGGGAGAAATATCAATAACCTCAGATATGCAGATGACACCACCCTTATGGCAGAAAGCAAAGAACTAAAGAGCCTCTTGAAAGCCAAAGAGGAGAGTAAAAAAACTGGCTTAAAACTCAACATTCAAAAACTTAAAGATTATGGCTTCTGGTCCCATCACTTCATGGCAGATAGATGGGGAAACAATGGAATGAGTGACAGACTTTCTTTTCTTGGGCTCCAAAATCACTACAGATGGTGACTACAGCCATGAAATTAAAAGATGCTTGCTCCTTGAAAGAAAAGCTATGACAAACCTAGACAGCATATTAAAAAGCAGAGACATTACTTTGCCAACAAAGGTCTGTCTAGTCAAAGCAATGGTTTTTCCAGTAGACGTGTATGGATGTGAGAGTTGGACCATAAAGAAGGCTGAGTGTCAAAGAATTGATGCTTCTGAAGCATGGTGTTGCAGAAAACGCTTGAGAGTCCCTTGGACTGCAAGGAGATCAAACCAGTCCATCCTAAAGGAAATCAGTCATGAATATTCATTGGAAGGACTGATGCTGAAGCTGAAACTCCAATACTTTGGCCACCTGATGCAAAGAGCCAATTAATTGGAAAAGATCGTGATACTGGAAAAGACTGAGGGCAAGAGAAGGGGGCGACAGAGGATGAGATGGTCAGATGGCATTACCAACTTAATGGACATGAGTTTGAGCAAGCTCCGGGAGTTGGTGATGGACAGGGAGGCCTGGCATGCTGCAGTCCAGAGGGTTGCAAAGAGTCAGACACGACTGAGTGACTGAACTGAACTGACATGTCATCTCATTAATATCAATTCATTCTTAGTTTGAAAAAGATCAAAATAAAATTTACTCTTCTATATATATTAACATATATTATTTATACCATTTTGAAAATTCAACAACTACTATTTCCAGGCTTGAGGCAACTCTGATCTTCATGATTCTGAGAAGCAGTTTCTGTCACTCTCTCGAATGGAGTTCACCTGGGTCTTGCTTATGGTCTTCATTATAAACATTCAGATTTTATCCTACTATATTTTCACATGCGATAGTTTTTTTTCTTTCCAAGCATGTAATGGGGCTCAAGGATCCCACAGGCCCACTCTCAATAGATTTAACTTTTCCCCTGCATTGGCCTTTCTGATCTAGTTCTCTGAAATAGATAACAGAGGAAATGTATTTTTCCTTTAATCTTTTCTTTGAATTTCAGGCCATTATGGGTTTTATTCTTTCCTGCACAAATTTTACTTTTTGTAGTCACTCAATAAATACATGTAAATAATTTTTAAATAATAATTTATTAATCTGATCCATTCATTTAAAGGTAATGTCTGATGCCTCCAAGTTTACACCCACAAGTGCTGTTGGATAGGACTGGAGAATCTGGAAAACACTCCTCTAGACCCTTCCGGTGTCGGGTCACAAGATGTCCTTACCAGAGCCAGAAGAGTGACTCTCAGTGTATAAATGAGGGGTGGTGAAGGACACATCTGAAGCTGACTGTGCAGTACCTGGGGAGGGAGAGACAGAGCTGCAATGAGGTCTGGAGGGATTTAGGGAACTCTCTTCAATGACTGCTCCCAACAGAAAATGACAATTTTTCCCCTCCTTATTCACATGCAACTGGAAGTGGGAAAGGTAGGTAGAGAAACAAGCGGGTATCCAGCTCACAGCCAGTAACCCTCTGGTTATCTGGGGAAGGGACTTACAAGTGAAATGTGAATTCCCCAGGGTGCTCCACTCCTAGAGCCTGTGAATCTAGGGACTTGCAGGTGGGACCTCATACGAAGCAACCTTATCTAGATTGGGCTGTGTGAGTCTGGGCAAGTTTTGTACTCTCCACTCTCTGTGATTCTGCAGCTGGGTATTGCTGCAGAAAGGAGGGATATGGAAGTAACCAAGTTTGGGTTTTGCCCTGTGTAAGTCTGAAAACTCCAGCTTGCTTTCCCTCAAGGCCCTTTTCTTGTTGTAGAGCTGAGGTATGGACTCTGGGTTCTATCCATGGAAGCCAAAGGTAGATACTATCTCTGGAAATAAAAACAAACCAGACAAGTCACACATTTGGGTAACAGATGCTTTCAAAGATATAGTTCCCTTCACCCACCAAAATTTTGGCAAAACCTGGGAGCCTCATGCACTGGGACAACAGTCTGATGTGGCTGAGTCACACCACTATGGGCCACACCCTCATGTCAATGGCTCCAGTTGTGGAACATAGTCTTTCCCCCTAACTGGCTGCTGCTGTGATGTTGTCAGGGGCCTGGTCACCATATTCCTGATCATGACAAGGGAGAACACTTGGGTAGAAAGTGTGGAAATACAGTCCATCTGCATGAGGGGGAGGAGGGTGGGAGGCAGCATCCAGAGCTTGTGGTAGTGACATGAAGGTGGGATGTGCTGCTCCCTCTGTTGAGGGCACCATGGAAGCCGTGGCCCTACCATCCGACAGTCGGGCCATGAGCCCTGGGGGCAGCACCAAGTAGTGCAGGGAGTTATAAGAACGGGCATCGCATTAGATAGCCCTGAGGATGAGAACAGCTTCCCAGGTGGTGCAGTGGTAAAGAAACTGCCTGCCAACGTAGGAGACGCAGGTGACGCAGGTTCAGGCCCTGGATCAGGAAGATCCCCTGGAGAAGGAAATTGCAAGCCACTATACAACATATTAAGAGAAGGAAATGGCAACCCACTCCAGGGTTCTTGCCTGGACAATCCCAGGGACGGGGGAGCCTGGTGGGCTGCTGTCTGTGGGGTCACACAGAGTCAGACATGACTGAAGCGACTTAGCAGCAGCAGCAGCATACAACATATTCAAAGGCAGAGACATTACTTTGCCAACAAAGGTCTGTCTAGTCAAAGCTATGGTTTTTCCAGTAGTCATGTATGGATGTGAGAGTTGGACCATAACTAAGGCTGAGTACTGAAGAACTGAGGCTTTTGAAATGTGGTGTTGGAGAAGACTCTTGAGAGTCCCTTGGACTGCAAGAAGATCAAACCAGTCCATCCTAAAGGAAATCAGTCCTGAATATTCATTGGAAGGACTGTTGCTGAAGCTGAAACTCCAATACTTTGGCCACCTGATGCAAAGAGCTGATTCACTGGAAAAGATCCTGATGCTGGGAAAGACTGAAGGCTAGAGGAGAAGGGGGCGACAGGATGAGATGGTTGGATGGCATCACTGACTCAATGGACATGAGTTTGAGTAGGCTCTGGGAGTTGGTGATGGACAGGGAAGCCTGGGGTGCTGCAGTCCACGGGGTCGCAAAGAGTCGGATGCCACTGAACTGAACTGAACTGAACCAGTATTCTTGCCTGGAGAATCCCATGGACAGAGGAGCCTGCCGGGCTACAGTCCATAGTGTCTCCAAGGAGTCGGACATGAATGAGTGACTGAGCATGAACGCAAGAAGGCGAGAACTAGTCCCACCCAGGGCAAGCCACTTAGTGTCTTCATTTATAAAGTAGGGACAAAAATGCCTGCCCTGCTTACCTCTCTGGGCTGACTGTGAGGAGGAGTAGGGGAGTGCACACCAATGTCTTTATAGCTGCACACCTATATGCCCTTGTGAGGCTCCCCAGATGTGGACAGAACCCGGAGGTTTTGGTGCCCTTTCTACCTTTTCCTTGGCCAGCATTGCTGAGCACGTATTCCAGCCTCTCCCGCAGACGGTCATTGATGAATACAGATTCCTCCAGGCGCTGGCGCAGGTTTTGGATCTCAATAAGATTCTTTTCCAGCAGGTCGGCCCCTGTTGCATACCACCAAGACAGGGAGAGGTAGGAAATGAGAAAGGTGGATCCCTCATGGGACCCTCTGCAAGATCCCTGCTCATATCCATACTCCTGTCAACGTCCTCTGCTCACCTCGGCACCTGGGAAGCACTAGGCAACTTTGTTTAAAGTGGTCCTAGGCTTTTAATCCCAACACAGCCTTCTGCTAGGGACTCCATGAGGCCTCCTCCCAGAGAGAAGCTGAGTATATCTGGGGGAGATGGACACGGGGCTGGTGGACAAGTGTGAGAAACCACTAAACTGCTCCAGGGAGGACTGGCCTAACGATGAGAAACTGCGTCCACCTCCTTTGGTGGAAATCCAGAGGGCCTCCCTCTCTACCTCAGACCTCTCTTACCCTATGATCCATGACTGCACAACTTTTAACATTCACCCAGTAAAAAAAACTAAGGTATATGCATACGAAATTAGATCAGGCTGTGAATCATGAGTGACATTGAATGTTTTCCTTGGGTTAAGAGTGACGGGAAGAGTCTGGGGAGGTATCAGGACCCGAAGGAGGAATGAGAGAAGGTAACAGTTTCAAGGATGGAAAAAGATGCACAAAGAGAAGGGTAAAATGATCAAAAATAGGCTTCACCAGGACATTGTGCTTAGGGCCAGGTTTTTCTCTGAGAATTTCAAATATTGTTTTGTTATACTGTGTGCATACTGAAACCAGGCTGCTTCCAAGCAGTTCCTCCACATGGGTGCACCCTTAGCCCCTGAGTGCCAGGAGGCCTGGCTCCAAACCCACAGGCAAAGAATGAGAAGCAGGACTGCCTTATAATTGTATACAAAGTGTATGTGTCTCCCTCTGTAGGTGTGTATAGAAATAGTCTTCCATTCTGCAATAACTCTTGATCTAAGAAGACTTACCTTCCCCTTGGAAGTCTGAACTTAGAACAGTCTAAAAAAATCTAGACCTAAAAGGTTACAGCACAGAGAAAAGGGAACACACAAATGTGAGGGAACTCATCCTCCTTATAGAGTGCCTCAGAATGCCCTTGCATTCTTTTATTCTCCTGCCCAGAGTGAGTCCCTAGGTAGTGGAAATGAGAGGCACATAGAAAGGATCAGTACTGAGATGGGGCTTCATTCTCTGGCTGACCCATGGGATACTGACCCTTCATCTTCTCACCCACTTCTGTGAGCCAGGGTTTCACTGAGGAACAAAATACCCTCTGGCCAGGAAAGGAATGTGTTGTTTCTGTAAATGGCTGTATTTCACCAACTGCTCCTTTGTTATTTTTACCAGAGGGCTTGGAGCTGGGCCGGTCCAAAGAGGAAGAGGAGGATAGGTTCCCGGATGCATTCATCTTCTGAGGCTTCATCTCTTCGCATGGGTGACTGCTGCCATGATGCCCAGCGTCTGGTGTCCCACTCTGCTCTGCGGTGCCACCCAAAGGATAGAAGGGCTGAGCAGATACAGCTTCTGAGTGGTTGCTGGGCAATGAAGCTGAATCAGCAGGCGTGGCTGGGCTGACATCTGTCCAGAAAGGAATATGAGTGAGAAACAAACGGGGAAGTCAGAAATGAAGTGTTTTAACAATCATTATACTGGGTTGAATAGTATCCTCCAAAAATTCATGTCTACCTGGAACCTAAGACTGTGACCTCATTTGAAAATAGAGTCTTTATACATTTAATTAGTTAAAAGGAGATGATACTGGATTAGGGTGGACCTTAAATCCAACATGACTGATGTCTATATAAGAAGAGGAGAGGAGACAGAGATAGGACATACACAGGGGAGAAGACCAGGTGACAATGGGGGCAGGGATTGGAGTGATGCATCTTCAAGGTTAAGGATGTTCCCCACAACCAGCAAGTCAAGAAGAGGCAAGAAAGAAGGGAGCATGGCTCTGCTGACTTGATTTCAGACTCCTGATTTTCAGAACTGTGAGAAAACAACTTATGTTGTTTTGAAACATCCAGTTTGTGATACTGTGTTACAACAGCCTGAGAAAATTGATAAAGCAATCCATGGAATGAAGACTTTAAGGTGAATAACAGTGATCGGTCAATTGCTTAGTATCAGCTAAGAACTCATTTCCCAAGGACTATCAATTTCACCCCAAGGTTACTGGCACTCCTGGCCTATGGTATCAAGAAGCAGTTGTGAGATATAATGTCTGAGGGTCACAGTGCACACAGAGGAAAAGTACAGGGGCCTCTCTCCTCGTTCCAAGATCCTCAAATGCTGGAATGATCCCAGAGAGGTACTTCAGAAATGTCTCCTCCAATTGTAGGAATCACTGCCAATCTTAGAAGTCATGAGAGTAAGCACTCTCAAACTGGTCTGTGAACGTGTGATCTTCTCACCCAACAGTCTATGCCCTTGCCACCAAACAGCTGCTGATCCTTCCTGAGCTTGTTCTATATTGGGATTGTTGGTAGAAGATAAGGAAGGGAAAATGGCCTTCACTTTTGGCTGATGAGCAGCAAACCTAGGCAGAGTGGCCTACTCCTGGTGGCTCCCACTGCTCCTGCCTGAGTTGACTCTGGACACCTTCTGAGGCTGAGGGGGTGTCACTTGCGAGGAAGGCAAGTGGTGATTTGCAATCCATCCAGAATGGCTCATGAGAATGTAAAAAGAATTCTTAAGTATAGCTCAGATTGTCAGGCTCCTATCCAATGAATGACTGGGGTACAATATTTTTACATAAGGGATTATAGAATCAAAAAAAAAAAATGGTATTGTACAGCTCAATGATGCTATGAGAACATTTATATCATGTTCTTTGCTGGTTCCCTTTAGACAAAAAACCCGGCTGGGTGACAGGGCCATAATTCAGAGAAAAGTTTAAGAGTCTTCTCCTTTCAAGGATTATTATCAAGGACCACAAAACAGTCAGGTTTCTTCTCTGAGCAGGGTCAGAGTGAGGTCTTATTTTCCTCAACCAAGCCAAATTCCTTTAGGGAATTGTTTACTTAAATCAGTATCCTTCCCTGACTTATACAATATCAGATGTAACTAACACTGCTGTGAAATGAAGAGTAAGGTAGACTATGTTAAGCCTTTAGTTCAAGGCATAACTTAAAGTAGAAACTCAATCAAAATGTGATTCCTGATCTTTTTCCTTTATATCCCCTCCCCAGAAAATCAGCTTACTCTCAGCCAAGGGCATACGAGGTTTCTAGTCAGTCAGCAACAGTGATCAGCATGTTCTTGTCCCATTCTTCCCTTGCCACACAACACGGGAAACATCCTACATTGTACATGGAAAGCAGCAGAGACAAGCCTTCTGGGAGAGGAATTAAGTCTCACAGTGATGCTGCCACACACCATTTGTGGCACTAGAAATTTTGGCCCCCAAAGAAGAAGTATTGATAAACCATTGCCCCTCTGAGAAAAATGATGACTTCAGGTGGGAAAAAGAAGGGTTTAGTCTCCTTCAGAAAAGACAGAGATAATAGAAAACAAGGCTGATACTTTCTGAGAGTGCCAAAAATGTGCCACATCTCAAATGTGGCCATTCTAACAAGTAGTGGCAGGAATTGCAGGTAAGGAGAAGGTATGTTTGCCCTTTATCTGCTGTCTCTCAGGGAAGCGTTGAGATGGAGCCAAATGCCTCTGGGCAACTGAGTTCGAGGATGCACAACAAATTCCCATCAGCCTCTTGGACAATGTCACATTCATAACAAGGGCAGCCTATTCATTTATAGTGGGCTTCCCTGCTAGTTAAGTGGTAAAGAATCCACCTGCAATGCAGGAGATGTAGGAGAGCCAGGTTCCATCCCCGAGTGGGGAAGATCCCCTCGAGAAGGAAATGGCAACCCACTCCAGTACTCTTGCCTAGGAAATCCCATGGACAGAGAAGCCTGGTGGGCTAGAATCCATGGGGTCACAAGAGTCGGACACGACTTAGTGACTAAATCACAACCAAAATCATTCATTTATAAATTCATGGGTGAAAGTATATGTGTATAGAGTCTTGTCTTCTTTGCAGAGGCTAGGCCTTTGTGCTGGGCATAGGGGAAGAAAGAGTGAAATGGGGAAAACACTGGCTCCAGAAGCCTAGAGAAAGAGGTGTGCACAGGGGTGACTCCCTCCTGGCTAGGTCCATGACTGCTCGGGCCGCAGTGCAGTGGGCACTCTGAGCTTTAGAGTCAGCCAGGATCACAGTCAATGTTACTCCAAGCTGGACTGTCTTCAGTAAGTTCCCTGACCTCACTGAGCCTCAGTGTCCTTAGCTGTGCTGTAAAATCAGGACACCACCACTAATTTAAAAGGATTGCTGTCCTGATTAAATGAGGCAGCATATATACAGTGATCAATAATACAAGCATACTAGATGCTCAATAAATATGAATTTTCTGTCTTCCCTTGACTGCTATAATTAAGAGGAGACACGCTGCTTTGCTTCTCATGTAAAATGAGAAACAGGAATAGTTCCAGGTCAAAATCCATTATGGCTTATTCATGCCTCATTAGAAAAGACCCTGATGCTGGGAAAGATTGAAGGCATGAGGAGAAGAGGAAGACAGAGGATGAGATGGTTGGATGGCATCACCAACTCAATGGACATGAGTTTGAGCAAGTTTCAGGAGATGTTGAAGGAGAGGTAAGGAAGCCTGGCGTGCTACAGATCATGGGGTTGCAAAGAGCTGGACACGACTGAGTGACTGAACAACAAAAACAACAACATGCCTAAAATATTCAGAAAAAATAAAAACAGATACATAGCCAGGGACTTCCTGGTCCCTGGTTGTTCACATCTGACTCTGTATGAGTCAGATGCTTTCCTTAGGAGGGAAAATAAAGGGAATGCTGAGCAGGAGAAAAATGAAGGCTTGATTTTAAACTTATTCTCTTCCTCCTACCCTTACCAAAGCTACCCAAGGGCCCTCTTTGGGGAATTCTGGGGAGTGGCATGATGGTGATAGATTCAGTCAGTCCCAGTAACTGATGGTTTAGAGAATATTACAGCTGAATTATCAGAATGATGGGTGGGATCTGTAAATTCACAGATGATAGAAAATATTTAGTGGTGAATAAAAATAGGACAAAGTAAAAAATATAAATGTAAAAATAAATAAATAAATAATAGAAAAAGATGGCTTCCCTGGATGCTCAGATGGTGAAGAATCTGCCTGCAATGCAGGAGACCTGGGTTCAATCCCTGGGTTGGGAAGATCCCCTGGAGAAGGGAATGCCTACATTCTTGCCTGGAGAATTCCATGGACAAAGGAGTCTGGTGGGCTACAATCCATGGGGTTCCAGAGTTGGACCCTACTGAACGACTAACACACACAAAATAGAAACTGTGGCTGTTTACCGAAAGGAGTTCAGGATCAGAGGTCCAATGTGAATGACACTCATGTCTGTGGTCTGAAAGGTGACATGACTGTGTTGCAGGTATGAGGGAGCATTTGTTCCCTTCCCTTCCCAACTCATGACCCCTCCCCTCAAATCCAGCACCATGTATGTGCCTGAGGGGGGTCTGGTGGCTGATGAAGTGTGGCACTAGGAATGGAGAAAAGCTATCTGACATCCCTGAAGCCTGTGCCTGGCACTGAATCCCTGACCTGTGCCCAATCAGGCATGTCACAGTAGGTCTGCAGGGCGTGGCTGCCAAGGTGCCTCCTCTTGGTCTAGACAAATAAGCAAGCGCCTAGAAACTGGAGGATCTCTGGGTACTTACTGGCCATGTCCACTGCAGGGCGCACTTTCTGTTCATTGAGCAGCAGGTAGGTGCTGCTAGGGGAGTAACGGGCGGTGGACGGGGCATGGCTGCTGGAGCAGGTCTGGGGCCAAGTCTGCAGCTGGGCATCCTGTTGGGTATGCAGGACTTCTGTCTTCTTATCCCTCTTTAGCCTCTCCCTTAAGATACTAGGAAGTAAGAAAGACAGAGGAAAAGTGAAAGTCACCCAAATATCACAGTTATACTGATCTGGGGGCTTAGAGGAGAGGACCCAGGAGTCAAGGAGATTGTTCCTTCAGAAAAGTCAAACAATCCATTCATATTTGGGGGTAGAGAGTTGGGAGGCAGGGAGAACAACAGTGTTCAGTGCCTTGGTCACAAACATCCTGAGAAAGAGAGAAGACCCGTCAGGCTCTTTAACACTTTGACAAGACACCCAGAGACCCATAAAAGTTCAACACACCCTGTGACATAATCCATTAAATAGTATTTGTGATGGCCCATTTAAAACTGGTTCCTGAGGCAATGCTCCCTGCTAGGTGTCTTGTAGTTTCCAGACCTCCTTGGGCTTCCCTGGTGGCTCAGTTGGGAAAAAACCTGTCTGCGATACGGGAGACCTGGGTTTGATTCCTGGGTTGGGGAGATCCCCTGGATGAAGGGAATGGCTACCCACTCCATTATTCTGGCCTGGAGAATTCCATGGATAGAGGAGCCTGGAGGGCTACGGTCCATGGGGGTCACAAAGGGTTGGACAGAGTCAGACATGACTGAGTGACTTCTACTTTCCCTAGTCATACATAATATAAATCTATGTCATATTTAAATATAAATCTTTTTTGTTTGAAAGAAATTTGTAGCCATTCAACATCTGCCAGCACTTGTTGGGTCACTCTTAAAGATTTCAGATATGATCTCACTCCAGCTTTTAAAGATCTAGGGGAGACCAGAGGTGATCCCTGGGAGGATGGGAGACTCCTAAGACTGGAGAGTTAGGCTAAATTACTACATTACTAAATGAGTGAATTAGGCTAAATTACTAAATTCTAATTACTAGTAAATTTAGTAGTAAATTACTAGTAAATTTAGTAAATTAAGTAGTAAATTACTAGTAAATTTAGTAAATTACTAATTCACTAAATGAGTGAATCTTGGAGCCAGAAGAATAATAAACTAAAAAAACAGGAAATGAGACCACCTTGTCACTAAGGACACACAATGGTTTGATGGTATAATCAGCTGTTTGGTTTTCATGGGGTGAGAGAGCTGCTGCTCCACTGATCTTCTGGCCCTTGCTCCGGATTCTTGACTAGATTTTATCTTTCACAGCCCCTGAAAATTTTGAGTTACCTGAGTCTCTGCAGCATCTGTTCTCTTTGATTCTTCTTATTTACACAGTCATCTGAAAACCAAATTGAGAAAAGGAGCAGTCATACTTTAAACAGCTCTCATTTACCAAATACAAGCACACACTGGGTTCTCTCTCCGGGGTCACAGACACATAGCTGCTTGATGCTCAAGTACAAGCTTCTCTGAATTTTCTCGGGAGACACTGGGTTGAGTGTTTAGACAGCATGTCTGGCAAACTTTCCCGAACCCACCTCAAAGATCATCAGTCACCTCTACTTGCTCTGCCCTGAGTTAGAGCAAAAAGTTGAAAATGTCTCTTTTCCCACAGATCATGGGGTACTTGTCCAGCTGGCCTCTCGATCATCCCAGCCAGAGCCTCCCAGTCCTGCCATGGGGCGGGTTCCCAGTCCCATGTCTATGGGTCCCATCAGTTTTCATGCAGAACCTGTCTCCGCAGAGGTGACAGCCACCCTGTCCCACCTCTGCATCTGCCATCAGGAGCCTGCACAATGGCCTCAAACCAGCTCTTACTATGTGCCCTCAGGTCTCTAGGCAATACTCTATATAACTGACTTCTGAAATAATAAATATTCCCACAAAAGGTACTTATACATATAGTGCCTAAACCATTCCCAGGGACTTCCCTGGCAGTCCAGTGGTTAAGATTTCACCTTCCAATGCAGAGGGTACATGTTCGATCCACGGTCAGGGAACTAAGATCCCGCATGCTACATGATCAAAAAACTGACACATTAAAAAAAAAAAAAACAGTCTAAACAGTTCCCAAATCAACACGATTCTCTTATCATTCTTTTCAAGTGCACTGATTAATATTGTTTATTTGATCCTAAGCACAATCATGCAAGAATTAGGGGCTTGTATTATTTGATCTAAATTTTTTAGGTGAGGAAACAGATATCAAAAGAAATATGAACATGTCCAGAACTAGTAATGAACACATATAGGCTAGAGCAGAAGTCTTTAGATTGCTAGTTTAGGACTCTTTTCAGAGCAACCAGCTGCCCCATTCCACCTCTCTTTCTACCAATTAGTTTCAGATACATGCTGTCACCCCCAGTGAGGCCTCCTGCTACAGCGGCCAAACTTCAGGAGACACAGAGTAGCTGGTAATCACCATGGCATCCCCAACCCCGTGTGCCTCTCTGTTGCTTCTCACCAGCCAGCCCCGGCTCTGCCATGGCCCCAAGATGGTGATTACAGAACAGGACACCAGATTGAAATGTCACTTGTGAATGAGTGCAGGTCTGGGAGTGTGAATGGGGGAGGGACTAAGGGCCCTCCTGAGCCCTGGGGCTGGCTTACCTGTGTTGAACTTGCTGGCGAGGCTCTCTGCCAGCTGGCTGCCCTTGGCCAGCTGCTCACGGAAATGCTGCTCCGTGTTATAGTCAATCTTCCTACTGCTGAGGAGCTCTTCAAAGATCTTCACTGTGTTCTGAATATGTTGGATGAGAAGGGAAGAGACAGCCCTCCCAATCCTTATCTTTTCCCGCAGGTGGGTCAACTCTCGAGCCTGATCCTGGATCAAGGAATATTTCCTAAAGTGGGAAGTGGTAAGGATAGAAAGGGGTGACTGATAGATTATAGTGCTTCAGCAGAAGGTGCTTTGAGAATTTCACCAATGGAGTCCCCATGCGGAACTCTAGCTAGTGTTTAGTGACTGGAATGTGGTAAAGGGAATGAAGGAAGGAAAGTAAGAGAGTGTCTCTGGGTAAAAGATTTCTTCTAAGATCATCTTTTCCCCTGCTCCCATACTTCTAAAAATGGTTTTCTTTTCTAGTTCCACTTTATCAATTAATTAATTATCTGGAGTACAATCACTTTACAATGCTGTGTTAGTTTCTGCTGTACAACAGGGTGAACCAGCTACGTGTATCATATGTCCCCTCCCTCCTGAACCTCCCCCCGCCCTTCTGGGTCATCACAGAGCACCGAGCTGAGCGGCCTGCGCTGGACAGCAGCTTCCCACTAGCACCCATTTTACACCTGGTGTAAATGCACATGTATATGCACATCCAGGCACATGCACCCAATTCGTCCCGCCCTCTTCTTCCCACTCTGGGTCTACATGTCTGTTTTCTACATCTGCATCTTTATTCCTGCCCTGAAAATAGGTTCATCTGTATCATTTTTCTAGATTCCACATACGTGTGTTAATATACAATATTTGTTTTTCTCTTTCTGACTTATTTTACTCTGTATGACAGACTCCAGATCCATCCATATCACTAAAAATGACCTAATGTCATTCCTTTATATGGCTGAGCAATATTCTACTGGATATATGTACCACATCTTTATCTATTCATCTGTCAGTGGACATTCAGGTTGCTTCCATGTCTTGGCTATTGTAAACAGTGCTGCAATGAACACTGGGGTACATGTGTCTTTTTGAGTTATGGTTTTCTCAGGGTATATGCCCAGTAGTGGGACTGCTGGGTCATATGGTAGTTTCATTTTTAGTTTTCTAAGGCACCTCCATACTGTTTCTCCATAGTGGTTGTATCAATTTACATTCCCACCAGTACTGTGAGAAGGTTTTCTTATCTCCACACCCTCTCCAGCATTCACTGTTTGTAGATTTTTTCATGATGGCCATTCTGACCAGCGTGAGGTAATACCTTATTATAGATTTGATTTACATTTCTCTAATAACGAGCAATGTTTAGTATCTTCTCATGTGTTTGTTGGCCATCTGTATGTCTTCTTTGGAGAAGTGTCTAATTAGGTCTTCTGCCCATTTTTCAACGACATCATCGTCATCACGGAACTGCCAATTGAAACAAGAGCAAGCTACTACTAAATGCAAATCAAAACTATAAGAAGGTATCACCTACACTGGTCAGAGTGGCCATCATGAAAAAAAATCTACAAACAGTAAGCTATTACTAGGGGCTTCTCTGGTGGTTCAGACAGTAAAGATTCCGCCTGCAATGTGGGAGACCTGGGTTTGATCCCTGGGTTGGGAAGATCCCCTGGAGAAGAGAATGGCTACCCACTCCAGTATTCTGGCCTGGAGAATTCCATGGACTATAAAGTCCATGAGGTCACAAAGAGTCAGACACGACTGAGCAGCTTTAACTTTCACTAAGCCACTACTATACATCTGTTAGAATGGTGACCATACAGAACACTGACAATCCTAAATGCTGGTGAGGATGTGAAGCAATAGATACTCTCATTTATAGCTGGTGGGAATGCAAAATGCTATTTACAGCTATTTTTGAAGATAGTTTGACAGTTTCTTACAAAATTAAACATATTCCTACATATGACCCAGTAACTGCATCTCTCAATGATTACCCAAATTAGATGAAAATTTATGTCCACATCAGTATCTGCACACAATGTTTACAGTAGCTTTATTCATAATTGAGAAAACTTGGAAGCAACCAAGATGTTCCTTAGTAGGTGAACAGATAAATAAACTGTGGTACATCCAGAAAATGGAATATTTTTTGGTTCTTAAAAGAAATGTGCAGTCAAGCTATTAAAAGACATGGAGGAATCTTAAGTGCATATTATTAAATGAAAGAAGCCAGTCTGAAAAAGCTAGATAGCATATGATCGCAACTATATGACATTCTGGAAAAGCCAAAACTGCAGCGACAGTAAAAAGACCAGTGTTTGCCAAGGATTAGAAAGCAGAGAAGGATGAGTAGGTGGAGCACGGAGTACTTTTAGGGCAGTGAACACTCATTCTATATGATACTGTAATGATGGATGCATGTCATTATACTTATGTCAAAACCCACAGAATGTACAAGACTAAGAATGAACCCGAACGTAAACTATTGACTTTGAGTGATAATGATTTTCATTGATTGCAACAAATATCAACAAATACACCACTCTGGTATAGGATGTTGATACTAGGGGAAGAGGCTATACATGCGCAGGGACAAAGATAGGTAGATGGGGACTCTTTGTACTTTCCGCTCAATTTTGCTCTGACCTTCCTGTTCTAAAAACAAAGTCTGCTTTTAAAAAAGAATGATTGTGAGAATATAAAAATTTTAAATGCACTTGACAAAGTGGGTGGAGGCTTTGTGAACTGAGAGCCCAGCATTTTGATATTATTTCTGCCAAAGTCTACTGTGCAATTGTGATCAAGCAACTATATCTTTGGGCCTTAGTGTTCTCAGTTCTAAAATAATTCTCAAGTTATTTTAGCTCTAACATTATTCTCTGGGTCAGTGAAATTTAAGTGTTACATATTAACAGATTCAATGGAGTATGAAGCAAAACCTGAACCACCTTCAAAGCTGATCCTCAACCACTAAGCAAGTTAGTGATGATTTAGTATTTCAATAACTAATGCTCACAGGTAATTATATAATAGATTAATTCTACACTAATGGAATGTCTTTGAAAAGTTTTAGGAAAATGGCCATTAAAGACAGACTGATAAATCTAGTGATCAGGCCATTATTTGGCAATTTTGTAAGCTTATTTTTGAAATTGAGCTAATTACACTGTAGTGCATACAGAAGTGGAAATATAAGATTGTACTCATGGAAGTTATATAATGTCATAAACTGATGGCACCTCAATAAAAAATAAGTTTAAAAAATTAAGCTTATACAAATTGCTATTCTAGAAACCAGGGATATGAGCTTCTGAAGAGAATGTAGAGGAGAGAATGAGGAGTAGAGATGGAGGAGCCTCTGTATAATTCCACCTCTTCAGCATTAATATGGGTCAACTTTTCACCATCAAAACATATGATGTAACAGGAGATTCTTATGTGTTCCCATCAATGCAGAAAAGAGACACCACTCACGTGACTGGAAGAGTTCCATGAAATCTCAAGTATCCATGAGATCATATATTTGGTGTATATATGTATTGCTAGGCTTCCCTGGTGGCTCAGTGGTAAAGAAACTGCCTACCAATGCAGGAGATGCAAGAGACTCAGGTTTGATCCCTGGGTCGGGACGATCCCCTGGAGAAGGAAATGGCAACCCACCCTGGTATTCTTGCCTGGGAAATCCCATGGACAGGAAAGCCTGGCAGGCTACAGTCCATGGGGTCGCAAAAGAGTCAGACACAACTTGGTGACTAAACAACAACAACATGCATTGTTAAATCGAATAAAACCAAATTTCTCTGAATAATATAAAGTAATTATAATAAAAATACTATAGACTTTTCTCTAAAGAATTTCCAGGCTGGTCTTAAGAGAAAGCCCTACAGTTAAGGTACATAGCTTGAATACAGACCCTGAAAGCTGCTATAATAGTCTCTGAAACAAAGAGTCTCTTACTCGCTGTGGGACATAGAGGAGAATCCGGCTTTCTCAGGCTGAGTCTTCTGCTCATTCACTCTCCTCTCAGAAGGTCCCTTCTTCTCTGAGGGCTGATGCATCCCAGGCTTCAGTTGGAGCATTTTCTCACAAAGAAACCTCTTCCTGCCTCCTTCAAAAGGAAAGAGAGAAGAAATGCATCTGGGTATCCACAATGACTAGCCTCTCCTCCACATCTACCTAGAGGAATCAAAACAAAATAATGGTTTAAAGAGGTTGGATTATAAGAAGGGTCCTCCAGGAGCATAAAAATCACAAGAGCAGAAGCTACAAGGAAGTAAACTATGAAACCTACAATGCGCTCCCTTGAAGAGTTCTTTATCAGCCACAAGAACCATGGTGATCCACTGGGATTGAGAAAAGATGCAGCAAGTAGGGGCAGATGCTGCTATGAGGAGGAAGAGGAGGGTTCAAAGAAATTTTAGCATTAAAAACAAGCAAACAATGAAGGAAACACATGAAAACAAGTGGGCTTTAAACTGGACTAGAGGACAAGTATTTTTGATTCTTACAGTTGAGATAAAGTTCCCTGGGAGTGTCCCCTCAGAAACCAGAAAGACTTTCTATCACCCCTAACTTCTGACAACTATGTAGGCAGAAACAAAGTTTGAGATGTCAGAGTTCAAATCTCAGTAACTGGGACTCAACAATAGCACCATGATAAGGACTCAGAGTATCTTGTGGCAAATTGTAATCATACATAGAATGTGGAGGTAGCTATAAAACCCCAGAAAGCCTTGCCTTCCGATGGCCTGCCACACTCAACACAAGGCTGTTTCTCTCTGGATGTCTCTATCAATAAAGACCACTTCTCTCACTAGCCAGTTTTAATATGTGTATTCTTTTGCTGTGTATTTAATATCTGTGTATTCAACCAATCACACTTGCCTCATAGCTCAGTTGGTAAAGAATCTGCCTGCAATGCAGGAGACCCTGGTTCGATTCCAGGGTTGGGAAATTCCACAAGCCATGTGATGTGGCCTAAATAAATGAATATTTTTAAAAAAGAAAACACCAAACAATAATATTTTCTCAACACCTTTTATTTTCTTGAAGATAGTTTCAATGAAAACAATTTTCGTGGCTTTTCTTAAATGAGTTTTTTAAGACTTCTAGTGATTCTTACCATTTCTCTTTGGGAACTCTCCAGATTTTGCTATTTAATATTCTTCTAAGAGCCTAGTAATCAAAAGCTGGAGTTTATGTTCTGACTAATAAATTTAGCATAATAATTTTTCATTACTAATAATCTTTTTATTCCATAATTATTAATATATCCCAAAGCAAAGCAATGTTGGATTTCTTTCCCTTGAAGTAGGGATACATGTAGGGGGTTTCATTTAACAAGAAATCAATTTTAACTTTCCAAACTACCACTCTCACCCAACTTTGCTATTTACAGATGATTGTTTTTGCTTTAGAAAAAAAAAATCTCTATAAACATTATACTACTAATGTCTGTTTTCAATTGAATTCTGGATCTACAAGTTACTTTCCACTTTATCACAGCCCTTAAAATATTTTATCTCCTTTAATATAATTAATGGATACCTTATGTTGGTGCTGATTTTAAAAATCTAACATATTTATTTATTTATTCTTTCACTTAGGTCTTAATAGAGTTGCCTGGGCTGCCAAAAAGCCTATTGAAAATGGCCCTTGACAGAACCCAGTAAGATCTAGGCCATAGCAATTTGACTTGAGATGGTACAAACCAGGCTGGTACAGGTGTATGACAATGTACAATGTGCTGCTTTTCATTAGGAATCACTAATATTCTAGCATCAACATTAGAGGGTATTCAATGTGCAAAGTAGATCAAAAGATAAGAAATTCTCATGGTCCTCACTTCACAGTTTAATTTACTCATCAGAAAGGAGAGTCATAGCTATGAAACGGAAAGTGAAGTTGCTCAGTCATGTCCGACTCTTAGTGACCCCATGGACTGTAGCCTACCAGGCTTCTCAGTCCATGAAATTTTCCAGGTAAGAGTACCGGAGTGGGTTGCCATTTCCTTCTCCAGGGGATCTTCCCAACCCAGGGGTCAATCCTGGGTCTCCTGCATTCCAGGCAGACGCTTTCCACCAGGGAAGCCCAGGAAATGGAAAATGGTGTTAAAACTTTTTTTACCACCACAGACTAACACCACCTAGCATCTGTGTGACAGTGGTTCATTATAAGCAACCTTGTTACTATTTTCTTTTTAGGGTAGGCAGTACTTACCTGTTTTTAAATTGATGTACAGTTGGCCACCTGATGCAAAGAGCAGACTCACTGGAAAAGACCTTGATGCTGGGAAAGACTGATGACAAAAGGAGGTGTGTGTTAGTAGCTCAGGTCATGTCTCACTCTTTGAGACCCTGTCAGGCTCCTCCGTCCATGGGATTCTCTAGGCAAGAATACTGGAGTGGGTTGCCATTTCCTTCTTCAGGGGATCTTCCCAACCCAGAGATCAAACCCGTGTCTCCTGCATTACAGTCGGACGCTTTTCAGTCATGTCTGACTCTTTGTGAGTCCATGGACTGTCAGCTCCTCAGGAGACAGTCCATGGAGTTCTTCAGGCAAGAGTACTGGAGTGGGTTGTCATTTCCTTCTCCAGGGGATCTTCCCGACCCAGGGATCGAACCCAAGTTTCCCGCATTGCAGGCAGACACTTTACCATCTGAGCCACAGGGAAGCCCACCATCTGAGCCAGGAGGTGGCAAAGGATGAGATGGTCAGACAGCATCACCAACTCAAAGGACATGAATTTGAGCAAACTCCAATAGATAGTGGAGGGCAGAGGAGCCCAGTATGCTGCAGTCCATGGGATCTCAGAGTCAGATACCACTTAGAGACTGAAAAACAACATTATAATAGGTTTTTTTTTTCATTACTATAGTTTTGAACAGTAATATTTATTTGATCTACTTACGTATTAAACCTATTCAATGTTCTTCAATCCATGTCCTTAATTTCCATGTTTCTCTTGGGATCACTTAGTGAAAGTTAAAGTGTCCCACTCTTTGGGATCCCATGGATTGAAGCCTTCCAGGCTCCTCTGTCCATGAAATGCTCCAGGCAAGAATACTTTAGTGGGGGACCATTCCCCTTCTCCAGGGGATCTGCCTGGCCCAGGGATTGAACCCAAGTCTCTTGCGTTGCAGGCAGATTATTTGCTGTCTGAACCACCAGGGAAACCTCTGGGATCATCTAACTTCTGCCCAAAAAACTACCTTCTGTATTTCCTCTAGTGAAGGTATGCTGCTGATCTGGAAAGGCCTTTATTTCACCTTCCCTTTGAAGGATATTTTGTCAGGGACTAAATTGTAGATTGGAAATTACAGTATTTTAGTTATTTAATAATGAATACAATGTGAAATTTTTTTCCTTTGGACATTTCTATGACGTTTCTGTTTGCCTTTGATTTTTGGCAGTTTCACAGCCATGTACCTAGACGTGGCTCTCATTTTTATCCTGTTTGGAGTTGGTAGAATTTCTTATACATTTGGCTTCCTAGCTCATTAGTTATTTTTTTCATTGACTGTTACATTTTATAAAATTGTTTTCAACCCACATTCCATCGCCTACCGTGTGGGACTTCGCCCTTTATAACATGATCTATGTTCTTTTTATTAAATTTATTTTTAATTGAAGGGTAATTGCTTTACAATATTGGTTTGATTTCTGCCATACATCAACACGAATTAGCCATAGGTGTGTGGCTTGAGCCTCCTTCCCACCTCCCACCCCTCGGTTGTTACAGAGCCCCAGTTTGAGTTCTAGTCACACAGCAAATTTCCATTGCCCATCTATTTTGTTTTTCCGGTAGTCAAGTATGGATGTGAGAGTTGGTCTATAAAGAAAGCTGAGTGTCCAAGAATTGATGCTTTTGAACTGTGGTGTTGGAGAAGACTCTTGAGAGTCCCTTGGACTGCAAGGAAATCCAACCAGTCCATCCTAAAGGAAATCAGTCCTGAATATTCATTGGAAGGACTGATCTTAGAGCTGAAACTCCAATACTTTGGCCACCTGATGCGAAGAACTGACTCATCTGAAAAGACCCTGGTGCTGGGAAAGATTGAAGGCAGGAGGAGAAGGGGATGACAGAAAATGAGATGGTTGGATGGCATCACCGACTCAATGGACATGAGTTTGAGTAAACTCCGGGAGTTGGTGATGGATAGGGAGGCCTGGTGTGCTGCAGTCCATCGGGTCGCAAAGAGCCCGACACGACTGAGCAACTGAACTGAACTGAACTCCCCATCCCTGACCCCAAGAGATTACCCAAAGTGCTGCTACTTTCCCCCCGCTGTTTAGCATCTGCGTTCTACCCAGCTTCTCAGCCTTTTGTTCCTTGCCAAGAATTGGCAAATGCCTTGAGGGGCAAAGGCAGAGAATTAGTTTCCTTCCAATGAGCCTCTCTCTAGAACTGGCTCTGTGTGTCCTGACTGCATTGGTAGTTTTCCAAAGACTTCAAATAGAATTCCTTTAAATCAGATTTTATCTACTTGTTTTCAGAGTGTGTGCTGGTTTGCTACAGATACTCCATTCATAACAGAAGAAAGAGGAAATCTACAAATTCCAGGTAAATTAAAATTTCCTACTTTGATTCCTTAAGAACAACAAAAAAGAAGGGGTCACTGATACATACTTGCATTTTTCTTATATTTGGGTAAGTCTGATTTGGCTCCTGCACTGCTGGTGGGTCGGGCTTCCCTAGTGGCTCAGTGGTAAAGAATCCCCCTGCAATGCAGGAGACTCAGGTTCAATCCCTGGATTGGGAAGATCCTCTGCAGAAGGGAAATGGCAACCCACTCCAGTATTCTTGCCTGGGAAATCCCATCGACAGAGGAGTTAGCAGGCTACAGTCCCTGGGGTTGCAAAAGAGTCAGACATTACTTAGCGACTAAACAACAAGTCTGGTTGTATACTAAAAGCACTTCCTGAAATCATGTGCAAAAGATTTTCTACCATGAGCTGAAAAATCACTATGCCTGCATAGAAGTCCAATAATTTGATAAAGTCTGATCCAGTTCGCTGCTGAGCTATCTGCACTTCAGTTAGATCACTATCAAACCTTACCAGTAACCAGTTTTCCAGATACTGGTCACTAATACGTGGGAGAAGGGGCCAACCAAACCATTAGACATCCTTAATTTATTCCAGGGAATGTTGAAAGTCAGCAGTGGTATAGTTAGAAGTGGGAATAAAAGGCTTAATAATAATAACAAAAATGACAGCTTTCTTGGAGCTTTACTGTGTGACCAGCACCGTTCCTCAGTGCTTTACTATGTAATAATTTATAAGTCCACATAACAACTCTGAAACATAGTGTAGGATTTTACCACCCTCTTGTTGCAGAGGAAAACAGTGAGGCAGTAAAAGGCCGAGCTAACCTTTTAAGGGTCCCACCACTAAGAGGATGAGACCCAGCACTCAGACCCAGGCAGAGCCCTTCTCCTTGGCCATCATGCTCAGTGAGAAGGCCTCACTAAGATTTGCATCTCTTCCTTCTTGTTCCACCTCCAAGATTTCAAGGAAAAAAAAGAAGATGGAAAGGAAGGCCTATGAAACATTTAGTACTAATTAACAAAATAAGAAAGAGAAGAAAGTTAATAAAAACCATTTGAAAGTGAAGTTGCTCAATTGTATCCGACTCTTTGCGACTCCATGAACTGTAGCCTACCAGGCTCCTCAGTCCATGGAATTTTCCAGGCAAGAGTACTGGAGTGGGTTGCCATTTCCTTCTTCAGGGGATCTTCCCAACCCAGGGATCAAACCTGGGTCTCTGACACTACAGGCAGACGCTTTACCATCTGAGCCACCAGGGAAGTTGTTAATCTACCCCAAAACAGACTCCATGGTCCCAGAGATGAAGTGATCATATCTCTCAACCAGAATGTTTATGGGTCTTGATTCTCCTGGTCTGAACAAGGGAGTTCCCTAGAGAGGCTCCTAGGAAAAAGGGTTAACAGTGTCTTTTATGTTCAAAGGGTAGAGGGGACAGCTGAGTACCTCTTCTTGACTTAGAGAAGAGGCAGTGCTCCTAAAGGGACAAGGAGGAGGGAGAATATCCCATAAAAAATGAGACAAATTCATGCCTTTCTAAGTTCATTAATGACATAACCCTTTCATATTTAGCCATATCCATGTACCTTTATTGGGGCTTCCCTAGTGGCTCAGTGGTAAAGAATCCACCTGCCAATGGGGGAGAGACAAGAGAGATAGGTTCCACTCCTGGGTCAGGATGATCCCCTGGAGAAGGAAATGGCAACCCACTCCAGTATTCTTGCCTTGAAAATTCTATGGACAGAGAAGCCTGGCAGGCTGCAGTCCATGGGGTCACACAGTCAGACACAACTGAGTGACTGAGCATGCACATGTACCTTTATCATTGAAAACTTAATGCTTTCTTTACAGTGATTCACATTTTTTTCTTACTCTACTTTTTTGTTTGTTAGGTCATTTAACACGTCTTTGTCTATTTTCAAGTCCTTGTGTAATAGTCCAGCATCAAGGCCGCCTGAGAGTTGTCTTTTTGTTGTTGTTCAGTCGCTGTCATGTCCAACTCTTTGAACCCCTTGGATTGCAGCATGCCAGGCTCCTCTGTCCTCCACTATCTCCCAGAGTTTGCGCAAATTCATGTCCATTAAATTGGTCATCCCTTTTTCTTTTGATTATATGTCACTTTTTGCTTCACTGTGCCTCCAGTAACTTATTAATATATGTGCCAAACAGTGTGTTTGACAGTGTAAAGACAGAAGTAAATATTTACTTTCTGGTATGAATATGCAAGAAGCAACAGTTAGAACCCTGTACAGAACAACTGATTGGTTCAAGATTGAGAAAGGTGTACGACAAGCCTGTTTATTATCACCCTGTTTATTTAATTTATACACAGAGCACATCATGCAAAATGCTGGGCTAAATGAGTCACAATCTGGAATCAAGATCACTGGGAGAAATATCAACAACCTCAGATATGCAGATGATACCACCCTAATGGCAGAAAGTGAAAAGGAATTAAAGAGCCTCTTGAAGAGGGTGAAGGAGGAGAGTGAAAAAGCTGGCTTAAAACTCAGTATTAAAAAAAACTAAGATCATGGCATCTGGTCCCATGGCAAATACAAGGAGAAAAGGTGGAACCAGTGACAGATTTCCTATTCTTGGGCTCTAAGATCACTGCAGATGGTGACTGAAGCCATGAAATTAGATGATTGTTTCTTGGCAGGAAAGCTATGACAAACCTAGACAGTGTATTAAAAAGCAAAGACATCTCTTTGCTGACAAAGTTCTGTATAGTCAAGGCTATGGTCTTTCTAGTAGTCATGTACAGATGTGAGAGTTGGACAATAAAGAAGGCTGAGTGCCAAAGAATTGATGCTTTCCAATTGTGATGTTGGAGAAGACTCCTGAGAGTCCCTTAGAAAGCAAGTAAATCAAACCAGTCAATCTTAAAGGAAATCAACCCTGAATACTCTGGAAGGAATGATGCTGAAGCTGAAGCTCTAATACTTTGGCTACCTGATGCAAAGAGTTGACTCATTGGAAAAGACCCTGATGCTGGGAAGGATTGAAGGCAGGAGAAGAGGGCAACAGAGGATAAGATGGTTGGATGGTGTCACTGATGGACATGAACCTTGGGCAAACTCTGAGAGGTGGTGAGGGACAGGGAAGCCCAGTGTGCTGCGTCCATGGGGTTGCAAAGTGCTGGATACCACTTGGCCACCGAACAACAACAACATGAACATACTCATTTTTCTATCAGGCCTCTAGTGTGGACGGCTCACTCAATCTAACATGTCTTTCTCGAGTTGGGCTGGTTTTGTTTAATTAATTAGATTCAGTTTTCCACTGGCTTCAAATGTTTTTAAGTAGGATCAGAAATTTTTTTTTAGCTGGGTTTGGGATCTTAATACTAGAATGATTCTAGACATTTTTAAAAATGCATTTCAGCCCAGAAACCAGCTTTTCTGAACCAGGAAAGATACATTTCTCCTTACAGCCTGGCTTTTTACTTTCTGGCTCACGGTGGAGTTCTTTTTGCTCTTCAGTTCTGTTGTCAGCTTTCTGGACTCTGTTGCTTCATCCTGCTGCTCTCCTGTTAATTTAATCTTTAGGGGATCCAAGGTATATGAATGTAAACTCACATTAAAAAGTTAATCATGAAAAAAAAAAAAAAGTTAATCATGAGTATTCATGAGGCTTAACATTATCAAAACAAACAACCCAGTCAAAAAATGGGCAGAAGAATAGATGTTTCTCCAGAGAAGACATACAGATGACCAAAAGGCACATGAACAGATGCTCAACATTGCTAATTATTCAGTTCAGTTCAGTCGCTCAGTCGTGTCTGACTCTTTGTGACCCCATGAAGAGCAGCACGCCAGGCCTCCCTGTCCATCACCAGCTCCCGGAGCTTGCTCAAACTCATGTCCATTGAGTCGGTGATGCCATCCAACCATCTCATCCTCTGTCGTCCCCTTCTCTTCCTGCCCTCAAGTCTTTCCCAGCATCAGGGTCTTTTCCAAAGAGATGGCCAAAGTATTGGAGTTTCAGCTTCATCATCAGCCTTCCAATGAACACCCAGGACTGATTTCCTTTAGGATGGACTGGTTGGATCTCCTTGCAGTCCAAGGGACTCTCAAGAGTCGTCTCCTACACCACAGTTCAAAAGCATCAATTCTTCAGTGCTCAGCTTTCTTCACAGTCCAACTCTCACATCCATACATGACCACTGGAAAAACCATAGCTTTGACTAGACGGACCTTTGTTGGCAAAGTAATGCCTCTGCTTTTTAATATGCTATCTAGGTTGGTCATAACTTCCCTTCCAAGGAGTAAGTATCTTTTAATTTCATGGCTGCAATCACCATCTGCTGTGATTTTGCAGCCCCCCAAAAATAAAGTCAGCCACTGCTTCCCCATCTATTTGCCATGAAGTGATGGGATCAGATACCATGATCTTAGTTTTCTGAATGTTAAGCTTTAAGCCAACTTTTTCACTCTCCTCTTTCACTTTCATCAAGAGGCTCTTTAGTTCTTCTTCACTCTCTGCCATAAGGGTGGTGTCATCTGCATATCTGAGGTGATTGATATTTCTCCCGGCAATCTTGATTCCAGCTTGTGCTTCTTCCAGCCCAGCGTTTCTCATGATGTACTCTGCATATAAGTTAACTAAGCAGGGTGACAATATACAGCCTTGATGTACTCCTTTTCCTATTTGGAACCAGTTTGTTGTTCCATGTCCAGTTCTAACTGTTGCTTCCTGACCTGCATACAGGTTTCTCAAGAGGCAGGTCAGGTGGTCTGGTATTCCCATCTCCTTCAGAATTTTCCACAGTTTATTTATATCTGGAGAAAAACATGGTCCAAAAGGATCCATGCACCCCAATGTTCATTGCAACACTGTTTTCAATAGCCAAGACATGGAAGCAACCTAAATGTCCTTTGACAGAGGAATGAATAAAGATGTGGTACATATATACAATGGAATATCACTCAGCCATTAAAAAAGAATGAAATGATGTCATTTGCAGCAATATGGGTGGACCTAGAGATTATCATACTGAATGAAGTAAGTCAGAAAGAGAAGGAGAACTATCATGACATCACTTATATGTAGAATCTAAAAAAGAAATGATACAAATGATCTTATTTACAAAACAGACTCACAAACTTAGGGAATGAACTTATGGTTGTCAGAGGGGAAGAATTTGGATAAGGGATAGTTAGGGAGTTTGGGATCAACATGTACACATTGCTGTATTTATGGATAACCAACAAAGTCCTACTGTATAGCAAAGGGAACTCTGCTCAGTGTTACGCGGCAGCCTGGATGGGAAGGGAGTTTGGGGAGAATGGATACATGTATATGTATGGCTGAGCCCCTCTGCTGTCCACCTGAAACTATCACAACATTTTTAATCGGCTATACTTCAATATAAAATAGTTTTTAAAATGCTATGAACATTCTTGCTACAACTTCTTTTTGTATGAACATGTGTATTTCTCTTGGAAGAATATCTAAATGAACTGTTTCTGCAATGTTAGGGAAATCAGAGGAAGTCTTGTTCAGGCTTCAAAGCAGGAGAGCAGGCCTCTGAATTTGCTTCTAACCTGCCTGGATTCTGTGCCTGTCTGCAAGCAAAGCAAATCAAGCGGTACTTCAGAGAAAAAAGGGGGTGAGTCTTGGAATCCTTGAGCCCCTGGAGGTCCGGCCACTTGCTCGGGGTTTAACGAAATCCTATGACTCACGAGGTGACACAAACAGCATTGTAAAAATGTTATAGTAAAACCAGAGCTACAATTTTCCATGTAAACTGATTACATCAGTTTGTGGCCTGGGATCATAAGCGGGAGCCCTGGAAACGGCAATTTGAAGTCTCATTTGGGGAGTGAATGCACTGCCCTTCTCCTAATTGGGACTCCAGATTGCTGTTACTCGGGACTTCCCAGCACACTGTTTAAGTCTGGATGTTGGTCGGCCCAATTTGGTGATGTATGTGCTATTACTCTTCTCTGTTGTTTCTATTTCTCTTTTAATGACTGCGTATTGAAATTAAGTTAAATAATCCTCTTCCAAATATTGAAATTGATTATTTCATCAACTTGTATGTAACAAGTGTTTTTTCTTATTAAGGAATCCTTTGAATCTGCAATGAAAATAAAACTTCCAGCAAAACATGGGAACAGAAGGATATTTATGTAAATTTATGTTTAAATGTATAAGTAATTGTCAAATCAAAGTGATTATAACATTTACATTCCCAGATGAGAATTCTGGTTTTGTCCACATCTTCACCAAGATTTGATATTTTCAGACTTTATAAGTTTAGCCATGCTACTGAGTGGAGAGGTATCTCAATGTAGTTTTAATATCTATGATATTGAACACTTTTTTTTATGTGCTTACTGGTCATTACTGTATCTTCCTCTCTCTGAAGTGTATTTAAGCTTTGGCCTGTTTTAAAAATGGGTGTTTCAGTTTTTAGTACTGAATTGTAGGAGTTCATTATATATTCTGGAGACAGTCTTTGTCATATCTTTTGTAACTATTTTTCTCCATTGTAACTTGCCTTTCTACTTACGTATGGTATATTTCATGAGATCACTTTTTAATGTTGTTTAAAAAGTTGTTTTTGCTATATGGATATATTATATCCATAATACAGCAAAGTTGTTATCATTGTATTTTTTTACCTATTTCTTTCTGTGTCATATTGAGAAAACCTTTGCTTACTATCAGGTCACAGAATATTCTCATGTATTTTCTTATAGAATGTTACAGTTTTAGTTCATATGGTTTGATCTATGGTCCAACTCAAAATAGTTTTTGTGTATATTGCAAAGTAAGGATTGCAGGCTTTTTCACTACATAGATATCCAGTTGTTTCAGCACTATTTATTAAAATGATATTCCTTTTCCCATTGAATTGCTCTAGTGTCCTTAAAAAAATAATTTGCCCATATGAGGTGGGTTTGTTTTAGGTATCTCAGTTCAGTTACATTTATCTATACATGTATGTGGCTTATTGCTTTGCCTCTGCCATACTATCTTGTTTGCAGTAAAAAACAGTTTGATAGTAAATCTTAAAGTCTTCCAGGTTTGACTTTTTCACACAGCTCAAGATATTTTGAAATGTGTATACTGAAGCAGCCACCATGCAAATCAAGATATACTGTCACTTAACTCCTCTCATTTAATTGCAGGACACACGCCTTCACATATTATAGCTGACCTATTAGCCAACAATCCTCTATTGCAGCCTCCAAAGAAAAATCTCTAGTTACCTCCAAAGGTGACTGAGAGACAAAGTATCTGTAACATTCAACAATGAATCTAGGTTTTTCTTGGAAAAAAAAAGTTTGTTTTCCTTATGAACAGGAATACAACGTTTGCTATGCAATTTTCTTTATTTTTGGCTGTGCTGGGTCTTTGTGGCTGTGAGGGTTTTTCTCTAGTTGTGGTGAATGGGGGCTACTCTCCAGTGGAGGTGTACGGGCTTCTCACTGTGGTGGCTTCTCTTGTTGCAGAGCATGAGCAGTAGGTCGGCCAGCTTCAGTAGTTGTGGCTCATGGGCTCTAGAGCACAGGCCCGATAGTTGTGGTGCACAAGCTTAGTTGCTCCCCAGCATGTGGGATCTTCCCAAATCAGGGATCGAACCAGTGTCTTCTGCATTGGCAGGTGGATTCTTTAACCACCGAGGCACCAGGGAAGCCCCTGAAATTTTCTATTCTTTGTAGGGAGAGTCCCTTGGAGGGTTTCTACCATAACTTACTAGGCTGATTGTTGAGTTTGGGGTTGCAAATTGAAGGCTGAAGTAGGATTTACTTTTATGGTATAGAAAAGATGATGGGAAGGTGCTGAGGAAAGTCTTAGGGAAGAGTAAGCTGGAACTAGAAAGCTGGTATCAGGTTCTTGCTTTGGTTGACAGATTTCATCGAATGAGGAGTTAGATCCTACCTATCCAAAGGGGGAAAAATATTGATGGAAAAAATAATATCAAAAGTCATTTTATTAGGCCTTGTCATTTATATATCATCTTTCCTTTTCATTTTTGTAAAATTGGCATAAAGAGGGGCCTCAAGTGTTTGTTACATAACTTCTGGAATGTGTCTCTCCATTTAAAACTACTAAAATTAAAATATTCATTGTGGACATCCTAGATTTTTCTTAGGTTCCACTAAGAGTGCATTTAAAGTAGGCCCAACCTAACGGACAAACCTACCTGGCTGAAGTGTTGTTTCTGGGTGTGTGTCATTAACAGTTGTTGCTTTCCCTAGTGTATTGTTTTTCGTAGATCCCGCACACCTGAAATCTGTCAAAACCCGCCATAAACCGTTTCCTTTGCTAAGAGATTATAAAGTACTCTTGCCCCAAGTAAGTGAACTTTACAAGTAGATGTGTCTGTTGCATCCTTGGAATTCATCCAAAGCCAAGGGGGAGAAGTTCAAGTGCTACGAGAGAAGTTCAAGTGCTGCCCATCCGGGGAGAAAAAGGGGAGGTGCTTACTCACTGGTGGCCGGGCCCAGGCTGTCTGCTTTGGCTCCAGCTGCTGACGAGGACTCCACCCACCTTCACCAGCGCCGGGAGAACCTGGTCCCTGCAGACGCCCAGGGTGCTTTTAGATGAGGAAATCACCGAGGATTTCTTTTCCCTTAACGTATTTCCACCCCTCCGTCCGTCTCAAGATCGTTTTTGGATCCTGACTGGACAGGACGTTAAAGGAGAGGCCACCCTTCTCCTACCGGTCTCTTCCTGCCCGGACGTTACTGCCCGTGGGGTCAGAACGAGGCGGGCAGCGGACGCTGGAGAACCCCAAAGTCGCCGCGTGCGCACGCGCGCACCTGCGCCTCGAAAGCTCCAGGCAATTTGACTCTACGGTGCCGGAAGCTTTTTGGCCAGCGCCGCCCGAGGTGTGGGGCTCCAGATCCTGAAAGAGTGGCTGCACTGAGGCAGCGGGGCCGTGGAGGACGGGCCTGGAAGAGGCAGATTTTGACCCGCGGAGCCAGAAAAGCTTCAGTTCAGTTCAGTCGTATCCGACTCTTTGCGACCCCATGAACCGTAGCACGCCAGGCCTCCCTGTCCATCGCCAACTCCCGGAGCTTGCTCAAACTCATGTCCATTGAGTCGGTGATGCCATCCAACCATCTCATCCTCTGTCGTCCCCTTCTCCTCCTGCCTTCAATCTTTCCCAGCACCAGGGTCTTTTCAAATGGGTCAGCTCTTCTTATCAGGTGGCCAAAGTACTGGAGTTTCAGCTTCAACATCAGTCCTTCCAATAAACACCCAGGACTGATCTCCTTTAGGATGGACTGTTTGGATCTCCTTGCAGTCCAAGGGACTCTCAAGAGTCTTCTCCAACACCACAGTTCAAAAGCATCAATTCTTTGGCACTCAGCCTTCTTTATGGTCCAACTCTCACATCCATACATGACTACTGGAAAAACCATAGCTTTGACTAGATGGACATTTGTTGGCAAAGTAATGTCTCTGCTTTTTAATATGCTGTCTAGGTTTGTCATAGCGTTTCTTTCAAGGAGCAAGCATCTTTTAATTTCATGGTTGCAGTCACCATCTGTAGTGATTTTGGAGCCCCCTAAAATAAAATCTGTCACTGTTTCCACTGTTTCCCCATCTATTTGCCATGAAGTGATGGGACCAGATGCCATAATCTTAGTTTTCTGAATGTTGAGTTTTAAGCCAACTTTTTCACTCTCCTCTTTCATCAAGAGGCTCTTCAGTTCTTCTTCGCTTTCTGCTATAAGGTTAGTGTCATCTGCATATCTGAGGTTATTGATATTTCTCCCAGCAAGCTTGATTCCAGTTTGTGCTTCATTGTGCTTCCAGCCCAGCATTTCGCATGATGTACTCTGCATATAAGTTAAATAAGCAAGCACGGTGACAATATACAGCCTTGACCTATTCCTTTCCTGATTTGGAACCAGTCTCTTGTTCCATGTCCCATTCAAACTGTTGCTTCTTGACCTGCATCCAGGTTTCTCAGGAGGCAGGTCAGGTGGTCTGGTACTCCCATCTCTTGAAGAATTTTCCACAGTTTGTTGTGATCCCCACAGTCAAAGGCTTTGGCATAGTCAATAAAGCAGAAGTAGATGTTTTTTCTGGAACTCTCCTGCTTTTTAGATGATCCAATGGATGTTGGCAATTTGACCTCTGGTTCCTCTGCCTTTTCTAAATCCATCTTGAACGTCTGGAAGTTCACGGTTCAGATACTGTTGAAGCCTGGCTTGGAGAATTTTGAGCATTACTTTACTAGTGTGTGAGATGAGTGCAACTGTGCAGTAGTTTGAACTTTCTTGGGCATTGCCTTTCTTTGGGATTGGAATGAAAACTGACCTTTTCCAGTCCTGTGGCCACTGCTGAGCTTTCCAAATTTGCTGGCATATTGAGTGCAGCACTTTCACAGCATCATCTCTAAGGATTTGAAATAGCTCAACTGCAATTCCATCACCTCCACTAGCTTTGTTTGTAGTGATGCTTCCTAAGGACCACTTGACTTCTCATTCCAGGATGTCTGGCTCTAGGTGAGTGATCACACCAATGTGATTATCTGAGTTGTGAAGATCTTTTTTGTATAGTTCTTCTGTGTATTCTTGCCACCTCTTCTTAATATCTTCTGCTTCTGTTAGGTCCATACTGTTTCTGTCCTTTATTGTGCTTATCTTTGCATGAAATGTTTCCTTGGTATCTCTAATTTTCTTGAAGAGATCTCTAGTCTTTCCCATTCTATTGTTTTTCTCTATTTCCTTGCACTGATCACTGAGGAAGCCTTTCTCATCTCTCCTTGCTATTCTTTGGAACTCTGCATTCAAATAGGTATATCTTTCCTTTTCTCCTTTGCCGTCTGATTTTTTTCTTTTCATAGCTGTTTGTAAGGCGTCCTCAGACAACCATTTTGCCTTTTTGCATTTCTTTTTCTTGGGGATGGTCTTGATCACTGCCTCCTGTACAATGTCATGAACCTCCATCCATAGTTCTTCAGGCACTCTGTCTATTGGATCTAATCCACTGAATCTATTTCCCACTTCCACTGTATAGTCATAAGGGATTTGATTTAGGTCATACCTGAGTGGTCTAGTGGTTTTCCCTAGTTTCTTCAATTTAAGTCTGAATTTAGCAATAAAGAGTTCATGATCTGAGCCACAGTCATCTCCTGGTCTTGTTTTTGTTGACTGTAGAGCTTCTCCATCTTTGGCTGAAAAGAATGTAGTCAATCTGATTTTGGTATTGACCATCTGGTGATGTCCATGTGTAAAGTCTTCTCTTGTGTTGTTGGAAGAGGGTGTTTGCTATGACCAGTGCATTCTCTTGCCAAGACTCTGTTAGCCTTTGCCCTGCTTCATTCTGTACTCCAAGGCTAAATTTGCCCATTACTCCAGGTGTTTCTTGACTTCCTACTTTTGCATTCCAGTCCCCTATAATGAAAAGGACATCTTTTTTGGCTGTTAGTTCTAGAAGGTCTTGTAGGTCTTCACAGAATCATTCAACTTCAGCTTCTTCACCATTACTGGTCAGAGCATAGACTTGGATTACTGTGATGTTGAATGGTTTGCCTTGGAAACAAACAGAAAGCATTCTGTTGTTTTTGAGATTGCATCCAAGAACTGCATTTTGGACTCTTTTGTTGACTATGATGGCTACTCCATTTCTTCTAAGGGATTCCTGCCCACAGTAGTAGATATAATGGTCATCTGAGTTAAATTCACCCATTCCAGTCCATTTTAGTTCACTGATTCCTAAAATGTCGATGTTCACTCTTGTCATCTCCTGTTTGACCACTTCCAATTTTCCTTGAATCACGGACCTAACATTCCAGGTTCCTATGCAATATTGCTCTTTACAGCATCGGACTTTACTTCCATCACCAGTCACATCCATAACTGGGTGCTGTTTTTGCTTTGGTTCCATCTCTTCATTCTTTCTGGAGTTAGATCCACTGATCTCCAGTAGCATATTGGGCATCTACCGACCTGGGGAGTTCATCTTTCAGTGTCCTATCTTTTTGCCTTTTCATACTGTTCATGGGGTTCTCAAGGCAAGAATATTGAAGTGGTTTGCCATTCTCTTCTCCAGTGGACCATGTTTTGTCAGAACTCTCAACCATGACCTGTCCATCTTGGGTGGCCCTATGTGGCATGGCTCATAGTTTCATTGAGTTAGACAAGGCTGTGGTCCATGTGACCAGATTGGTTAGTTTTCTGTGATTGTGGTTTTCAGTCTATCTGCCCTCTGTTGGAGAAGGATAAGAGGCTTATGGAAGCCTCTTGATGGGAGAGACTGACTGAGGGGGAAACGGGGTCTTATTCTGATGGCCAGGGCTATGCTCAGTAAATCTTTAATCCAATTTTCTGTTGAAGGGTGGGGCCTCCCAGTTATCTGACCTGAGGCCAAACTGTGGTGGAGGTACTGAAGATAATAGTGACCTCCTTCAAAAGGTCCCATGGATGCACTACTACATTCAGTGCCCCCAGCCCTGCAGCAGGCCACCACTATCCCACGCCTCCGCCAGAGACTCCTGGACACTCACGGGCAAGTTTGGGTCAGTCTCTTGTGGGGTCACTGCTCCTTTCTCCGGGGTCCTGGTGCGCACAAGGTTCTTTTTGTGCCCTCCCAGAGTCTGCTTCCCCAGTCCTGTGTAAGTTCTGCAGGCTCTGTGGTGGGTTAATGGCGACCTCCTCCAGGAGGGCTTATGCCATACCCAGGTCTACTGCACCCAGAGCCCCTGCCCCTGCAGCTGTCCACTGCTGACCCGTACCTCCTCAGGAGACACCCAAACACAGTTCTATCTCAATCTCTATTGGGTCTCTGGGTCCTGGTGCGCACAAGGTATGTTTGAGCCCTCTAAGAGTCTCTGGCGGGTATGGGGTTTGATTCTAAAGGTGATTTTGCCCTGCCTACCATCTTGCTGGGGCTTCTCCTTTGCCCTTTGGATGACAAGAGGGAAGGAACCAATTTCATGTTGCAGCTAAGCAGTTTTATAGCTTACACAGTCCTGTCTGTGCAAGTCTTCTATCTTGTAGGTTAGGTAGGATATAATTCTAATCCAGGAAAGAAATCAGAATCAGAATTAATATTAGAAGAAAGAGGGGGGAAAGACAGAATCAAGATAGAAATAGTGAAGAGATAAATTTTGGAGTTGGTTGTCTGAGGCTTTAAAAAATTTTTTTCCTGAAAGAGTAATGGTCAGTGTTATGATCATTATAATAATAGTATGTGTCTGCTTTTTGAGGTTGTTGTTCAGTTGTTCAGTCATGTCTGATTCTTTGCAACCCCATGGACTGTAGCAGGCCAGGCTTCTCCGTCCTTCATTATCTCCCTGAGTTTGCTCAAACTCGCGTCCAATGAGTCAGTGATGCCATCCAACCATCTCATCTTCTGTTGCCCCACCTTTCCTCTTGCCCTCAATCTTTCCCAGCATCAGGATCTTTTCCAGTGAGTCAGCTCTTTGCATCAGGTGGCCAAAATATTGGAGCTTCAGCTTCAGCATCAGTCCTTCCAAAGAATATTCAGGGTTGATTTCCTTTAGGATTGACTGGTTTGATCTCCTTGCAGTCCAGAGAACTCTCAAGAGTCTTTTCTGAAATTAATAGGCTTTGATTTATTAGTTGTATGAGGAGTAGATGATTTTGTTTTTATTTCTTTAATTTTTAAAATTATTTATTTATTTTTGGCCATACCAACTGGCATGTTGGGTCTTAGTTCCCTGATCAGAAGTCTAACCCACAGCCCCTGCACTGGAAGCATGGAGTTTTAAACTCTGGACCACCAGGGAAATCCTAAGAGTAGACTATTTAAAAGAAATATTGATCATTAAAATATTAGCATTGTGATCTTTTAGTGAAGTTCAGATAGTGTAGAGGTTGCTTTCTTCAGCTGTCCCTGGGGAAATTAAACGGACGAAAGTAACCTGGGGAGCTCCTCACATGTCAGGATTTAGGACTTTTTGGAAAGACAGGAGCTGTGACCTGTAATCATGCTTCTTCTGCTGAGAAGTCAAGCTAGTTCCAGGCTGAGTCATAAACAAGGAAAACAATCATTACCTTGACCTTGAAGAGCTTTGGGTGCCCTCTGCCCAACACCCAAGACACACGTATGCTCTGGCCGACATGTTTTCAATTACCACCTACATCAACTAGATCTACATTTGTTCTCACATCTCTTTCTAAACTACAAACCTATACTTCCAACTCACAACTCCTAATTCACAAGTCGATGCCTCCTATGTGTCTCAGAGTCACATATGTTAAAACTCAACACACCAGCGAGTTCCCTGTCAGCATCACACACCACCCTCTGCCTCAACACTATGGTCAGACTGAGGTACAGCATGTTACATATGTCCTATGTTTCAACTGATCACTAAAACAATGCCCAGACCTCTTCCCATCCCTGCCCAGTACATTTACCCTCACCGCCATCCAGCCTGTTGCCCATACTAGATCTTGCTATCCTTTTTGGATAAACTCTCTCATCCCCCCAGCACAGAAGTTTATTTCTAGTATAATTAAAAAACAGTGCTTAAATTTATTGGATTCTCTACAGACTCACTTCTGCTTCATTACTATACCCTTTCTCTATCACCCCTTACCTCCATTAGTGTAAGCAGATCAAAAAATGCCCTCCCTACAGCTAGTCTATTCAATCCCTTTGCCACACTGCGTTGATTGACCATTCCATGGCATAAATCTGGACATTCCACATCAACCAAGACAGTAGCAAGCAAGAGTACTCCCTCCTCACTTGATCATTAGGGCCCTGGAGACTGTGGGAGGTGCTGGGAAAAGAACTGCAATAGATTAGCCTCTGGAGATAGTGGGTTCTGGGCCTATGTTGACTTTGAAATATTTACATATTAGAGAAGCACACGTCTCTGACAGGGCTTGGAAATTAGGAAGCAAGGATAAAAATGAGTCACTGTGCTGGTACACCTGACCTTCCGGTTTTTCGATTTCACTGAGTCAGTTTCCTCGCAGCAGGAGTAAAGACCACCAAAAGGCCCCTGTAAGAAGTTCTCTAGAGGAAACATTCTGAAACTTGGTCTTACATGAATTCTCAGGGGTCAAGATTCAGAGGTTGTCCTAGGAGCACAGAGGTCTTCCTACAGCGGTAATTTTAGGTTCCCTAGGGGAGAATTTTTATCCTTTGGGGGAGCGGGGTCCCACATACAGTTCTTTTCCATCCCAGACCAAGCTCCAGAAACAGTAGGCTGCTTAATATGTTGGAATCTGTGTGATCACTGATTCCAGGGGTGGACAGGTGGCTCCATTTCTTTGAAAAATCCTGGTAGATGAAGTCCCAGGGCCTGCTGGGGTTGTGGGAGAATGAGTCTCATGAAGTATTGGATGTGTTACGACCTATAGAAGAACACCTTAAACTAAGAAGACTAGTGCTTCAGTAGGAAGAATCTTATCTCCCACATGAGTGACCCAGGTTTGATTGCAGACCAAAACAATTTTTCTTTTTTTTCCACCACAGTGGCTTCATTTACTACCTCTATTAAGTCTTTATTGCAAAGGCAATTCTCATCTGTGCAAAGATACAACAGGCAGGGGCAACACAGTTGGCTGAGGAAAGGGAGGGAAAGAATAAATGGGCAGTGTTTTGGGAAAGAAATGACTGAACACTGTGCCCTGGGACTGGGATAGGGGTATCATCATGGAAAGATTAGTGTCTGGTGTGAGTTACACAACTGCTCCTATGGGGTGCATCTTCCAAGGCAGGAAATTAGTTCTTGTGTGTTGCTGGGACATGTAACATTTAGAGCTAAAATCCTTGCCAAACTCCTGTGTATCACCTCTGACACCATGACATCACCTACTACCAAATGAGTGGCCTAGAATATGAAGAATACTTTTACTGTGTATTCTGTCTTTGGAAGCTAGCTTTGGAAGAAGATCAGAAGACTTCTATCCCTTGTCATGCCTATAATAATCTGATTTTCTCTTGTCATGGTGTATGTAAATGTACCCCTAAGAGATTTCAGGAATATAGAGGAGGTCTCATCCTATCCTTTAGGTTGCCATTGCATAAACTTTTCTTGAACATCATATATATTACATTGGACCAGAAAGATGAGGAGTCTGGTCAATAAAGACATTTCTCTCAACAGGTCATTGCACAGGTCATGGCTCAGTTGGTAAAGAATCTGTCTGCAATGCGGGAGACCTGTGTTCAGTTCCTGGGTTCGGAAGATCCCCTGGAGAAGGGAACAGGTACCCACTACAGTATTCTGGCCTGGAAAATTCTGTGGACAGAGGAGCCTGGCAGGCTACAGTCCATGGAATCGCAAAGAGTCGGACACAACTGAGGGACTTTCATACAGGTCACCACAACATCTCAAATGGTTACAATTGTACATTAATTTTTGGAACCTACTATCTGAGAAGTCAATTGTTCATTTTGAATGCTAATTATTTACCTTTTCTAACAGTCTGTCAGACAATTACAGATAACAGAGGAGTATTCAGGACTTCTGGCTAATTAGGGGGGTAGAACAAATACAGAACAAAGCTGTTTAGAATGAGAGAGAAACTGAAGCGTGGGAGAAGCTCTAGAAAGTGTTAAAGCCAGTCCAAACCCAATCACCTTTCATTGCCAACCACTCAATCAATGGCAAAACTCCCTGATTTACTACATGGCCACTCCTCACAGATGAGTCTATATCAAGTGATAATGTGGACAGTTCATCTGCCAAAACAGAGAACATGTCCACCTTATTTCTAATCTGTCTAAATCTGCCAGCTCAGAAGGCTGAAAGTGCATCATCAATCTTGGTGTTCTGAAAAGACACAATCAAGAAGGAAGAAGGGCTTAAAAAAAAAAAAGAAGGAAGAAGGGATAATGTTTGAAGTTCAGTGGACCGGTGGAAGACGGTGTTGTGTCGCTGTGTCCTGCGCTCAGTCGTGTCTGACTCTTTGCAACCCTTTGGACTGTAGCCCTCCAGGCTCCTCTGTATATGGAATTTTCCAGGCAAGAATACTGGAGTGGGTTGCCATTCCTTCTCTAGGGGATCTTCCCAACCCAGGGATCGAACTCACATCTCCTGCATTGCAGGTGTATTCTTTAAGACTATTCTGGTCCAAATACCTTCTGCTGTTGGTCCAGTGATAAGGCATTTGGCATCAGAGAAGCCACATAAATGACCATTTGATTCACTATGGTAGGCAGAGACAAAAGAGCAGCTGAAAGCTGGGCAAGAGCAGGCAAAGAGTTTGGCACCACCATCCATCCATTCATCTGCATGCCAGAGACAGTGTCATCCTGGATTGTTTTTTTTTTTCCTTTTTCCCTACAGTCTCCCCTGACTCTGTGGCCAGGCTTATATCACAAAATGGCTTAGGCCAAAAATGGCTTCTTTTATGTCAAGAAAGCTATGCCTGGTTTTCTTTCTCCAGGGACCTCCCTACCCTATGTGCTTACTCTGTGAAGTTTTTGCAACAGATATTGGTTCCTGGGACATGAAGTTTAAAAGCCAGCATGGCCCCACTGTATCTTGTTGCTTTACACCTCACTCCAGCTGTCCTGGAGTAGAAAGTGAGGGGCAGAGAACCAAGATAATATATCTTGGGTGACAGTGCTGACTGCTGCAAGGACTATTCCCACAGAAGAATGATGCCTGAGGTTGGCTTGCAAGGAAGCTGTAGTTCTTATCTTTTATCTTTCTGAGTAGACTGATGCCATGTGTGGCCTATGAACGTCTTAGGATTCTGAATGTTTAGTTGCAGCTAAGAACTAGCTAAGAAGGACTGATTCCGAAGCTGAAGCTCCAATACTTTGGCCACCTGATGCAAAGAGCGAGTCATTAGAAAAATCCCTGATACGGGGAAAGATTGAAGGCAGGAGGAGAAGGGGACAACAGAGGACAAAGATGGTTGGATGGCATCACCAACTCAGCGGACATGAGTTTGAGCAAGCTCCAGGAGATGGTGAAGGACAGGGAAGGCTGGCGTGCTGCAGTCCATGGGGTCTCAAAGATTCGGACATGACTGAGCCACTGAACAACAGCTTTCCTGGTGGCTCAGCAGTAAAGAATCTGCCTATCATGCAGGAGACACAGGTTCAATCTCTGGGTCTGGAAGATCCCCTGGAGAAAGAAATGGCAACCCGCTCCAGTATTTTTGCCTGGGAAAGTCCACGGACAGAGGAGCCTAGGGAGCTACAGTCCATAGGGTCACAAGAGTCGGACATGACTTAGCAGCTAAACCACTACCACTACCAAGAAAACTCCCTAAATGAGCAAAACTCTTCCAAATTTTCAATGAGGTATAATAGACATACAACATTATATTAGTTTCAGGTGTCCAATATAATGACTCAATATTTGCATATGTTGCATTACGATCACTGCAATGTCTAGTTAACATTAATCACATAACTTTTTTCTTGTGATGAGAGCTTTTAAGATTTACTCTCTTAGCGACTTTCAAATATGCAATACAATACAATTAACTATAGTTGCCATGAAAGTGAAAGTTGCTCAGTCACGTCCAACTCTTTGCGAGCCAGGCCAGAATTCTCCAAGCCAGAATACTGGAGTGGGTAGCCTTTCCCTTCTCCAGGGGATCTTCCAGAACCCACATCTCCTGCATTGCAGGTGGATTCTTTACCAGCTGAGCCACAGGGACAGCCCAAGAATACTGGAGTGGGTAGCCTATCCCTTCTCCAGTGGATCTTCCCAACCCAGGAATTGAACTGGGGTCTCCTGCACTGCAGGTGGGTTCTTTACCAACTGAGCTATGAGGGAAGCCTCATAGTTGCCATACTGTACATTATATCCCTATGACATGTTTTATAATTGGAAGTCTGTGCCTTTTGACCTCCTTCACCCATTCTGTTCACCCCTCACTACCCACCGCTGGTGACCACCAATCTGTTCTCTGTAACTATAAGCCCCCCTTTTTTTCTTTTCAGATTTTATGTAAAAACCCAAACAAACTTTTTGGCCAACCCAATACATAGAAATGAGATCACGTGGTATTTGTCTTTCTCTATCAGAATTATTTCACTTAGCATAATGTCCACAAGGTCCATCCATGTTGTTGCAAATGGCAAGATTTCATATCTTTTTATGGCTGAATAATATTCCTCTGTGTATGTGTGCATGCTGAATTTTCTTTATCCATTAATTTGTTGATGGACAGTTATAGTTTCCACATCCTAGCTACTATAAATAATGCTGCAGTGAACATGGGAATGAATGTAGTTTTTTGAGTTAGTTTTTCAGATTTTTCACCTGTTTCATGAACAATATAGACATCATTGCTTTACAGTCTCTATGATAACTCCAATACCTCTAATATTTCAAGGGTTAGTTTCTAAAAGGCTATCTTAGGACCCAAGAAACCTAATCTCTGGCATTTCTACCTATCATAAAGCCTGTTTAGTAAGTCATGCATTATTTAACATTGCATCTAGAAATGGTTATTACCATAATTTCCTATTTGGATGGTTATCTCATTTCCTGCTTCAAAATACCTAGAAAGTATGGCTTAGGACCACATTCTCAATTTTTAGGTGAAAAGTAGTCTTTGAAGACATCAAACACAATAAAATACTCCCTTAAATGACAGTGAAGTATATGGATTGGGAACCAGGAAAGGAAGAGTGTTCTCTTAGGAGGTAGCAAAATTGATAGAGGAGTTGAAATTATGCCACCTACCCCTTATGTCCTACATAGGAGAGAAGTTCTTGCCTCATCTAACCAGTAGATGGAGCTACCAAAATGAAAAGTAAATTTTGGTCTGGTTCAATTCTTTTCTGACCCAGGTGCTCCTGAAAATTTGAAAACATTTCACTCTTCTTTTTTGTGTTTCAATATGAATAGTTTCTTTTGATTTGTCATTAAGTCCACTTTTAAGTCAAAATCTTTCAATATTGGCAGTTTCATATGGCTCAACATAATAGATTAACCTAATGGAAAAAGTTCAAATTTGCTTATACACTGCTTTATACACATGTATATATATATATTTCAAACTTTTTCCAATTTACATCCATTGACACAGTGTAAAAGTATCCTTTTTCTTTCATTCTTTCCAACTTGATATCATCAATAATTTTTACAAACGTGAAGAGGAGGTTGTGGGAACTCTTATTTCATAGCTGGTCAGTCAGAAGCACAGGTGAAGTCAGGGGCAGTCTTGTGGGACTGAGCCCTGACCATGTGGGGTCTACACTTTGAGTAGTTAGTATCAGAATTGCTCACCACGGCGGTGGGGGGCGGAATTCATATGTCTGGTATCAGAAGTGTCGTGAGTAGAGGAAATAATTTTTTTCTTTTAGTATGTATGAAGGAAAAAGCACCCTTAAACTCACTTACCTTAGGGAAGAAGGAGAGTGCCACAAATCTGATGCTGGAAATGGCCTTTCCCCTTGTGAGTTTTCTGAACTGAACAAACTACCATCTGTTTGAGCTAGGATAACATATTCCTAACCAAAACAGGGAGAATGATGTAATCCCAGGAAGTCCTTGAACTCCTAGACCTCTAATCTTATCTATTTCATTTGGTTTCATAGTTCATATTTCTTGAGACTGTAGGGACAGAACTGAAGGCTGGGCCGTGTTTGGGGCAGTGATGTCTCTATGGTTGAACTAAGGCTTGGATCTAGAAGTGAGATCTAGTGGATTGAGTGTAAAGGGGAAGAATATGGTTGTAACTAAGAACCACCTCAATCCTCCCTGAGTTAGCACTTGTCATCCTCTTACTTAAACTGCTCCTAAGAATTTTTTTACAGATGTAAATTCTCCTAATGCCTCTTGTGAGCAACATGACATATATTGATCATTAAATATTAGAGCCTACTCTCTGCCTTAGTTAAAATGATTGCTCTTTTTTTACATGAATTCAAACTTACATCCTCAAATTTTGGAAATTATAGATGCTTACTAGAAAAAAAGTATTTCATCCTTCCAGGTTTTGGATCTCTTTCATTCCTCTTCTGTAACAATACTTATTCCCCCATATTTTCCTGTCAGTGAAACACATTCACTCATTTTTCAAAGCAGCAGCTGTTTTGCTAGAAAGCAGGAATTGTAAGGGATGAAGAAGGTACTGTCATAATCTACTGATGAGAATGTAGAGGAAATAAAACTGCCTGGTTTTGAATCCTGCCTCTACTTTTTATAACCTTGGTCAAGTTACCAAATTACTCTCTGGCTAGTTTTGTTTATAAAATGGACAGAACAGTGTGTCTACTCATAGTTTACAGTGAGGATTAAATGATAAAATACATATCAAGCATGTTTTCCTGGCATATGATAAGCACTCTACAGTTAAATGAAATGATGATGATAACAAGACAACCTAACAATCTTTCCAAAGTTGGAGAAACGGGGGAAGGTACATTTTGTACATTTTCTTTGGCAGAGCAATGCTGATTCTAGGAATGCACCTTTGGAAATAGCAAGTTGACTATTTAAAGATAAGATTATTCATTGCAGTGCTGGTCATAACAGTAAAACATTAGAAATAACCTTCATGAAGAGACATTAGTGAAATAAAGTATGGTACAGCTACACAATGGAAGACTTTGGAGACAAAATAGTATAATAGTTTGGAATACAGACTTTGAGAGTAAATTGGAGTGAGCTGAGGCTTCTCCCATCTCTCCCAGAACATCTTGAGTCATTCCTAGACCTTTCTTTCTTGCTTTTCATTCTATCAGTCAGCTATAGCTCCATAATAATTTCAAAACCTCAGTGGCATAAAACAGTAAGCATTTATTTCTCACTGGAAGTTTGAAGGGCAGATGGAGCATCTCTACTTCAGGGCTAGGATAGCTCCACCTCACAACAGAGCCAGTTAGCCAGAATATGTTCTTATCATGACAATCACAGAAGTATAAGAGGATGAGAGACAATATGTGATGCTTCCTAAGGCCTAGGTTCAGAATGAACACAAGTCTGTTTCCATCCACATTTCATTGGTCACTGAAAATCACATGGCTCGAGCCAAAGCCAAGGGTCAGAGAAATACCTCAAGCCTCTCATGAAGCTGTAGAGATGGAGTAGATTCGGGGAGCGAGAAGAAATTGGAGCCAGTAATTTAATCTACAACATTATTTGTCGTCATTTTAAATTGTCTGTCAGTAAGATTGCTACCCAAGTCTCTCTTTGTACTAGTTGAATTCATCCTTGTTTCTGTTTAGTTTACTTTCTCTCATAACAGAATACCTAAAAATTTCTTTGTATTTTTGCAACTCTGACTCAGGAACCAGCTCAATTTGGTGGCATAAGGGCTTCCCATCTGGACTCTGAAACTCCATCTGAGGGATATTTCCACCCATATATATGAGTATTTTTCTTCTCTATAGTACTCACATTAAACATTGAACTTCCTTGGATTCAGCCAAGATAAATATCCCAAATTCATATTGTCTTTTATGGGATGGCTTTTTTAAAAACCAAAATAGGATAGTAATCCTGCATGTTTTTCCAGGGGTACAGAGGCTGGTTTGCACAGATGAGTAACTCTTCACATGCCTCATCGACACTGATATAGATTCAAATAATCAGGTTTTGAAGGCATTAGCCAGGCTTTGAACCATTTTTTTTTTTTTTTAAATGGAGATTTGCCACAGTCTAGCCCCAAGAAACAGAATTGGGGGAGGAAGAATATAATCAGAAGAGAATGTCAAAACTTTAGCCCTTCCCTTGGATTCTGTAAATTCCATAGACCCAAAATCCAGAGTGTCAAAGTGGGGGAAATGAGCCTAGAAGTATGAAAATGAGATCATGCTTCAAGAATTAGGGATGCACTTCCCAGAAAAGGAACATGATGAAAAGCAGTTTCCTTCCTGTTTTCTAATCTTGACTCCAGAACCCCAAACAGAAACTCTTCAATGTCTTGTGTGTTACAGATTTCACTGCTCCTGTCAGATTGGAGATGTGGCTCATGATAGTTCTGATCCTTGGGGGTAAGTTGGGTTTAAAGGGGGTAACTAGAAGGCTCTGGCTGTGGGGACTCAGGACTTTTTGTCTTCCTTTGGTATTCTAGGCTAGAACTCATGAGTATGGAGACAAGTGTTTCTGTGCTTCCATGGTTTATTTGTGTCTATTGTATCAAAAAACTGGGGAGGGAAACTCTGAGGTAACAATAAGCCTGGAAGCAGAGTGTCAAAATAAAGCTGCAGCAATAACCATCTGTTGGCTGTTCATTATCACCAGTACCCGATTTTGGAAAAGTGGGTAGAGAGAAACTCAAGAGACCTAAATTGGTCCCTCAGAGTCCACGTTAATTCTGTCTCCTCAATTCTCCCTTCCTTGCCATCTCCCACTGATCGACTGATGTCTCTGCTCTTTGTCTCTTCCAGCTCCAGTTGCTGAGCAAGTGGGTGAGTAACTCAGCGTCCTTTCCTGTCACAGAATGGGTCCCCCTGTTCTAAAGAAGACAGCAGGGGGAGAGGACAGAAAGGAGATTTATAAACGATGTAAAATTCCCTATATTGAAAGTATGATTGTGACTAAATCCTGGTTTTTAAGGTTGCTCTGTAAAATTTTCTGAATGCACCCTGATCTCTTGATTAAATGCCTAAAAAAAAAAATGTATATAATAACAAGAAAGGACCAAAATTGCAAAAGCATAGATGTAGCTCTGCTGTGTTTTCCAATACCCCCCACACCATTCCCCTTTAGACAAAAACTATTTATTTTTTCTTCTCCTCAGAGAGAACCGAACAGGTACTGAAGGTTTCAAAGTGTAGAGTTTGAACCTAGATTCCCAACACAGATGTTAATTAAAGCCTGAGGTTAACCTTCAGTGATAGAACACTACAGAAGATAGGAGAATCAGCTCCAGTCAGTTTGCCCTAGTTTAAAACCATGCTTCATGCTTACCAACGAGACCTAAATTAGTCAATTATTTCTCAGGAACCCCAAATCTCCAATAGCCAGATGCAGATTTAATAATATGAATAGAACTCTCTGCTGCAGGATCTGGATACTCTTCATGGTTAGCTTTTATAGTTTTCTACTTGCTTATTTTTCAATCTGAGTATTGATACTGGATTTTTTTTTTTCCATCGTGCTAGCCACATCTTGCCAGTTGCTCAGACTTCCCTTTTATTCCACTTGATCTTCTTCTTTCTCTTAATCCCCAAGCAGACCCCACAAAGGCAGTGATCACCTTGAAGCCTCCATGGGTCAGAGTATTCCGAGAAGAAAATGTAACCTTACTGTGTGAGGGACCCCATCTGCCTGGGGACACCTCCACACAGTGGTTTCTCAACGGCACAGCCATTAAGACCCTGACCCCCAGATACAGTATTAATGGAGCTACATTCAATGACAGTGGTGAATACAAGTGCCAGACAGGTCTCTCAATGCCAAGTGACCCTGTACAGCTAGAAATCCACAGTGGTAAGTATGGCATGGAACGGGAGGGCTAGAAATCACAAGGTCTTCAACTGTGTTTTCTCCTTCCTGGATGCCGTGTGTGTGTGTGTGTGTGTGTGTGTGTGTGTGTACCGGTTTATCTGAGTATGTGTCTCAGCTCTATGTGTCTACCAGGTAAAAGTCAAGATACTCAAAATATAACATTAGGGTTCTTAAATTGTGCCCCAACAACACCTCAACTAAGGCAGCTCTTAGGGTCTAAGTTTTAATCTAGATACCCTACTAAGATTTTATTTTTCAAAATTATTTAGTCCTGTTGAAAAAAGTTATACCTGCGCACATAGTAAATAATAATTCAGGGAAATAAACAATCACATTTCCTTCCCACCCAAACCCCATATCCTACAGTTACCTTCCACAAAAATGAAACTGTTAGTATATATACATTTGTTTTTAAAAGTGGTTGATAGAATACTCCATATACTATCTTACACCTTACTTTTATCATTTAAAATACTTTGGCAGTCTGTTTATATCAATAGAAATCTACTTCCAACTTTTATAATTAACTAAACCATTATATTAGTAAACTTCTACTGTGTTTCCATTCCTTTGCCTTTACAATCAATGTCTGCAGTAAACATCTTTATACACATAGTCTGGAGCACATTTCACAGTATATTGGTAATATAATATTCTGGACATGAAATTACTGTGAGACTTTGAGAATTAAGCCAAGGAAATGTTGAGAATGTCAGAGCAAATGCTAGGTGTTCCTTATGTGTCTCTTAAGACTCTGAGACTCAGTTCCTATGTGAGAGAGGTAAGGGACGCTGACAGAACTGTTTTAACATGAGCTTTTGTATAATTCAAGCAGAAGCAGAAACATTTCATAGTTCAAATAACAAAAGATGAGCTAGGGCTGGGAAGGGGCCATTTTCTTTGCTTCTGCACAGAATCTTGAACTTCAAGTACTGATGACCTATTGAGAAAAAGTACCTTTTATGTTATTTGTTACAGTATACTATATATTTTTTACATTATATTTTGGGCTTCCCTGATATCTCACTTGGTAAAGAATCCGACTGCAATGCGGGAGACCTGGGTTCCATCCCTGGGTTGGGAAGATCCCTTGTAGAAGGGAAAGGCTACCCACTCCAGTATTCTAGCCTGGAGAATTCCATGGACTGTATAGTTCAGGGGGGTCACAAAGAATCAGACACGACTGAGTGACTTTATATATATTATATACATTATATTTTAATGTAAAACTTTTATTGAAGTATATCATGTGTGCTTGCAAGCTAAGTCGCTTCAGCTCAGTTCAGTTCAGTTCAGTTCAGTCGCTCAGTCGTGTCCGACTCTGTGACCCCATGAATCGCAGCACGCCAGGCCTCCCTGTCCATCACCAACTCCCGGAGTTTACTCAAACTCATGTCCATCGAGTCGGTGATGCCATCCAGCCATCTCATCCTCTGTCGTCCCCTTCTCCTCCTGCCCCCAGTCCCTCCCAGCATCAGGGTCTTTTCCAATGAGTCAGCTCTTCGCATGAGGTGGCCAAAGTACTGGAGTTTCAGCTTCATCATCAGTCCTTCCAATGAACACCCAGGACTGACCTCCTTTAGGATGGACTGGTTGGATCTCCTTGCTTCAGTCATGTCCAACTCTTTGTGACCCTATTGATCATAGCCTGAACATTTCCAGAATCACAGAAATTCCCTCTTGCCGATTTCTTGTCACTACCCTCAACACTGACTTCTAATACTGTGTATGTGCTCAGTTGCTCAGTCCAACGTTTTTATACATATCTTTTACTGCTGTTTTAGTTGCTAAGTTGTGTCTGATTCATGTGCTTCTTTGTATATTCTGGATATATTAGGTAGCATTTTGGTCAAAATTTGTGTTAAATCTGGTATCAGTTCTTTGATGTGTGTTGAAAATTGCTTTGTGGCCTAGTATGTGCTCATTTTTTAATCACTGTTGCATGTGTCTTTGCACAGGATGTGAATTTTCTTTTTTTAAGGTACATCATTCTATAAATCCTGAAATCAAGTCTATTAATTGTATCATTCAAGTATTTATATTTTTATTAGTAGTTTTGGCAGTTTCTGATGGAAGCATGTTAAAATTTCCCATTGTGTGTGTGGATGCAGAAAGCAAAGGTTTCTGTGTGTTTGGGCAGTGCAGTCTTTGAGTACCTTTTGGCTGGGAATGAAAATAAGGGAAGAAAGAATGTTCATTCTATTAGAAACACTACGGCAGCATCCTGGACTGTAAAAACCATACACCATATTGCACAGAATACCTGCCTTCCATTCTTAGATAAGTTCTGGAGGGAGGAAAAGTACTATTATCTCTTCTCCTCTTTCGTCCTTTAAGAACCTCATCCTCATTTAGCCAAGCCAACTGCCCCAAGATGATAAAATAAAGTAGGCCTTTTGGGGTATGTATGGAGATGTACATCAAAAGGGAGGGCCCATTTGATTTGGAGTTTGTTTTTACCAGCTATGTCACTGATTTGCACATATGTGAGTATTCCTATCAATTTAGAAGCATATATATATGTATATATACACACACACTTAGATATGCTTGCCATTCTGTGTGTTTGTCTTAGTATGTGTGATACCATTAACAAATTAGTCAGGAGTCAGAATGTATTAGTTTTTTATTGCTGTGTAACAAATTGCCATAAATTTAGCAGCCTAAAACAACATACATTTATTATCTTTCCATGGGTCAGGAGTCTTGGCACAGCTTGGTTGGTGTTCTGCTGAGGCTGCAGTCAGGGTGTTGACTGGGTTATGTTCCTCCCAGCAGCTCTTCTAACCTCCCATGATCATTGGCAGGATTCAGCTCCTTGTGGTTTGTAGGATGAGGTCCCCGCCATTTTACTTGCTGTCAGCTGGAGGCCAGTCTCATTTCCTGAAGAACCCCTTCTTTGTGGCCCTCACACAGGCCCTCTCACAACATGTCAGCTCACTTCTTCAAGGTTGGCAGGAGTCTCCTGTAGTCCAGTCAGCTAAGACAACCTCATATAATGTAACATCATCATAGGAGTGGCAATTCAGAACCTTTGCCATATTCTGTTGGCTGGAAGTAAGTCATAGGTTCCAGGCACATGCAAGAGTGTGACTCATTGGGGGCATTTTAAAATGCTGCCTACCACTTAGAGTAAGCTGTTTTTGTTCCAACCAACTTCTGAGATCTGGAAAGAAAAAGTAAGAAGGGGCTGCCCGTAAAGATTACTTTTCTTCCTAGCAAAGCTAAAGATATTTGAGGAACAGGAGACAGACCTTAAATTCAACAGAGTTCTAAAGTTGGAATGTTACAAAGTGAAAAAAGATAAACCCACAGGGTCCAGCTTTGGCTTTCTTGTACCTCTGCCACCATATACACACATTTTGTGCCCACATTTTCCAGATTGGCTACTACTCCAGGTCTCTAGCAGAGTCTTCACAGAAGGGGACCCTCTGGTCTTGAGGTGTCATGGATGGAAGAATATGCTGGTGTACAAAATGCTTTTCTACAAAGATGGCAAGCCCTTTAGGTTTTCTCATCAGGATTCTGAAATCACCATTCCGAAAACCAACCTGAGTCACAATGGCATCTATCACTGCTCAGGCGAGATAAGGCGTCTCTACACATCAGCAGGAGTATCGATCACTGTAAAAGGTACTATGTCTAAATAGTCATAGAGCTATTAGTTATAAGAACCAGAAGAACCATCATAAATTATCACTTCAGTTTGCAAGTGAAGAAACTGAACTCCAGAGAGGTAAACTGCCTTATGAAGGCCACACAATGACCAGTGGCTGGGCTGGGAGCAGAACTGAGGTCTTCTGGGTCCCTGTCCATTGCTCTTTCCAATATACAGTGCCCCATCACTAATTCCAGGAGCTAATGTCAAGGCCATGCCATAGTGAGAATCTACTTCACCCATTTTATTTTAGTTGCAAAGAACAGAGATGCACTCAAGATAGGTAGGAAGATTATTAGAAAATAACTCAATGAAACCATAAAAATTCCATAGTGAGGAAGACATTAGGATGTGGTTATACTTTCCATCTATCTCCCAGGGACCACGTGGCCTCTCTGGTTCCACTTCCCTCTGAACATCTGCTAATTAAGTAGTTCCCTCTGTCCCAGTTTGCATGTGGCTCTTGATATAACTCTTTCATGGCCTTTATCTTAGTACTCATAACCACTAGCAACTTCTGTGTGTCTGAAAAATAGTTCATCCCTATGGAAAAAAAATTATTGTCCCAGATTATCTCTTTCTCTCTTTTTGACTGCATCACACAAATTAAGGGATCTTACTTCCCTGACCAGGATCAAACCCTGCCCCCACTGCAGTGGAAGCACTGAGTCCTAACCACTGGATCTTCAGAGAATTCCCCGCCAGATTATCTTTTAAGCCAGAAACACAAGTAATGAGTCACTGAACTGGCTGGAGGATGGGGTGTCAGTATCCACTCCCAGTTAAACATTACCAGAGGGGTCATACAATAAATGACATGGCTGTTTAGTGACGCATAAACTATGTAGAGGTATTCTCCCCAGAAGAATATGGTCAAGCTGGTAACTGCAAGTATGTCTATGAGGAAATCCTAAGAATACCTCTCTGCTGGAAGTGGGGAAACTGTCTTATAGATGTATTCTCTAGGGGCAGGTTTCCCGAAAGGGGTGGGAGTATATCTTCTGTTAAAAAACAAAAAAAAGAACCTATCAACTTTTTCTTCAGAGCTATTTCCAGCCCCAGTGCTGAGAACATCTTTCTCATCCCCTCACCAAGAGGGGTATCTGGTCAACCTGAGCTGTGAAACAAAGCTGCCCTCACAGAAGTCTGGTCTGCAGCTTTACTTCTCCTTCTATGTGGGAAACAAGACCCTAATGAGCAGGACCACATCCTCTGAATACCAGACATTCATTGCTCAAAAAGAAGACCCTGGGCTATACTGGTGTGAAGCTGCCACAGAAGACGGGAATTTTACCAAGCGCAGCCCTGAGCTGGAGCTTCCAGTGCTTGGTGAGTAGGAACGAGGGGAACTGACAGGTACACAAGGAGACACACCCTTCCCTCCTCTGGGACTGAGGTTTCATGATACCTTTTTCAAAGCCCACCCAGGAAAAAACCATGAACAGGTCTTTGCACTCTTGATTCAAAACTTCACTGTTCTCCTCATAAACTTCCTTAAATTTCCTTTCCTTTCTCTTTCTTCTCTTTCCTTCCTCCATTTATTTCCTCCCTTCTTTTCCTTTCTGTGTATTTTCTCCTGCCTTCTCTCTATCCCTCTTCGGTCTGTCTTCCTCCTTTCTTCCCTCCCTCTTTCACCAATAATCTAATAAAAAATATACTGAATTCTTCCTATCTACTTTATAGGTATGGGGATATAAAGACACTGGGATAGAGTTTTTTACTTCAGAGAGCTCACATGGTAGATTGGTGAGACGGGGGTTTTGTGGATTGCACATGAATACCTACCTGCCCAAGTGTCTACGTATGGCTGAGGTAGAGGGAATATGAACTCCAGAACAAAGACTCTTTGGGGAAAAATGTTTATCTTCAAACTAAATTCTAATCTTTAAATGGCACAGGTAGCAGTTGTTGCTGAACCTAGGAAGTAAGTGCACTGGCAAGGCCCTGGCAGTTAGGCTCTTACAAGGAGCACACCCCCTGTCCATAACCATAGAGCCCAGCTCCAGCTACCATCAGCTGCTTCCTGCCCCCCAAACCCCCAGTGTCTCCCTCAGGCACAGACATAGCAGGTCTCAGCCAACCTTCTCTTCCAAACATAACAGCCAGACCCCTCTGGTTTCTAAATAGCATTTATCCTCTGTCGTTTTCTTTTACAGGCCTCCAGTCAACAACCCCTGTCTGGTTTCATTTTCTTTTCTATCTGGCAGTGGGGATAATGTTTTTGGTGGACAGTGTTTTATGTATTGTAATACATAAGGAACTACAAAGAAAGAAAATGTGGAATTTAGAAATCTATTTGGACTCTCTGGACTCTGGTCATGGGAAGAAGGTACCTCCTACCTTCAAAAATATAGATAATTAAAAGAAAGCGGAAACGTCAGAAACAAGAACAACAACTGCAAGAAAGGAAACACCAGGAGAAGCCCTGAGAGGGTGGACTGTGGCAGTCATGCCGTGGGTGCTCAAACCCCTTCCCTTCCTCTCTGTGTAAGCACGGGGCACAAACATCCAAACATCGACAGACATGAGAACTGTGACTCCCATGGTACCTAACTCTTAAATAAAGCAAATAAATGAGGTTGACTTCAATGGAAATAAACTTGGAAACTTGGTAACAAGGGTGATTTGAAGTGAGACTTACTCTAAGGAAGTTTTTTTAAACTTGGAAGTCAAGTCTAACCTGATTATCCTATTAAAATAATAAATTATTGTTATAAAATTATTATTTATGAGCAAGAATTTATTTACAGAGACAGGGTGGAAAAGTAAGTGTGTGTACATGTAAGAGATTAAGATAGAGAACGAGAGGGGGAGGATATGAGGGAGACAAGAGGGAACAGTATAAACAAAAAAAGGAAGAACTGTAACCCACCAATGAATCTGGGTGACTGGGAATGAGAGTCCATACTTCTTGGTGGTCTGGGTGGTCCCTTGATGACTTTTCTGTATTGCATACACCTCAAAGAGATACAAAGAAGTAACTCATGATGAAAAATGGGCGTATCACTTTTGCCCTTTCCTTTGAGGTTTTCTCACAACCTCTCTGAGATCAGAGACTTGTGACTTGAAGCAGATGGAAGAGCACCATAGCCCCCTGCTTCCTTAGTCTGTGGACAATGAGAATGTCCTTCTCCCCTTCATCTTAAGAAAAAAAGTACAGCAATTGTCATCTCAAAAGAAATATAACTCCAACAGTTGTATTAAAAGAAATGGTCATAGATCATCATAGGAGCCTTATTGATTACCCATATTTGGTCTTACGGACTGTGGAAACAGAAATTAGAATTGCAGGGAATTAGTTCCATAGGAAAGAGGCCCAAAGGCCCTCTCTGGAGAGACTGTCTGTAGAAGACGCCAGCCTGAGGAATTGGGAATTGAAGCAGGAAGTGACAGTCACACTCAAAGGAGACAGATATTCTACCCTCACTAGGTGATGGGAATTTCAGGAATAGGGCTCCCTGGGGATGGAAAGTTGGGAGCAGACATGGATACAGACCTGGTGGAAATTGTAATGAAGCCAATCATCTTTAACATATCTGGAAGAACTTCCTTCTTCCCCATGCTTTTCTTTTGTGCTTTCTATCAAGAGTTTTCCATGCTTGTGTCTTTGCCACAGTATTTCCTCATATGTACTTTAGTATACTTTAAAAATAGATCTGATTCAGTTATTTTCTTGATTGAACAATCTGTACCTCCATGTACCCTCATTTCTAGTGTATAGCTGGACCAGAAATAGGCTCTGGGATCCTCAAATGGAGACACACCTGCCTGGTCCCCAAGCCTTGGTGCTGGGTCTGGTCAAGGTCTGATACCACCTCCCCCTTTCTCCAGGTGGGTGTACAGCCCTACAGTTTCCCTACAGGGGTTGAGTGCTGTCTCCCTAGCGCTTGCCCTATCTCTCTAAGGGCTCACTCCTCTTTATTTTTATTCCATCCAGTGTGGAAACCCACAGAAATCACTGGATCCTACTGGAGAGAGAGGTCCAAAGGACCCAGATCCCTTCTTTGTTCACCATCCTCCACCTTTGGTTAAAGCCTCTGTATGTGGGGACCAGGCAACCATGGGAAGGAAAGTGAAAGATTCTCTAGGTCTGCTCTACAGACAAATCAACAGGCACTCACAGGGAAATTTGACCTCATGGTCTCATATTTTGAATCACTAAATCCAATTTGTTTCAGACACAAAGACAAATACACTGATCAACTTGAATCTTCACACCAGTTTTCAGTTTGCAGGGAGAGGCACAGCTGAAAAAAGTCAAGAGGTGGTTGCTGACTCCAGCCTCGGGAGCACGCATGATCACTGGGAAGGAGCCATTCTGCTTCCTGTGGTTTGCATGCCACCATGCCAGTCTCATGCCCCTCTGTACACTCTAGATGTTTCCCGCAGGCAGTTCTCCAAAATGCCTCTGATTCTTAAAGGCTCCTCTGCTGTGTGAATTAGCATCCAGGGACAGCCAAAAGTGCTTTTGTAAAAGCTAACAGCTTTTACTTACTGGAGGATATGGGGAGTATGTTTTACCAATCCCCTTCAGAAAGTGCATTGAAAACCAAGTTTAGGCTCCAGATCATGTGCAACAAATTCATTTGGCCACTGTCTTGTCAACTAATAATAACTTAATGCATGGATACATGTTCAAGATTTATAATCAGATGTATCTTTGTAAACAAAGTAATTTTACTTAAATCTTTCAGAACTTAATATCATCAGTACAAATCAAAGTCTTACATGTTTTTAACCCAATGCTTTTTTCAGAATAGCTAAGACTATTTATTGAACATTTAGTATCACATTATCTATTTGTAATAATTTTTTGTTTGTTTTTGAATATATACACAAATCCAAAATGTACAAAAATCTCCTTCCATCTCAGACTCTGAGTCCTTTGTCTTAGTCTGTTTGTGCTATTATAAAAGAATATCATAGGCTGGGTCGCTTGTAGACAGCAGAATTTATTTCTCATAGATCAGGAGGCTGGGAAATCCAAGATCAAGGTACTGACAGATTTGGTGTCTGGTAAGAGCCCAAATCCTGATCTACAGATGACTATCTTCTTTCTGTGTCCTCATATGCAGACGGGTGAGGGAGCTGTCTGGGGTCTCTTTTATAAGGGCACTAATAACCACCCATGAGGACTCCACCATCATGACTCAATCACCCCTCACCCACGGCCCCACCTCCTCATATCATCCATCGCGTTGGGAATTAGATTTCAACATATGAATTTGGGAAGAAACATGAACACTCAGTCCATAGCACCTTCTAATGTCCTTTCCAAAGATAATTACTATTGGTTGTTTTCTGTCATCTCAGAGATTTTTATGCTTTCATAGGCAAATGAAAGAAGGCATCCTTTCCTCTATCTCCCTTTGTAAACAAATGTTAGCATAATATACACACCATTGAACCTGGCCTTTTTCAAATAACTTATTAGGAGCAGCACTTGTTCCAGAGCTCCTTGGAGGGTCCGTCAAAGCCTACATTGCAATCTGATTTCTTCTTCTGCCCAATCCTATGTCCTCATTCTTCCTTTCATAAGGGTTCATCCCTAATAATAATCTTGTACCCCAAACACTGTCTCAGCCTTTGCTTCCAGAAAGTCCAACCTGAGCAGTTTGTAAGTTGCTACAACAATTGTAAAGCCTCTGGAGTCTCATAAGACATTTGAATAACATGTTTAGGGACACACTTCTCGTAAAAGAGAACAAAACATTAAAAATAATTGCACCACACCTCCATTTTGGACAGGAGAATAAGCTTGATATTCCTGTGAATGTTCTTGGTTTAACACCTTCTCAAATTGAATTTTTTTTTTTTCAAATTGAATTTTTTGAGCTGTCTTACGATGCAAAAATGTTGTCTCTCCCTCTAGCTGTAAGCAAGAGAATATTTTCATTTTTTTTCTGATTATACTTTTATGAGTTACACAGGCTTGCATTTTAAAGTCAGGGTTTAGAATTTCACTAGTTAACATTAGATACAAAATGCAAGCCTGGGGGCTTCCCTGGTGGAGCAGTGGATAAGAATCCTCCTGCCAATGCAGGGGACATGGGTTCGATCCCTGGTCGTGGGTTCTACATGCTGCGGAGCAACTAAACCCCAGTGCCACGATTATTGAGCTTGTGCTCTAGAGCCCAGGAGCCACAACTAATGAGCTAACGGGCTGCAACAACTCAAACCTGTGCACCTAGGGCCTGTGCCCTGCAACAAGAAAAGCCACCACAATGAGAAGCTCTCGCACTGTATGGAAGAGTAGCCCCTACTCACCAGAACTAGAGAAAGCCCTCGCAAAGCAACGAAGACCCAGCGCAGCCAAAAATAAAGTAAATTAATTAAAAAGAAATGTAAGCCTAATTTTATTTGCAGAATCAAGAAATGGTTCAATATGATTTTATTCGATACTGGTAAAGCAAGCACCGAACAGCGTTTCATCCGCCAGTCACCACCACTCCCTACTGTCATCCACATGATTGCTTCACTCAGGGTATAGGTGTCCTCGAAGGTCGTACCAACTCATGGGGATATACAAAGATGTCCTAACAGGTACCTTGGCAGTGACAGTTTAAGAGACTCATCCCCTAATCATCCATTTCCAAACGCACCCTTTCATTACATTTGTGCAGCCTAAGAGCATGCCTGCTGTAAATGCTGACGCTGGTCCAACCTTTTCCGGCTCCTCTTTTCCACTCATCCTTCTCCCAGTTTACAAAAGAAAGGCGTATCTCTCACCCATCCCAAATCATGATACACTACCCCAGGGATTAAAAAAAAATCTCAACGTGTACTAAAGAAACAAAGGAACTATTATACAAACCACAGGTAATTTTCATCTTTCTCTGTCTTGTACTTATGGGTGTTAGGTGCCAAGTCAGGTATTCAAAACCACTGCTAGCCCATGCTGAGATATTTTGAATCCTAGTATACTGTAGAGAGGTAGGGCAAATATCACAACAATTTTTATTCAAAGACCTTGCTTCCTTGCAGTATTATTAAAAAAAAAAAAAAAAAAGCTTGGCTCTGAGGCAAAGGTCCTCTGAGAGCAAGGCAAAGAAAATGTAAGTAAGAAATATTTGATAACAACCTTGTGCATGCTTAGTCGCTCAGTTGTGTCTGACTCTGCGACCCCATGGACTGTAACCCACTAGGCTCCTCTGTCCACAGAGTTTTCCAGGCAAGAATACTGGAGTGGGTTGCCATTTCCTACCCAAGGGGATCTTCCCAAACTCAGAGATGAAACCCAAATCTCTTGCATCTCCTGCACTGGCAGATGAATTCTTTACTACCTGATAACAATTACAAATTATCTCATCTAGGACAACAAACATGCACAGCCTGTACCTAATCTATTCATCTATGAATTAGGCTGTGTTAGAATCTATAACATAACCTGGGGGTTCAAACAACTCCAAAATCCCAGCACCTTACACCAATAAAGTTCCATTGTTCATATTTACTCTAGGGTCAACTGAGAGGGAGGGAGAAGGCTATTTGTGCCAGAATGAAAAAGAGTTCTGCAACATCTCAAACCAGGAATTAAACGCTCTAGCCCAGAAGTTACAACCAACACTTCAACTTCCAATGCTTGGGTCAGAACTTTGTGTTACAACCAACCACAAAGAGGATGTGAAATCCTAAAGTAAGCGAAAACAAGGAGCTGGAAATATTGTGACAACAGCAGAAATGCAATCACAGAGCATTTAAGCTATGCCAAAAGCACGCTGGGAAATACCAACTAATTTCAAAAGAGCCATGTCTTCCTGCATCATCTCCATTCTCAGTAAAGGGAAGGGGTTGATCTTCATTCATCATGACTCAGTCTTGTTTCTTAGTTGAATAGTCGGCATGATTTAAAAAATTTGGAAAGTCTTTTACTTCTAACAGATTCAACATTATATCTCCAAGTAAAATAAGTGTGTAGTACGTCCCGAGTCGTGTCCAACTCTGCGACCCCATGGACTATAGCCCGCCACGTTCCTCTGTCTATGGGATTCTCCAGGCAAGAATACTGGAGTGGGCTGCCCTGCCCTTCTCCAGGAGACCTTCCCAACCCAGGGATCGAACCCTGGTCTCCTGCATTGCAGGTGGATTCTTTACCACTGAGCCATTGGAGAAGTTAAAGGCAAATTGGTATTTTATATCTTCCTGAGTAATTGAGAAGAGATTGTTTCATTAATTTTTACTATTAAAATAAAAATAGCAGTGCTGTAACAGAGCAGGAAGAGCACAGCCCTTAGCAGTAGCACTGCTGTGCCTCATCACTCTGCACCCTGTTACTAGGCAACAGGTCTTGCTCAGCCATTGCTCAGCGCCTCAGTGGGTCCTGCCCACAAGCAACCAGCTGTCAGTGAGGGACAGTGAGTTGTCCTGCTAAGCTATTGGTCAGCACTGCACTAGGCCCTGCCCACTGGTAACTGTCAATGAGGGACCACTGGGGAAGTGATTCAGTCAAGGGTCCATGGTGTGATGGTCATCAGGTAGAGAGTAAGGTAAGAGGCAGATGCAGGCCTTCTCCTGCAGGCCCTCCAGTTTACCCAGCCTTGGACCAGCAGATGAGCTGGAGGGCCCAGGGAGCAGACTGGGGACTGCGTCCTGCAGGGCTCCAGAGCCCTCACTAAGGCCCTCCACTAGCCATGGCCCAGGACTTGAGAAGCAGTGAACCTCTCCCCCATCCCTGTCTCATGACCCACTAGCAGTGGCTGTCTATGAGTCACAGTCTGTGAGACCTGGTCTCCCCATTTGGACGGCCTGAGGAGACTGAGGGCCACTTGGGTTGGATGCCTGGCTCCCTCAGGGATGACAGCTGGGCAGGGCATGGGAACCTGGCCCTGAAGGAGCCAACTGAGATCTGCCTCCTCTTAGCCAGGACTGGGACCTTGGAGGGTAAAAGTTGTGCCTTGGGACTTTGCCCTTTCTTGTCAGGACAGAGAATAACATTCATCTGGCAGAGATTTATAGGAACATCATTATCTGACCATGACCTGACCTTGAGAACAAAGGATCTGACACCCAGAAGTCTGCAACAGCTAACCATGCCCATCCCTCACCTTTTGATTTTAAAGGGACGTGCTGACAGCTTTCAGTAACTTTGGGTTCTTAGGGCATGAGCCACCCGTTTGCTTGTATGAATCTGTAATAAACCCTTCTCTGTTCCAGACTCATGTTTAGTATTGATGGGCCTCACTGTGCAGGGGGCACAAGGATGTGCGATTTCAGTAACAATTTATGGTGACTGGGGCAGGACGTCTGTGCCCATGGCAGGCTGACCCTGGCCAGGGGCATCCCCTTCTCAAGTACCCAGCAGCTGCTGGAGTTCATTTTGCTCTGGGGAAATGGAAGGGACTCTCCCTTATAGGCGCCAGCTGCCCCAAGGCACATGGCTGTTTGGAGCAAAGAAACATCCAGAGCTATGGTCCACATTTGGTGTCACCTTGAGTAAGTCACTCAAGCTTGCACAAGCTAGGAATTCTGTCCACTCCATTTGGGCTACTTCCTTTGCAGAAAGTGAGCCATTTTGGGTCTGTTCTCTTTTGAGAGCTAGGCTACTCTGGAGACCTCTGGTAGTGGAAAAGGAATTTCAGACTCACCTTCTCTAATTATCTGTCTGTGTGACTGTAGCTTCTTTGTTGTTTGTGTTTTTGTGTGTATCATTGTGGGGTGGACCACTCTGGTTTGTCCTTCTGTGCGTGGGACCACGTTTGTTATTTGCATGTTGTATGTTTGTGAATCAGGATTTCCACTGGCTAGTTGAGACGTCTTTGAATAATAGAGCTAGCATGTGATGACACCAGGTATCCTTCCCTACTGAGCTGGGTTTCGCCTGTGGTGGAACATTGGTTGGAATATTCTGTTTGCAATGGGTGGAAGTCTCATTTTTTTGGTGCTAGGGAACTGTGAATCTTAGAGACCATTTTGCACTGCATTTGTTTGTTTGGTATTTGATAACACCTGGTATTTGATAATAATCAGAGCTCTATTCCATCTTATAGTCCCCCCCTAGGGTTAAAAAAAAAAATTTTTTTTTTACACTTCATGGCCACTATATTCTTTAGACTCGGGGTGGGGGGCGGGGTTGCGGAATTGGTCAAGATGAAACTTTTTAAATTCCAAAACTGGCCCTTTTTTGTATATGCAGTTGGAGAAAGCTGGCTTGATGAGATACTTTTTCAGAATTCTGACACTGAGAAAACAAAAAATACTTCTAGGAGAAAGCATGACATTAACTAAGTAAAGTTAACTTATTCCTACTGTTATTTCTGGTTTTGTGTTTGTCAGGTGGATTGCCATGACACATGTAGTCATGATTTCCTGGCTTTCAATTTGCATGTTGTTTGCTATCAATAAGAGGAATCTTGGTTTGAAAAAGTTGAGGAAGTCATTGAACTTCACCCCTTTGTTTTTGTCCTGCAGGGATTACATTTTTTTGTGTGTGTTTGTGTTTCTTTAGTGTGTAAGTGTGCCGGCTATGGGAAACTCAAATTTGTTTCCTGAATACAGCTTGTTCAGCTGCATTCTCCAGAACTGGACCATTTTTTGGTTATAATACTTCTGAGTTAATTTGTAAATGATCTCTATTTAACTGACTCAAAAGTAAGCACTTCTGTAAATTTGTAAATTAAATACTTCCTAATATTTAGAAACTTGGCCAAAATGAATTTCAAATCATCATGATCTGGGAATGATATTCAGTACTGAATTGATACCTGGTATTGAAGCTAGCTTAAGTTTGTTGTCTTGCTAAACGTAACACTACTATGTACCTACATTTATTAGAGGTCAAATAAGACAGTAATAACAACAGACTGGTTCCAAATAGGAAAAGGAGTACATCAAGGCTGTATATTGTCACCCTGCTTATTTACCTTATATGCAGAGTACATCATGAGAAACGCTGGGCTGGAAGAAGCACAAGCTGGAATCAAAACTGCTGGGAGAAATATCAATAGATACGGAGATGACACCACCCTTATGGCAGAAAGTGAAGAGGAACTAAAAAGCCTCTTGATGAAAGTGAAAGAGGAGAGTGAAAAAGTTGGCTTAAAGCTTAACATTCAGAAAACTAAGATCATGGCATCTGGTCCCATCACCTCATGGGAAATAGATGGGGAGACAGTGGAAACAGTGACAGACTTTATTTTTTGGGCTCCAAAATCACTGCAGATGGTGACTGCAGCCATGAAATTAAAAAGACGCTTACTCCTTGGAAGGAAAGTTATGACCAACCTAGATAGCATATTAAAAAAGCAGACACATTACTTTGCCAACAAAGGTCCATCTAGTCAAGGCTATGGTTTTTCCAGTGGTCATGTATGGATGTGAGAGTTGGACTGTGAAGAAAGCTGAGCGCCGAAAAATTGATGCTTTTGAACTGTGGTGTTGGAGAAGACTCTTGAGAGTCCCTTGGACTGCAAGGAGATCCAACCAGTCCATCCTGAAGGAGATCAGTCCTGGGTGTTCATTGGAAGGACTGATGCTGAAGCTGAAACTCCAGTACTTTGGCCACCTCATGCGAAGAGTTGACTCACTGGAAAAGACCCTGATGCTGGAGGGATGGGGGCAGGAGGAGAAGGGAACGACAGAGGATGAGATGGCTGGATGGCATCACTGAAGTTGATGGGCATGAGTCTGAGTAAACTCTGGGAGTTGGTGATGGAAAGGGAGGCCTGGCGTGCTGAGATTCATAGGGTTGCAAAGAGTCGGACATGACTGAGCGACTGAACTGAAGACAGTAAAGAAACTGCCTGCAATGTGGGTTTGATCCCTGGGTTGGGAAGATCCCCTGGAGGAGGGCATGGAAACCCACTCCAGTGTTCTTTTCCTGGAGGGCTACAGTCCATAAGTTTCCAATCAGAAAATGCTGGTATGACAAACAGTTCACAATTACTTGCCTCTTGGTTTTCGCTAAAAATTAAGGTGTTTAAGAGTTGAGGATTCTAAAAAAAAAAAAAAGTTGAGGATTCTGATCTAAATTTGTAATTAAAGCTACTAAAAATAAAGGAAAAAATTATCAGTATATAATAGGAGAGTAGGATATATGTGCTGAGTAAAAACACATGAGGAGTTTTATGCATGGTCAGACTGAAATTAGATTAAACTTAGGTAAATGGATTTTGCTAATATATGTGGATAACTTGCAAAAAAAAAATGGAGAAATACTATACTATCACTTTAAACTGAAAAAAAATCAGACTGTAAAATCTTTACATATAACACACAAATGTAATTATGCTAAAATGTGCATAGAAAAATGACAGGAGGGAAATTCTCCACATTTTAATGCTGTCTTTCTTTGAGTGGTGAATGATTCTGTTTTCTTCTTTCACATTTTCTGCATTTATAATATTTATAATAGAAAAAAGGCAAATATTGGACCAGGAATCAATCTTGCAGTGACTAACAGCATGGCATGTTTGGAATTGCAAACTTGACATCAGATGCTGGTCTTTTTACTTTAGAAGGGCAGTCATTCCTAAGGCTTAGATCAATTTCCTAAGGAGATCACCATCAGCTTCAGCATTACACTTCAGTGGTTTCCTCCTGACATACGATTTTGAGATGTGCTTCCTTGTCAGAAAATAGTGGCCTATCTTCTACCAGTTAAGGGTTTCTCCTTTGTTTCCAGAATAAGAACTGCTTCAGAAACTTATACTTCTGGGAAGTTTCCACGCAGCCAGCTCTAGATAAAAATGCTATAACCTAAAGGAGATTTAGTCCCCCAAGATGAGATAATGCCAATATGTATTTTCAGAGGAGGTTCCTTTGAACCTATAGTTATGAGCATTTCAGGTTTCCTCCCAAACCTTCAACTACTAAGCAAAGACTCACATTGGGAGGAGCAACTTGAAGGAAATTGGGTCCGAAGATTGCTAGTGAAGACATAGGTGATGGCAGTATTAACTAACCTCACTGCCTTTATCCTTTAGTCATCCATTTATTAAGTATTTATTGAGTACCAGATCTTGTGCCATAATTTACATAACCTTTAGACTTTATTTATATCGTCTTACAGTGACCAATGATCTCATTTGACCAAGTGACCAAGTATTTTGAAACTATTTGAATTAGTTTCATTTTGTGTGTTGAATTACACAGGAAGTATTTTCAAATGAATGATAAGCCTTCTAAGATTATACTGTATGGGTAAATGTTACTCTATGTCCTGGTATAATCTACCAGCCATAATTCTGGTTGAATCACAGCAACGTGATTAAGCTTCTTTGTCAACACATTGTGATCAGATCTTTACCCTTGCCTTTTTAAGTCTTTAATAGCCAGTTAAGTGGATGCTTTGCAAAAGTGCTAAATCTTCAAGAAGATTCATAGGAAGGACTTTTAAACAAACATAGGTCAGATATATCACTGAATTTGGTAAAAAAATTTATATCAAACTTGTAGGGAAAGCAAACCTTCCCTTTTCACTGGCAGCCATGATGAGCCCTAAGGCTGTCTGCAGCAGAGTCAGCAGAGTGACAAGACAATCTTACAGTGACACTTACCCTGGAAAGGAAAGGGGATTTTGACTGTGCTATATGTCGGTATTCAGGAATAAACAGTGAAAGAGGAACTGTTAGCTGCTTAATTAAGACAGTTATGCAGTACTAGCTTCAGAAAAATCTGGTTTTCATAAAACACAATGAAAACCTAAACTCAGTATTGCTTACTTTGCCTTCTGAAATAGCACAGCTCTATTGGCAGCATGAAGGTCAAGGAAAAAAGGCAGAAAACTCAGGGGCGAACTGTGACTCCTTTAGAGAAAAACAGGAACAACCCTGCATTATCAAATACCACTTTTGCCAGGGCCTTTGTGACATGCATTGTTCTTGCCCAAGTTCTGGCATCTTATCATTTTAAGAAGCATAACAAAAGGATTGGTTACTGGTGGACTGTACGTAAACTGGTGTATATGGTTATAATGTTTATGGATTTTGTCTGTAATATTACTGATTTGGATCTGTATTCTCCAGATATGCAGGAGCAGTTCCCCTCAATTTACTCTGACCTACAGCAGTTTGGTAAATTATACTTCTGTGAGTCTGACTATCTGGACGCAAGTTTCCCCAAGAGTGTCAGGTCCAAAATGTTTTATCAGGCTTATTCTCCTTAAATGCTTATACAAGATTCGAATTAAGGAATTGGAAACACAGGAATATGTCCAACTTGGTATCCATTCCCCAAATCAAGGTAGGACTATGCTGCACTTCAGCAGGAAGCAGCTAGACCATTTGTCACTCCATTCCCTCTAAGACTTGGGGAAGGATGAAATGGAACTGGAGGTTGAAACAAGCCAATCTAAAAACTGAGTTCCTCTGCCCAGTTTAAACATATCCACGTGTTACCCTCAAGATTAAGGATTATCAAAGAAAAGGGAGGAATTCCAAGAGCAGGATGAGCACAGCCCTTAGCAGTAGCACCTCATTACTGTGCACCCTGTTAATAGGCAACAAATCTTGTTCAGCCATTGCTCAGTGCCTCAAGCATGGGCCCTGCCCATAAGCAACCAGCTGTCAATGAGGGACAGTTAGTTGTCCTGCTAAGCTATTGGTCAGCACTGCACTGTGCCCTGCCCATCGGTAACTGTCAATGAAGGACCACTGGGGAAGTGATTCAGTCAAGGGTCCATGGTGTGATGGTCATCAGGTAGAGAGTAAGGTAAGAGGCAGATGCAGGCCTTCTCCTGGAGGCCCTCCAGTTTACCCAGCCTTGGACCAGCAGATGAGCTGGAGGGCCCAGGGAGCAGACTGGGGACAGTGTCCTGCATGGCTCCAGAGCCCTCACTAAGGCCCTCCACTAGCCATGGCCCAGAACTTGAGAAGCAGTGAACCTCTGCCCCATCCCTGTCTCTCTGACCCACTAGCAGTGGCTGTCTATGAGTCACAGTCTGTGAGACCTGGTCTCCCCATTTGGACGGCCTGAGGAGACTGAGGGCCACTTGGGTTGGATGCCTGGCTCCCTCAGGGATGACAGCTGGGCAGGGCATGGGAACCTGGCCCTGAAGGAGCCAACTGAGATCTGCCTCCTCTTAGCCAGGACTGAGACCTTGGAGGGTAAAAGCTGTGCCTTGGGACTTTGCCCTTTCTTGTCAGGACAGAGAATAACATTCATCTGGCAGAGATTTACAGGAACATCATTAGCTGACCATGACCTGACCTTGAGAACAAAGGATCTGACACCCAGAAGTCTGCAACAGCTAACCATGCCCATCCCTCACCTTTTGATTTTAAAGGGACGTGCTGACAGCTTTCAGTAACTTTGGGTTCTTAGGGCATGAGCCACCCGTTTGCTTGTATGAATCTGTAATAAACCCTTCTCTGTTCCAGACTCATGTTTAGTATTGATGGGCCTCACAGTGCATGGGGCACACGGATGTGCAATTTCGGTCACAGTACTAGATACTGTAAATCCCTATTCATATTTTCACTTGGTTGCAAATCTGCAATCATTTCTGTTTCTAACTGGTGTTAGTAGATTCCACTGTAAAACTGCTACACTAACGGTCATTAAAACTTTTTTTAGCTCCACACTTACCTGCTAGAACCGGCTACTGGAAGGACAGACCAAAGCGGTAGCTCTGGGACTGACGCGGAGGAGTCTTCGTGCTCCGACGGTATCCCTCGGCAGACCGCTGGCGCCATCCTGTGATCTCTTATGCACATCGCGACCGTAGCTCGCCAGAGACTGGGGCCAGGGCTCGGGGATGCGGCGGCGCAGAGGCTGGCAGGGTGCACGCGTTCTGCAACCTCTCCCCAAAGTCCCAAGACAAATATTTGCTTCCCCAGAGTCAGCCAGTGCAAAAAATCAGCTCTGGTCGGGTCGGCGGACAGGGACGGCCTTGTCCCGCTCTCTGGCCCAGCGGCGGCGGCGCCAACCCCCGGCCGCCTGTTGCGATTGCGCTCTCGGCCGCCGTCTGGCGCTGGGGTTGCCAGGGGGCGCGGGGCACGCGAGAGTTTGCTGGCGGCCGCGGCCTCGGCTGAAACCTGGTCCAGGGTTCACCGGAAGGGGAGGAGCGCTAGCCGTCTGGGCGAGACCTAAAGAAAAAGGCGGCTGGCTTCGGCGGCGGCAGCAGGGAGGGAGCAGGTGGAGAGTACGAGGCGGCTGTCCAGTGGAGCACTGATGACTTCCCTGCTGGTTCCGTCACCATCAAGAGCCAGGAAGGGACCCTCGGCCGGGAGAGTGTGCAGGCTGCTGGGCAGGGAGCCCCTAGGCTCTTCACAGGCTGCTCTCAAATACTTTTGGGAACTGTGGAGCTTCTCCCGCAAGGGTCCAAGGCCTGTCTTTTCCGGAAGACGTTTCCGGGACTGAGAACAAGGCCCCAGAGCGGACTGAGGCAGCTGGCTGGGAGAGAGGAGGGAGGTTGGGTTTTTTTTTCCTTCGCTTTCGGTCTCAGCAGGGACAACACCCAGGGCCAGTTGGATTTACGAAGGCTTCATAGCCCTTGGGCCCTTATCTTATATTCCCCAGGGCTAGACCTAAGCACTGTTATGGAGCTGAACAGGCAACCAGGTGTGGAGAAGAGTAGTTGTTTCTCACCTTCCAGCCTGTAGGGAGGGCCCTAAACTCATTTGGGGATCACGGGAGCTTCTGCTAGAGTCCAGGCCCGCTTCAGAACACACAGGAGGTTCCTAGTCTGAGAAGGAATCTATGTACCAAAATATACATACCATTTTAATACTTCTGTATCGAATGTTGCTGATAGTTGTGTACATTTTCTTTCAAACTTAAGTTTATTAAAGGAGTAACTTTAAATTTTCTTTCAAAGAACCAGATTATGGTTTTAATTAATTGTTTTGGGGGAGTGGGGAAGTCTGTTCCATTGATTTCTATCCTAATTTATTTTTTCTGCTTTCCTCGGGTTTATTCCTTTATTAACTTTTAATAGCTTTTAATTCATTGTTTTTAATAGTTCTTATTTTCTCATAAATGCATTTTAAAGCTCTGAATTTTCCTCTGACCTCTTCATATAGGTTTTAATATGTAATGTTCACTTTATTTCTAAGGAATATATAATTTTTATTTTGATATCTTCTTTAACTATGTGCTTTTCCCCAACAGTATAGATCAAGGATCGTATTTTTAGTTATTTCATTGCATTATGATTAGTAAATATATCTTGTATGGCTTCAGTTTTTTCAGCACTTGTTGAGTTTTCATTTGTCATCTAACACATGGTCAGTTTCTAATCAGTTTTGCATGTGAATTTCAATATAATGTACTCGGATAAAAATGGTGCAGGTGTAGTACACTTATGATTGATCTTGTTAACTATGCTCTTCAAATCCTCTGTATCTTCAAATAAGTTTTTGTTGACTTAGTCTTAATTCCTGAGAAAGATATATCTATACTAACATAATTAACACTTGATTGTTGACTTATTTTAAATCTTTGTGTATGCACTCGTGAGGATATGCATGTGTGTGTACCTGTGTTAGATGCAAACAGTTTTTTTACATTGTATAATTTAAAAGCTTTGTCCTCCCCACCCCCCAACACACACAATTAGCAAATGGGTTTCATATTCAACTGGAAGTTTTCTTCCTACAGTCACCTTTCAAGTGCAAACGAACAGTTCTTGTTGTTGTTCTTGTTGTTCAGTTGCTAAGTCCTGTCTGACTCTTTGCAACCCCATGAACTGCAGCATGCCAGACTTCTCTATCCTTCACTATCTCCCAGAATTTGCTCAAACTCTTTTCCATTGAATCAGTGATGCCATACAACCACTGCATCCTCTGTCGCCCCCTTCTCTTCCTGCCCTCAATCTTTCCCAGCATCAGGGTCTTTTCCAGTGAGTCGGCTCTTCACATCAGGTGGCCAAAGTACTGAAACTTCACCTTTAGCATCAGTCCTTCCAGTGAATATTCAGGGTTTATTTCCTTTAGGATTGACTGGTTTGATCACTGCTTAATGGATTTCTGTTTTTCTGAATATTAAATATTTAGTACTAAATTTTTAGTACTTTATAAGTCAACTTTTATACATATACATTTTGTATGTACAGGTGTATTTAAACTTACACTTTTCTAACTTCTAGAATAATAATCTATATCCTCCTCCTGAGTATAACGTAAATATTAGTTAGCTTGTTTTATTTCTCTTCATTCTCACCCCCCACCATGTCAATATTGTCTGGAATTTGAAGTCCAGATTTCCTTTTTAATTTTTAGGATCTAGACCAAAAGAATCTATATTCGAGGTCACTAATGGTTTTGAACTCTTGTTTTTTTAAAATAGTAGATAAAATGTGGAGGAGAGACCATAAATGTAAAAAACTGTGTAAGCACAGTTACCTAAACAAAAATCTTAAAATCCAAACTTGAATCAGTAATCAAAACAGAGGGAGATTTCAATACACACATGGTGGGTAAAATAACGCTTCTCGTGTGACCCAGGATATCACAAACAGCGTCACCTGTACCTCTAACCTCACAACTGATCCCACATGCAACTCTTTTCAACCCTACACTGTAGCCCTCCATGCTCTGCCCATGGGATTTTCCAGGTAAGAAGACTGGAACGGGTTTGCCCTTTCCTACTCCAGGCGATCTTCCCGATCCAGGGATTGAACCCGAATCTCCTATGTCTCCTGCACTGCAGGCACTGTTAGGGAAGTGGTCTTTTTCAGGCTTCAGAGACAAAGAAAGCAGAGCAGGCCTCTGACTTGTCCCTGACTTGCCTGCCTTGCACATACACTGGCTGTTACCAGCCCGCTGGGCAGCATCAGAGATAAGATAGGGAGTGAGTCTTGGAATTCTCCTGAGCTCTGGAGATCCAATCTCCCAGGCCAGAGAGTATCAACACTCACAAGATAAAACATACAGCATTGTGAAAGATTAACGTGACATCAGAGCTGCAGTTTGCTCACAGATGGATGATAATATCAGTTTGCAGCCTGGGATTATAAACAGGAACCCCCAAACTGCAATTTCGAAGTCTCACCTGTGGAGTGGACACTGCCTAGCACCTTTTCCCAATTGGGGTTTCAGATTGCTGCTGTTACATGGAACTTCCCCGCGCTGTTTTGAGTCTGGATGTTGGTAAAAACCCAATTTTGTTATGTATCTGCTCTTTTGTTTCTCTTTCCTTTTAATGATTGTTTATTGAAAGTAAGTTAGATGATTCTCTATTAAATATTGAAATTATTTGTGTATGACAAGTGGTTTCTTTTGTTAACAAATCTTTCAAACCTGAGACGAAAGTTTAAACTTTGGGCAAAACACAGATTCTTTTACCACTGCACCACTTTGTATCTATCTTTTATAGCACATTTCTTTTTAAATTTTTATTACAGGTAATTTGGTATATGTGTTACATTCCTTTGTTAGTTGAGCCTTTTCTGATTCATTTTTTTCATCTCTCTCCTATCACCTGATTTCTAATTTCTCAATAAAGACATTCAATAATTAAATTAGATGGATGAATAAACAGCAAGTATTCTAAACCTTGAAGAAATTTTTCTAGAATTTAGACTTAGCAATACATTTTACTGGCACATGGCCCCCTTCAAGTATCTCATATACTTCCTCTTAGAATCTTTTCTTATTCTTGCAGTATGATTCTAGAAATTCTTTCAGGGAGGGCCTGAAAAGTCAATCCACACTTAGATGATAGTTTCGTTGGATATAGAATTTTAGTTTCAAAATTATTTTCCCTAGATTTTAAAAAATACGAATTCATTGTCTTCTTATATCCAAAGTTGTCCAAATGAGAACTCTGACATAACTTTATTTCTATTTCTTTGCAAAGAACTTTCTGTTTCTGGAATTTTCTCCTTAACTCTTGTGTTTTGACATTTTATCACCATGTCTATAGATAAAGATACTTTTACTTCATCTCTGTATACTCTGCATTTAATGGAAAACTTACAGTCTGAAGATATAAATTCTGTGAAAGTCTCCTTTTCTTTACTCAGGACCGGCACGTGTGACACTTGAGTTGTGCACTGCACTCTACTAACACACTGTACAATGGCACACTCGGAAGATTTTAAGAGTACATTATCCCACACTGTCACTTTGACATCTCTGTGCTGCTGTGGGGCCCTGCTACATGGTTATCTGACAACTCAATCTAAAAGACTCAGTCATGCTTATAATCCATGTACATACTACTATTTTCTCCTGTCAGAAAAAATAGCCACAGCTGTTTTGCTCTGTTTTGTTTTACTCTTCTAATACTTGGGACTTTACTATTTCCCATTATAAATGAATTTACATGCACTAATCCAGAAAGATTTATCTAATATGCCCCTTCTAGCCTAAGCAGATTCCACAATCATAAATACCATGAAGTTCCCTTAGCCAAATGAAAAGATTTCTTACTTTTTTTCTCTAGTCTAAGAATTGAAATTCAGATTCTGCCTTGGTTAACCTTCCTAATTCTAAAATTGTGTTCTCTAGGCATACTTGCTGTTTCTGAAAGAAATTCATTTAAGAATAATTTCCGTCACCCAGTTCCTCGATATTAATGTGAAAAAATCAAACATTTACAAGACATTACAGGAAAAGGCACCTACAAAACAGCTTGCATAAGCAAAACGATTCTTATTCGATTTTCATGTTGCAGCAGGGAGAAAAGGGAAAAGCCTATGAAAACAAGGATATGCTCCCTTGCTGGAAGCAGTCTTATGGTTGATATATATACAAGTTAATCAGTATGACTTTCTTCTGCTCATTATTCTCCATGTTATAATAGGGAGCGTGAGTAAGTGGGCATGCTAAACTAGATGAAATCTACATCTCCAGAAAGATATTCAAGTGGTTTAAGGCCCAACCCTAAAGTTGGAAATTTTGTTAAGAACATTGAACAACCTTTGCCCAGGGGTGTGGTATGTCTGAATCCTGTTTCACATTCCCTCTTGGACTAAAGAGTTTTCCTTCAATGCATTTGAAAATGATAATCCCACACAAATCTCCAACATCACTGCCAACAACAACAAAAAATAAAGCTGATAGCTTTAGGTATTTTGTCTTCCCCTGAACGTTAAAAACGCTGATTAAAAAAACAATGAGACCCAAAGGGATGGGATGGGGAGGGAGGTGGGAGGGGGGGATCAGGATGGGGAACACATGTAAATCCATGGCTGATTCATGTCAATGTATGGCAAAAACCACTACGATATTGTAATTAGCCTCCAACTAATAAAAATAAATGAAAAAAAAAAAAAGAAATCCATATTGGATTTTCAGACACTGAGCCTACCATAACCTTTTCCTGCCCACCAGAAGGGCTTCCTCAAGGAAAAAAAAAAGAATGATAAGGATTTTCCCCTACCTTCTGGCAATTTAAAATTATTGCCTTTGATCCTGTAAAACAACAGAGAGAAATTGTTCTTTATTTCATTTCACAAATCTGCATCCTCCATTTTTTTGCCACAGGAAAAAAATGGGTGGCTCGTGCTGCCTCAGTCCCAAGACCAGTTATCATCTCAGTCTGGGTCCTCTGAGGGAAAGTGGTAAAGAACTGCTCAAGCTCAATTAGTTCTGCTACTTTGCTCTCTGTTTCTGGCTTTGGCCATTCAAAGCAAAGTTCCTTGGGCTGGTTGATAATGATACTCTCTAGATTCTTATGATGCTGTTTAGTAAAACCACCTGAAATATTTATTGTATAATGAGTTCGCAGTCAAAGAAAAGAAATAATGAGGATTGGGGATTATCATCTTCTTGTCTGCCACTCCTCCGACTGCAGTTTGAATAAGAAAGTCTTGCTTATATTCTTGGGGAAACTGGGTTCAGAATAGGTGACAGGAACAGGAGGTTCATCTTGAAAATACTGAGAAGAAAAACATTGGGTACTTTAACAAGCAGAAATGAAGAACTCAGAAGTCATCAACCTGACTCCACCAAGCGAAGTTTTGAATTTCTAACTAAACATTTCCCAATTATTCACACATTCTCCTTTCAGTTATAAGGTGTGTCCTTCTCTGTGCTACCTGATAGTATGCCCTAGATCACTTCTATTCATTTGGCTTGTTCTTGTGTTAAATCCTCCAAATTCAGAGATTTCAACTCAGAAATCAGAAATAGGAAAGAAGTATTTAGAGTATTCCATTTTTTTTCCTGAAAGTACTGATGGAAAATCTGATTTATTTTTTAAAGGTATTTGTCAAAGATTATATCGGTCTTTATACAGCATTAGTAACAGACATTAGAAATAAGGACTTTTGTTATGTCATTCGTTTTTTTTTTCTATTGAGACACATAGCAGATAACTTAAAGATTCTACAGAATCATAGGCCCAACAAGTAAACTGTGGCATGGCCTTCTTGGATGTTTTTAAAATAAAGAAGTTCTTATTGCTCTAATGCAAGATGCTTAGGGAGTTGACTGGCAAGTCTCTAGGAATCTCTTAAAGCACAGCTTGTTGGGAAAGAAATGTGCTCTGGAGGTACAGGAGTGCCCACGCAAGTCCTTCCCTGTCACAATAATAAAGGGAGAAACACTGATCAAGTGTCTGCCAATGTTCCAGCTGCTGTACTACGTGCATTAAGTACATTATCTCATTTAATCTTCACAACAAGCCTGGAAGGTACATTCCATTATCTTTCTCATTTCACAGAAGAAGAAATTGAGGTTCAGAGGAGCAAAGAAACTTTCCTAAGGTCATTGAGTCCTTAGGTGGGGAAGCTGGGACTCAAAGCTAATGCCCATCACTACTACAGTACACTGCCTTTCAGCCAGTGTCTTAACTTTTATAACTGGTTTGTTATAAGGGGTCCATGGCCAGAGACCATGGCGTGGACTCTGACATAATAAATGTATATTTCGTCTCTTTCCGCAATTACTGACACAGAGTTCCTAAAACTCTTTGTGACAGTGGTGCTAAGAACATCTTTTGTTCTAATATTTGGTCTTTGATCCTAATTCCTGACACAGAGCTCCTAAACCCCTTGGGATTTTCTGGGTAATAGGAGCCTATTTTGTTCTAATGATATGACTCTTCTTGGACTCCTGGGTAGCTTCAGGAAAGGGGCTGATCACCAGAAAGGCTGGGTATAGATTAGAAGATTGAAACTGTTAACCCTACATCCTCCAGGGAAGAGAGAGGGACTGGCTGCTGCTGCTGCTAAGTCACTTCAGTCGTGTCCGACTCTGTGCGACCCCGTAGACGGCAGCCCACCAGGCTCCCCCGTCCCTGGGATTCTCCAGGCAAGAACACTGGAGTGTGTTGCCATTTCCTTCTCCAATGCATTAAAGTGAAAAGTGAAAGTGAAGTCACTCAGTCGTGTCCGACTCTTCGCGACCCCATGGACTGCAGCCTACCAGGCTCCTCCATCCATGGGATTTTCCAGGCAAGAGTACTGGAATGGGTTGCCATTGCCTTCTCCAGAGAGGCACTGGAGACTGAGTTAATAATCCATCATGCTTACTTGACAAAACCTCCATAAAAATCCCTAAATATGAGATTCAGAGAGCTTCTGGGTCAGTGAACATATCCACATGCCAGGAAGCTATGTGGACACCCCAGTTACACAGGGACAGAAGCTCCAGCACTCAGGACACTTGCAGATCTTGCCCTGTGTACGTCTTCATCTGGCTGGTAGCCTGGATCCTTTATTATATATCCTTTATAATGGTAAACATGTTTGCCTGAGTTCTGTAAACTGTTAGAGCAAATTACTGAAACAGAGGAAGGGGTTGTGGGAACTCCTGATTTGTAGCCAAGACGAACAGGGATCTACTACTTGTGATTGGCATCTGAAGTTTGTGTGTGTTCGGGGTTGGGGGGGGCAATCTCCTTGGCTGAGCCCTTAATGTGTGGGAGGTCTGAGCTAACCCCATGTAATTAAGTCAAAATTGCTTGATGTAGAAAACCCACACAACACTTGCTGACCAGAAGGATTGAAAGTAAGTAAGTAGAGGAAACAAAAATTTTCCTCTTATGCTCTTATGGCTTCTGAGTTAACTGTAGATAAGTATCCTTAAATGCCCAACAATGTACATTATGAAGCTTCTAAAGTGACTTCTGGACCATGGAGGCTGCAACTTCACCTAGACTCACTCTGTATTGTGCCATTCCCCATTCAGAGAGCAAAAGATTCTAAAAATAATTTTTTGTTAAATCCAACTCTTCAGACGTCTGCATCTCATAAATGCAATTCCTCTCCCCTCCCTTCTCAACTACTCCTTCATTCATCAATCGATTCATCCCATCAGTATTTACTGAGTGCCCACTCTATTCCAGATATAGCTTGAGAAGATAGGGATAACAGTGGCAGTGGCCACAGGACTGGAAAAGGTCCGTTTTCATTCCAATATCAAAGAAAGGCAATGATAAAGAATGTTCAAACTACCCCAACAAGCTGGGGTAATTTCACACTAATTACATGCTAGCAAAGTAATCGGAGAAGGCAATGGCAACCCACTCCAGTGTTCTTGCCTGGAAAATCCCATGGACAGTGGAGCCTGGTAGGCTGCCGTCTATGGGGTCGCACAGAGTCGGACACAACTGATGCGACTTAGCAGCAGCAGCAGCAAAGTAATGCTGAAAATTCTCCAAGCCAGGCTCCAACAGAACCAAGAACTTCCAGATGTTCAAGCTGGATTTAGAAAAAGCAGAGGAAGAAGAGATTAAATTGCCAACATCCGTTGGATCATCGAAAAAGCAAGAGAGGTCCAGAAAAATATCTACTTCTGCTTTATTGACTATGCCAAAGCCTTTGACTGTGGGGATTACAACAAACTGTGGAAAATTCTTCAAGAGATGGGAATACCAGATCACCTGACCTGCCTCCTGAGAAATCTGTATGCAGGACAAGCAGCAGCAGTTAGAACAGGACATGGAACAACAGACTGGTTCCAAATTGGGAAAGGAATAGGTCAAGGCTGTATACTGTCACTCTGCTTATTTAACTTCTATGCAGAGCACATCATGTGAAATACCAGGCTGGATGAAGCACAAGCTGGGAAGCAAGATTGCCGGGAGAAATATCAATAACCTCTGATATGCAGAGGATACCACCCTTATGGCAGAAAGCGAGAGGAACTGAAGAACTTCTTGATGAAAGTGAAAAAGGAGAGTTGTAAAAGTTGGCTTAAAACTTAACATTCAGAAAACTAAGATCATGGCATCCAGTCCCATCACTTCATGGGAAATAGATGTGGAAACAATGGAAACAGTGGGAGACTTTATTTTCTTGAGCTCCAAAATCACTGCAGATGGTGACTACAGCCATGAAATTAAACAACACTTGCTCCTTGGAAGAAAAGCCATGACCAACCTAGACAGCATATTAAAAAGCAGAGACATTACTTTCTCCACAAAGGTCTGTATAGTCAAAACTATGGTTTTTCCAGTAGTTACTTATGGATGTGAGAGACTATAAAAAAAGCTGAGCACTGAAGAATTGATGTTTTTGAACTGTGGTGTTGGAGAAGATTCTTGAGAGTCCCTTGGACTGCAAGGAGATCCAACCAGTCCATCCTAAAGGAAATCAGTCCTGAATAATCATTGGAAGAACTGATGCTGAAGCTGAAACTCCAATACTTTGGCCACCTGATGTGAAGAACTGACTCATTGGAAAAGACCTTGATGCTGGGAAAGATTGAGGGAAGGAGGAGAAGGGGAGAACAGAGGATGAGATGGTTGGATGGCATCACCAACTCAATGGACATGAGTTTGAGCAAGCTTCAGCAGTTGATGATGGATAGGGAAGCCTGGGGTGCTGCAGTCCATGGGGTCACAAAGAGTCCAACACAACTGCGTGACTGAACTGAACTGATAGGGATAGAACAGTGAATAAAGCAAAATACCTACATTCATAGGACTTACTCTGAGAAGGCAGCAGAAGAGTCAGACAACGTATTGGTCACAAAGCAGCCTAAATTATTGTACCAATTTTTTTTAATGGCTTAAACAAGATACAGATTTATTCATCTCTCATGTGATAGTCCAGGGCTAGTAGCGAAGTTCTGCCATTCTCATCACATGGCTTCCATTTCTGGGCCCAGAGTGGTTGATGTAGTTCCTGCCATCATATCTGCAACCCAGTCAGAGGAGAGGGTAAAATGGCAAGGGAAGCACATATTTACTCATTTTTAGGGCACAAACTAGAAATAATATGTATCACTTCTATTCATATCTCATTGGCTCAGAACTTTGTCTTATGGACAAACCCAGATGCAAAAAAGTGGGTAAAGTAGCCTTTAATTAAGAAGCTATGCACCCATAAAGCAGGGAGTGAAAGTAAGGAGGGCATCAGCAGATGAATGGATAAGGAAGCTGTGGTACATATACACCATGGAATATTACTCAGCCATTAAAAAGAATTCATTTGAATCAGTTCTAATGAGATGGATGAAACTGGAGCCCATTATACAGAGTGAAGTAAGCCAGAAAGATCAAGACCATTACAGTATACTAACACATATATGGAATTTAGAAAGATGGTAACGATAACCCTATGTGCAAAACAGAAGAAGAGACACAGATGTACAGAACAGACTTTTGGACTCTGTGGGAGAAGGCGAGGGTGGGATGTTTCGAGAGAACAGCATTGAAACATGTATATTATCTAGGGTGAAACAGATCACCAGCCCAGGTTGGATGCATGAGACAAGTGCTCAGGCCTGGTGCACCGGGAAGATCCAGAGGGATTGGGTAGAGAGGGAGGTGGGAGGGGGGATCAGGATGGGGAATACATGTAAATCCATGGCTAATTCATGTCAATGTATGACAAAAACCACTACAATATTGTAAAGTAATTAGCCTCCAACTAATAAAAATAAATGAAAAAAAAAAGAAAGTAAGCAGGGAAGAATAGCTTTCATGGGTAATGGTCTCCGATTCAATAATAAGTAAATATATTAATATTCAGATGGTACATGGAAGGAAATTTAGCACTTTTTTTCATCTCTGGAATGCAACTTCCACCTCCTTGTTTGAAACACTGGAAAAGCAGTACATCAAGCCAGGCTAAAAAACTTTACTCTAACCTCATCATTTTGGTTACAAAGACACATTCATCAGCTGAAGGGAAGGTATCAAATGCAGTACTTATCTTCTCTTTTAGGATTTTTAAATCTCTAACAGTCATTTTAACTGGGTCAGTAATTATTAAGAGCAATTAAAAAAGCATCCAGGTTAAAGGAGCAAGGAAAAAAAATAGGAAAAAGTAGAGGGGAAAAAAAATCTCATGGGAGCACCTGAATCTACCATCATTGCATCATTTTCTAGTGTTCTACAGTCTGGGCAGTTAGTCAACAAAATTTGAGGAGCTATTTTCTATCAGGCACTGGGATAGCCCTTGCGGAAGAAGACAAGTAGTATTTTAAAATGATAGATCCTACCCTCTAGCAGAAGATAAACACAAGAAAATGTAAAAGCAATGAAAAAAATTTAAGGACAATACTACACAGTTCACAAAGCTACACAGTTAATTGTTAATCCATTGTGCAAGGAATAGAGCCTTAAGAGTCAAAAGGAAGAAAACCTCCCCATGAAATAAAATAGGATGGAGAGGCTTCACAGAGTGGGATCTAAGTAAGAGTTTAAAGAACTGGGATAATGATAGGTTTGTGTAGTCTAGAGAATGACAGAGTACTTACTACAACTTAGAAGAGTGATACCACAAAAGCAAAAATGAAGAGAAATTTAAGATGCATTAAGTGAAGAAGAACTAAAGAGCCTCTTGATCAAAGTGAAAAAAGAGAGTGAAAAAGTTGGCTTAAAGCTCAACATTCAGAAAACCAAGATCATGGCATCCGGTCCCATCACTTCATGGGAAATAGATGGGGAAACAGTGGAAACAGTGACTGACTTTATTTTTCTGGGCTCTAAAATCACTGCAGATTGTGATTGCAGCCATGAAATTAAAAGACGCTTACTCCTTGGAAGGAAAGTTATGACCAACCTAGACAGCATATTAAAAAGCAGAAACATTGCCAACAAAGGTCCATCTAGTCAAGGCTATGGTTTTTCCAGTGGTCATGTATGGATGTGAGAGTTGGACTATAAAGAAAGCCGAGTGCCGAAGAATTGATGCTTTTGAACTGTGGTGTTGGAGAAGACTCTTGAGAGTCCCTTGGACTGCAAGGAGATCCAACCAGTCCATCCTAAAGATCAGTCCTGGGTATTCATTGGAAGGACTGATGTTGAAGCTGAAACTCCAATACTTTGGCCACCTGATGCAAAGAACTGACTCATTGGAAAAGACCCTGATGCTGGGAGGGATTGGGGGCAGGAGGAAAAGGGGATGACAGAGGATGAGATGGCTGGATGGCATCACCAACTCAATGGATATGGGTTTGGGTGGACTCTGGGAGTTGGTGATGGACAGAGAGGCCTGGCCTGCTGCGGTTCATGGGGTTGCAAAGAGTTGGACATGACTGAGCGACTGAACTGAACTGAACTGAAAGGATAGTGAGTAGAACATTTTACCTAAGCTGGAGGACTGGGGGAAACAAGTAATTGAAGAAGGTACCTTTTGGCAAGATGATAGAAGGCCTTTAGTTTCAGGATAAGGAAATGAGGTTTAATCTTTTAGTCACTGGATAAATAATGATGGCTTTTGATTAGATGAGCCAACTGCCAATGCTTTAACAACTTCAAAAGACCATAAGAAACATGGTCCCTAGTCCTCAGGGAGAAGAGAGCCCCTGAACTTTAGGATTCTAGTTGAGGAGAACAAATATACTATCTGATGGGTAGAAGACAGACCACCCTGGCCTTTAAACGTATAGTGATTTTTTCTACCATAAAATGTATTGTATAATGATTTTTTTTCTTTCAACTGGAAATTTTAGATTCTCAGTTGACTCATCTTTCCCTGGCCTCTTTGATAGTCTCTGGGGAAAGATGACTCACTGACTATATTTCTACATGAAAGAGAGAAATCACATACAGCCCACTTTATTCAACTTTTAATTAGATGTAAATTTGAACTCCTACATTATAAATTAATAAAATTCACTTTAAGCACAGTCATGTAAATTCCCCCGTTTGATTAATATAAAAACTTGACTGTCAAGTGAATTGGAAACTAAGATTTTGTCCTTTTGCCTTTGGTAAAATATCCAACCTTTGTCAGGATTAGTCTTGAGTTTTGCAAATTCTGAGAGCGCCTTAGAAATTCATCCCACGTTAACTGTGCCCTTTTATACATCATGCCCCCAAAATCCATTTAAAAAAAAAAAAAGACACCTGAGAATACCAAAATCCACCTCCCCAGTCCCCACCCCCAACCTGACTTTATCAGGGAACTTCAGGACAGGCACCTGGATGTATGTTTAGCAGGCTGGTAAGTGGTTCTTGCAACCAGGGAAGTTTGTTACAAAACTAAGACAAGGTCCTTGCCCTGGAGGAGATTATTTTCCTGTGGAAGAATGTAGGCAATCACAGTAAATTATGTGGTCAGTTTTCACCAAAAGCAGAGGACAGGTGAAAAATGTTTGATCTAAATGAGGACTAAATCCTAAAAGGGGCGGGGGGGGGGGGAATACAGTCCTGAAAGAAAGGAAGCCTTTGGGCACTGGGTCTCTCAACCTTATCACAAGGATCAACGTTACGCACAAGAGGTAACTCTTGGCTGTGGGGCGGTAAGCTGCCCTATATAGGATGTACCCACGGAACACCGGTAGCACCCTCCCAAGTGAGGTAGCACCCCTCCAAGTTCCCTGGAGTCCAAACGTCTCCAGATTTGCCAAACGTCCCATGGTTGGGGTTGGGGGGCGGCGTGCGAAAACTTATCTGGTCGAGGGTCACTAGGCTAAGAAGTTAGGGGAGGATGGCTAAGTTGGGATTTGCTGATAGGCCAACATACTAAAACACCTGGCTATGTTGGCAAAAGCTTGGGACAGATACCCGGAGATGTACGTTTAAAAAAGACTGAAATATTAGTAAACAGCGAGGATTGGGGAACTCAAGACACTATCTGTACGTTGAGAGTAAATCCCAGCTCGTTTACTAGATAAAAGAACAAATAAATTTAGCAGGTTAGCCCCCCTCCCCCCATACCTACACTCCACTGAGGACCCAGACTAGGCAGGTAGGGATCATCTTGAACACCCCTTATTACCAGCAAGACGACACTTACCATCAGGTGGCACCACTGGACCATGGGGCGTTTCGAATTTGAACGACTAGGGCAACTTTTAACACACATTGACCCAACCTAGCCCCACATGTAAACGCGATCCTAATTACGGACGCCCCAACGCAACTAATTCTTAAGTGTTTACAGCCACTTTCTCTGGTAAAGTAAGTGGCTCTGAAAAGAGCCTTTGTGTATAACGAAGATGTTCGATTTCGTCCTCTGAGCGCCCTTACTTTGAGCTGGTGTACTTGGTGACCGCCTTGGTGCCCTCGGACACGGCGTGTTTGGCCAGTTCGCCGGGCAGCAGCAGGCGCACCGCCGTCTGGATCTCTCGGGAAGTAATGGTCGAGCGCTTATTGTAATGCGCCAGGCGCGACGCTTCCCCAGCAATGCGCTCGAAGATATCATTGACGAAGGAGTTCATGATGCCCATGGCTTTGGACGAGATGCCGGTGTCCGGATGTACTTGTTTCAGCACTTTATACACGTAAACGGAATAGCTTTCCTTGCGGCTGCGCTTGCGCTTCTTGCCGTCCTTCTTCTGTACTTTCGTGACAGCTTTTTTAGAGCCTTTTTTAGGAACAGGAGCGGATTTTGCTGGATCCGGCATTTTTGCAGGAACACACACCACACGCTTGTGCTAAACGATGCCGACTACTTCAGACCTGGCCCCTTACACGTTATTTATAGAGCCTTTATGCAAATGAAGGCTAACAGAGTACTGCATTTTTATTGGTTAATATACAACAGTGTCGTCATAGAGAGGCAGAGTCCATGTAAATAAGGTTCCGCTGGCGTTTTCTTAGTGGTTCTTACAACAAATGTCTTGTTAACCAATCAAAATGTTCTGTTCCACACTAAATTAAGTAAATGTAGTTTCACCTGTTTGGGGTCTTTTGTTAAATGATTTTCACTTTTTCTCGTTGACTTGTATATAGTAGCGATCTGAAGCGCGTGCTAAAGACAAGCTAACTTTCTCTTATTTTTGCATCGTTTTACTCCTCTGTACTATTTTGTGGAAGTTTGATTCTGGTTTTCGCAACATACCTTAGCCGCCCACCCCCCCCCCCCCATTTTTTTTACTGTTTGCACCTTCTGTCTCATGCAGTTAGGAAGATGGGATCCTACATATCTCAGGGCTCTTGTCCCCATTCTTAACAGTTGAAATACCGAGGAACTACTTGGGGATCGAGGATTTATCTAACACCTGGCCTAATTCTAGTAACTGTAGAATCGAGCTGAAACCGATTACCATTCCTACAGTAACCACATAATGGCGGCCTTCTTTAGTATTCAGATTTGTGCTAACGTTTTGTACTAGCAGCTTGGAAAGCGCTACAATTGGCAGAGAATTTAGCTTCTTGCAGTTTTCTCAGAAATCTAGGTTGGAGCTCTGCGCTAAGAAATCAAACCGGCTTGTAAGCGCAGTTAACAAAAATGACCTAAACCTCGCTTCTGGGGCTCCCTCTAGCGTCTGTCAGCTTTAATTCCATAACCTCACCACTCAACGCGTGTTAAACTCCCCTACCCACTTTACCCTTAACATTCGTGCATTAAGAGCTCACCGACTAAAGTGAAAGCTGGTACAGCTGCTTTTTATGAAAACGTGGGTGGCTCTGAAAAGAGCCTTTAGATCGTCTACTTTAAAATGTACGCCTTAAGCCCGCTCCCCGCGGATGCGGCGAGCCAGCTGGATGTCTTTGGGCATGATGGTCACGCGCTTGGCGTGGATGGCGCACAGGTTCGTGTCTTCAAACAGCCCCACCAGGTAGGCCTCGCTCGCCTCCTGCAGCGCCATCACGGCCGAGCTCTGGAAGCGCAGATCGGTCTTAAAGTCCTGCGCGATCTCGCGCACCAGCCGCTGGAACGGCAGCTTCCGGATCAGCAGCTCGGTCGACTTCTGGTAGCGCCGGATCTCCCGCAGGGCCACGGTACCCGGCCGGTAGCGGTGCGGCTTCTTGACGCCGCCCGTGGCCGGCGCGCTCTTGCGAGCCGCCTTGGTAGCCAGCTGCTTCCGCGGGGCCTTGCCACCGGTGGACTTGCGGGCAGTCTGCTTCGTGCGCGCCATGGTTTCTCACAGGTTTTATTCACCGGCCCTCCTAGGCAGTCTCATTTATAGACATAGCCTCGTCTTGATTGGGCCAGAAAAGCTAGCAATTTCCGAAATTGTAATTTCATTGGCTAGAATTCAATCCTATTTGGGCAGAAGATTGTAATGCTGGTCTCTTCACTTACGACCTCCCTTTTCCAGCCCTTTTCTATAATCTTATCACAGATTTCTTTTTAAAGACCTTGTCTTTATATTGCTGTTAACTTTCGTAAGAACAATTTATGAAGTGTTTTTGCACGCTTGGGATTTATATTTTAGCAGGTTCTTTCAAAATACAAGCACGCCCTAGGTTTCAGCCTGCATTTCCGCTTACTAATTATTGTAACTCCTCTCCCGTAACTAACAAATTTATTTAGCTCCTGACAATGAGCTAAGCGACAGTTACATTGCGACTGAGGTTCAACAAAACAATATGTAGTTGAAGGAACCAGAAATTAAACTTCACCGTTACCTGGTTCGGAACTACACCCAAATTGTGTGCTGATGGTTACCAACTCAGTTAGAGCCATCTGCCTTCCCCACCCCGAAAGAGGTTTTCTCCTCAATCCATCAATGTGTAATTAGGTCCTATGGACAAACCGCTTTAAGTAAGGGAAGATAAGACCGGAAATATTCATTTCTCCCTTACAATAGTGAATAGCTTTAAATAGTCAAGTTGCTTATCAGTCATTTAACGTTAAAGGGTCAAAGCACATAAATTATTTGTTGATTACTGAGCTGCTAGCATATTTTCTTCAATAAAGTGTTTCCTAATGCTTACAGTTTCAAATCTTTTCTATTCTCTATACAGAAATTGAAGATCTTTTGCCTTTTATTTCCTGGGCTCTGAAGAATTTCTCAGAAAATTGCATGTAATAAAACAAAAGTTATGTAAGGTTACCAATGCTTAAAATTGCAATAACTAACAAACACTTTTAATGACATGCTTATTTGATTGGAAAAACATCGCATATAAAAACTCGAGAATAAAATCAGGCCCAAGAGGCTCAAAACTTAGCTCAAAGGTATGATGATCACTCTCCTGAAGTTAAAAGTAATTTTGAGAGTTTTTCCTGAACATTAAACACAAGGTAGAAACAACCCGTGACGTATGGTTGCCTTAGAAGTCACCTTTAATAACAGAATTCTGATTCATATTAGAAGTCTCCTTAGGCAGCAGCAATCTCCTCCTATAGGGAGAAGATCTAAAATGTCAGGGAGAAAGTGTTGCTGATGTGAACAACTGTTACCATCTCCTGTGGTTATTTTGTAATAATATCTTGCATATACAGAGCACCGCTCACTACTTTAAAATTTTCTACATATATTATTTAATTCCAGCTCTGTGAAATAGATGTTATTTAACTCATTTTACAGATAAACTGAGTCTCAGAGATGTTATAGCTCATCTTGGATAAGTAACAAAGCCTACATAATATTCTAAAGCACAAGAATGAAATCACAGTGGATTTCCAGTTTCTTCAGACTTGGGGTATATCTTAAAGCACTGAAGAATTTTCCCAACATACAATCGAATTACTCAACTCAGTTGTTACCGTCAGAAGAAGAAACTACCCCACGGTAGGTGTCTGGGTTACAGCCCAAAGCTGCCTACCCAAGTGTCACATTTCTTTGAAAAACATTTTTTTAAATTTGTTTTCATGTATCCACTCTAGGCCAAGCTGTATGGGATGTGTTCATTTAAATGAGAAAAAGATTCTCAAGCTGTCTGTTTATATAGAATCCAACAGTAATGGGATTTGCATTACCTTTATCAACCAAAACTTGGCACTTGCCACAGGTGCTTGCTGTCTACCTCTACAAGGATTAAGTCATGGGCTGCTGCAGCTGCTGACCTCCAACACTCCTTGAAGGAGTTCAGGGTGGAAAGCAGAAATTAGGTACTCTGTGCTCCGGAAAACTGGCAGGATGGGTCTTTAGATAGTTAGATATTCTCAGGAGCTGATTTCATGAGCCCAATTCTTATAAGAAAATATAGATATAAGATATCTAGAAAAACACTAAAATCCTTCATGGTGATAATTGTTTCTTGTGACTAGCAGAAGTTTCATAATGCCAGCAGAAACTTTCTATAAAAAATATGTGCTTGATTGCATGTGCTCCCTTTTTGCCAAAATCAAGTATATATTGTCTTTTCCCTCTACCTCTTTGGAAGTTTCTCAGAGCTATCTGAGGTGCGGTCTCCCAGGCTGCAGTCCTCATATTGCCCCAAATAACTTAACTCACAACTCTCCATTTTTTGTTTTTGTTTTTTAGTTGGTATCTTTATAACAGAGAATGAGAAAATTCTGAGAGTCTTCCTCTGGCTTAATAAAGAAGCTGAATAAGAATTTCTGCTTCTCAGAAAACAGTGATGCCAACTTAAATGTTAACTCTGAGACAACAAATCAAATAAGATAATCAGAATAGTACATTATTATGGGTCATACATAACATTTCTCTGAATATAACAATCTGTAATATATGGTCACCTTAGAAGTCATCTTTAATATGATACATGATTGTCTTAGAAGTCACCTTTAATAAGAGAATTCTGATTCATATAAGTTCAATTTCACCTAGTCTCCACATTGGACAATAGAGTAATAATCCTGTCAATGTTCTCAATATACCACTTTATCAAAAGCAAGTTTATAACAGAAGAATCTGTGCTTTGCTGCAGCGGTGAGGAAGGGGCAATCTTTTTTAATATTTCTGAAGTTTCTTTCATTAGAAATAACAAGAATCTTCAGTTTTAAGACTGGGCACTAAAATTTCATTATTTAGTACTGAGTAAATGGCAACCCACTCCAGTATTCTTGCCTGGAGAATCCCATGGATGGAGGAGCCTGGTCCTCCATGGCTTGCTGTTGGGGGAACAGGCTACAGTCCACGGGGTAGCAGAGTCAGACATGACTGATCGACTTCACTTCAGGGGAAGAAAACAGGCATGAGAAGCTTAAATTTTACCATAGGAAATAAGCAGGCAAAACATATAATGTTTTGTATGTGCATGTGTTTGTTTTTAATACAAAAGTAATGAACTAAATTATAAGTTCTAGGAAGATAGTTTGTGTCTTGTTTTTTACTTCAAGTACCCACGAGGTTTCAAGTATCTCAAATTTGAGACTAAATCTTCGTTCTGTGGGTTTCAGGCCACGTGCCTGCTTCTTTTCATCTTGAATGGTTTGCAACCCTGGACCAAATGGAGAGAAGGCAAAGGATTTGGAGTTTCCTTTCTTATCCCATTCTGAGCTAAACTCTTTCCCCCAACACTCTACTTATTGGATAAACACTTCCCCTTTCCTGCCTGACCTTAACACTGCTGCCTGTACTGGGAGGAAAAATTTTCCTTGACCCACTTAGGGTCCCTGGCTGAGTCTGAAAATTAAACAAAGACAGATAAATAAATGTGTGTGCTTTTTTCCTGTTAAAGTTTTACATGATGCAGGAACATTCATAAGGAAATGAAGATCTGAAGAAAGCAGCCTGAGCATTTTCATGCTAGATTTAATGAAGAGCAGGTGTTGTGTAGAAATATGAGCGGTCAATGAGTATGAAGTAAACGTACTAAACTGGGGGAACAGCAAGGCCTGCTTATTAGGATTCTTCTATGTGTCCCTTTGTCTTCAGAGATAAGGGTGCTCTTTTTCTCTGGGAATAGGGAGGGCACCTCTCACAGAAGAGTTTTATGACCTCTTTCAGGTGAGAAAGTCTGGGGACGGTCATAGTGACCCTCCTTCTGTCATTTTTTCAAAATTTCTTCAGCTATTCAATATGCTGAGGTGCCATATTTTGGAGCAGCATGTCTTGAAACCCATCAGTGGCAATATATGCCACCCCTAAAATATGTCATTTTGATATAAGGATTATTTTAAACTAGGGGACTTCCCTGGTGACTCAGATGGTAAAGAATCTGCCTGCAATGCAGGAGAGCTGGATTTGATCCCTGGTTCGGGAAGATCCCCTGGAGAAGGGAGTGGCAACTCACTCCAGTATTCTTGCCTAGAGAACTGCATGGACAGAGGAGCCTGGCACAGGCTACATCCAAGGGGTGGCAAAGGGAGATGTGGCTGAGCAACTTTCACTTTCATTTTTCGCTTTTTAAACTGAAGGCACTTGAAAAACAGCACATGCAAGAAGGGCCCTCTGATAACCCCTTTTCTTCCTTAAAAAAGGAGATTAACCCCCCTGCCCCATATGGTAGGTGTCTTCTCTATACAGGAGCGTGTTCCAAGACAGGGAATCCTGGGAAGCCAAGAGGAATCTGCTCAAACAAACCTTATTAAACTAACCCATATATTCCTAGTTACTTCTCTACCTAGTTAACTCCCCTAGTTAACTTCACATAGTTAGCTACCTTTGTCCAAACCCTTTGGTCTTGTCACATCTCTAGAATTCATCGGGTTTTTTATGTTTTAAAAGTTTTATATAAGCTTGGAGCCTACCTAGGTCTTCATGTTCCTTTTGAAGACTCCTGTATACACATAGAAATATGAAATTACATTCTTTTTTCCTTTTGACTGGATTTATGTCAGTTTAATTTTCAGGCCCAGTCACAAGAATCTAAGATGTAGAAGAAAGTTTTCCCTCTGCTATAAGTTTATACAATTTCTGGCTTTCTAGTATAACATGTCCCTGTGGACTGTAGTAGATTCAAGTAAAGTTACACACAGTATTTTAAAGCTATTCAAACAAGAACTTTGTTTGCTTCATTAACCATCCTCATGAGATTTGAGCTACATATTGCAGGGATTTTATGGGCTATTATTTTTAACATTTATTTGACTGTGTGGATCACAACAAACTGTGGAAAATTCTTCAAGAGAGGGAAATAGCAGACCACCTGACCTGCCTGCTGAGAAATCTGTCCTGCTTCTGTAGGACAAGAAGCAACAGTTAGAACTGGACATGGAACAGCAGACTGGTTCCAAATCAGGAAAGGAGTACATCAAGGCTGTATATTGTCACCCTGCTTAGTTAACTTATATGCAGAGTACATCATGCGAAATGTTGGGCTGGGTGAAGCACAAGCTGGAATCAAGATTGAAGGGAGAAATATCAGTAACCTCAGATACCCAGATGACACCACCCTTATGGAAGAAAGCAAAGAAGAACTAAAGAGCCTCTTGATGAAAGTGAAAGAGGAGAGTGAAAAAGTTGGCTTAAAACTCAACATTCAGAAAATTAAGATTATGGCATCTAGTCCCATCACTTCATGGCAAACAGATGGCAAACAGATGGGGAAACAATGGAAAGAGTGGGAGACTTTACTTTTGGGGGCTTCAAAATCACTGCAGATGGTGACTGCAGCCATAAAATTAAAAGACACTTGCTCCTTGGAAGAAAAGCTATGACCAACCTAGACAGCATACTAAAAAGCAGAGACATTACTTTGCCAACAAAGGTCCATCTAGTCAAAGCTACGGTTTTTCCAGTAGTCATGTATGGATGTGAGAGTTGGACTATAAAGAAAGCTGAGCACCTAAGAATTGATGCTTTTTGAACTGTGGTGTAGAAGACTCTTGAGAGTCCCTTGGGCTGCAAGGAGATCCAACCAGTCCATCCTAAAGGAGATCATTCCTGAATATTCATTGGAAGGACTAATGCTGAATCTAAAGCTCCAATACTTTGGCCACCTGATTCGAAGAACTGACTCATTTGAAAAGATCCTGATGCTGGGAAAGATTGAAGGTGGGAGGAGAAGGGACAACAGAGGATGCGATGGTTGGATGGCATCACCGACGTGATGGACATGAGTTTGAGTAGGCTCCAGGTGTTGATGATGGACAGGGAAGCCTGGCATGTGGCAGTCCATGGGGTCACAAAGAGTCAGACACGACTGAGAGAATGAACTGAACTGCAACTTAGAAAAAAAATTCAGGCTACAGTTGTTAGCAGGACACTTAATATTTCTGGTCTGTGGGGAAAATTAGAACAGAATGCTCACAAGTCAACCTACATATAGCCTGTCCAGAAAAAAAAAAAAAAGTATTTTTTAAACATATCCCCTTCCTCAACATTCCTTTCATTTAATTTTTGTAACAACAGTGTACATACATTATTTCATTTAATACAGCTGCACATGGATTGCTTTCCCAATCTGAATTTACTTGCAACAGAGAAAAAGAGAATTTATTTTGGAGAGAATTTTGTTTAGGTAATAAGTGATTAGTCCCTTCACAGGTGGATAAAGCGTACTGAAAGTTTGTACTCTCTCTGAATCTGCCTAGGGTCCTGTTCCCTCTGACATCAAAAATCATCACTTCTATCAGCCTGGGGAAGAGATACATGGACCCCAGGCTGAACAATTTCTTTCAGGAGACTGGGCTCTGCCCAGATAAGAGATAAAAGACCACATATTTCTTATTCATGAAGTTAAGGAGACCTCCCTGAATACACATATGCAGACAGGCTCCTTGGAGGTAAAAAAGGGAGGGGGCATCACCTCATAGTAATTGATGTCAACTACCTATAAGCCTGTTCACTAGAATCCATTTTGGCTAAGAGATGCATGTGCACACGTGGAAAAATCCTGAGATATACCAAATACAGACTCAGAACCAGGCAAACTGAAATGACTGGCCAAAGGAAACCTGGAAGCAATGCCCCAAAAAATGATTCAAACCACCACGAGAGTGCTACTCTCTCTCAGCCTGCCTTGTGTGTCTATCTGCACATACTGGACTCTTTTTCCTCCTAACAAATTCTGGTTTCAGTACTTTCCATCTTTGTGCAAATTCTTTTCTGCAAAGCCAGAGAGCCAGGGCCTTGTCATTGACCTCTGGTCTAGTGGCTAGGATTTGGTGCTCTCACTGCCACGACCCCAGCCTCAGCCTGGCCAGAAACCAAAGCCCCGCTTCAAGCTGCTGCAGTCTGAGAGCACTTGAGATCAAATCTTGGCTTGCGGTTGTTTCATCATGTTACACTTTGGTTGTGTCTTTCTTTCCTAGTAGTGTTTGAAGCAGTCAAACGGAGGAACTGTTCATTTTATAAACAATTATTGAGCTTGTGCTAGATACTGAACAACATGTTGGTTTACAAAGAGAAATAAAAACCACTGCCAGGCACTCAAAAGGGGGGGATATATAAGATGCAAAAGATACATAAAATAATGTGATAGATTCTATAAGAGTTGCTAAAGAGTCAGAAAAAAGCATGTGTTTCTCTGCCCTGAAGCAGCAAATGGAGAGGAAGATATTACAGGGAAGGAAAAATAATTTTCCCCCCACCCTTCTGAGTTCTCAGCTGAGACCTCTGTAATAAAAGACAGATTAACAAGAGAAAAACAAACAAATTTATTAATAGGTATACCTCAGGTTTATGTGAGAGATACAGGGCAAAATGAATAACTCCCCCAAATGGCTTAGAATACAGACTTAAATACCATCTTAAGAGGAAAGAGTGGTCAGGTAGGCCTTTAAGGGAGAGTAAATGAATTTTAGGAAAGACGAATGGGCCCCTAGAACAGATGAGTGGTGTGATCATTTGTGACATTTGTCTGAATGTGGTAGTGATGTACAGTTTCCTCTCCTGTGTTGCGCCAATCTTCCCTGATTGATAAAATCCCACAGAAATGGGATTTCTATCCACTGAGTTCCTTTCTGAGGATCTGTCTTTAGGTAGGTAAAAGAGTTCAAAGTAAGTCTATCTCTATATTAGCTGTTTTTCAAAGTATTACAGCTCAAAATAATCAATACACCAATGCCACATATTTTGAGGTAGCATGTCCAGAACACTCAGTCATATTCTGAAGTGGCATATGCTACTACCCTTCAAGATCTACTGTGAATTCCAGGTTGCTCATTTAGGCTTGTGATGCATGATAGCGCCATCCAAAGAGCAGAGTTGTTCAGTCGCTCAGTTGTGTGACTCTCTGCAACCCCATGGACTGTAGCCAGCCAGGCCCCTCGGTCCATGGGATTCTCCAGACACAAATACTGGAGTGGGTTGCCATTTCCTTCTCCAGATGAGCAGAGAGAGAACCTCAATTTTTATAGGGTGGAGGGAGAATATATTTCCTCAACCCCCACAAGAGTCACACCTTGGAGAGTTTAAACATTTTGATTTGGGGAGATTTTGAGTTTAAAATGACTGAAGAATAATCAGGAGAATCTCTGTGCCTGGAGCCTAGAAGTTTAGATAAAGATATAGATTTAAGATTCATTAGCACACAGAAGTGGAAAATCCCATAGACGGAGGAGCCTGGTAGGCTGCAGTCTATGGGGTTGCTAAGAGTTGGACAGGACTGAGCGACTTCACTTTCACTTTTCACTTTCATGCACTGGAGAAGGAAATGGCAACCCACTCCAGGGTTCTTGCCTGGAGAATCCCAGGGACGGGGGAGCCTGGTGGGCTCTATGGGGTCACACAGAGTCGGACATGACTGAGGCAACTTAGCAGCAGCAGTAGCACACAGAAGATAGAACTAAAGGAGAGATGAAAGAAGGCAGATAAGTTGTTTATTCTTTTTTTTTTTTTGGTCTGTTATGACTTATTTCCCACCAGTGACTAGGCTAATACAACATAATTTGCAAATATATTAGTTAAAATTATAATTTCTAATATTCTGGACATAAATTTTTTGCATCTTATTTAACATTGCTCTATTTAGCCATTAGCTTTTTTCTTTTTTTTCAAGTTTGTATGTTTTAGACATGAAAAAAAATAATAATAAACATATCTCAGAAAAAAGATAATTCTTTTTGAGGTAGAAACCACATCTCTTTCTATATTCTACAGAAGACCCTGGTTATGAACGTGCTATCAGTAGAACCCCAATCAATTTCATAAGGCAGTTTCTGATAATGACTCTCAATATGGAGCAGATGTCCTCTTGTGTGAAACCCAATTCAGCAAACTTTGCTAACTTCATGTCGGGCTTCAATTTAGGCACTGAATTCTCGCTGAAAACAAGGGTCAGATGTAGAGGATCTGTAGGAACTGAGGTACAGAAACTCTTCAGTCTTCTTTTTGTATGTATTGCTTCTTTCCGCAGTTTAGGACGACAGTGCGTTGGATTCACTGACTTCCACGTAAGAAGCCTTGCAGTATAGAGACCAATTTTCCTAGGATCTGATTTCTCCTGGGTGAGGTGAAACTCCATGCCTCATACGCACAAAATAGAGACGAGACTCGGGAATTACTGTGCTCTCTCTCCTTCCCGCTCCCCACGCCTGCCGGGTGCAGCTGCACTAGGGGTCGCCTCCTGGGTCTGTCCGGCTAATCGTGGAAACCGTGTCTGCTGTTTTATGTAACCGTGGTTTCGAAGCCTAGGATCTCTCTGTCGGGGTTAGATCCGGCGCTGGAGCTCGCTAACTCCTTTCTGTCTCTGGATTCCATCTGCCCTTCCCCTGGTTTTTCTCCCCATTCCTTTGTTCTTAGCCTAAATCTAATGTCTTCTGGGACCTCACAGACGGCGCGAGACAGAGGCGAAAACATCGGCAGGATCCGGAAGCTTGGATCCGAATTCTGCCGGGAATTCTGGCAAATAGATCTTTTAAAAGGGCACAGTCCACAATATTGTAAAGTATTAGCCTCCAACTAATAAAAATAAATTAAAAAAATGACTCATCCATTAAATTATAAAAAATAAATAAATAAAAGAGTACAGTCCGAGAGGAGAGGGGCAAGATAGGGGTAGAGGATTAAGGAATACAAAGTACTATGTATAAAATAAATAAACTAAAAGGGCATATTCTACAGCACAGATAATGTAGCCAATATTTTATAACTAAATGCAATCTGATTTATAAAAATATTGAATCGTTGTTGGTACACCTGAAATTAATATAAAATGTAAATATACTTCAAAAATAAATTAATAAACATGAAAGGAGAGGATCCATTAGAGGGCCCTGTGGAGGGTGGAGGAGGATAGGGAAACAGCAGAAACAGTTGAGTGGGCGGGGACAACTGGGACCGCTTCCCGCCCGCGCGCTTTCGGTTTTCAGTCAGGTCCGCTGCTCTTGTATATCTGGGGTAAAAGCAGCCCTTTCTGTCTGTAAGGTTTTCTGACCAGCTTAGTCATGTCTGGAAGAGGCAAGGGCGGCAAAGGCTTAGGCAAGGGTGGCGCCAAGCGTCATCGCAAAGTCCTGAGAGATAACATCCAAGGTATTACCAAGCCCGCCATTCGGCGCCTAGCTCGGCGTGGGGGAGTCAAACGCATTTCCGGCCTCATTTACGAGGAGACCCGAGGCGTGTTGAAGGTGTTTCTGGAGAACGTTATTCGGGACGCCGTCACCTACACGGAGCACGCCAAGCGCAAGACGGTCACTGCCATGGACGTGGTCTACGCGCTAAAGCGGCAGGGACGCACCCTGTATGGCTTCGGAGGTTGAGCTGCTGCCCCTGTGCTATGTGTGACAATCTCAAAGGCCCTTTTTAGGGCCAACCACACGGTCATCTGAAGAGCTGAATACTTAAAATATAGGTAACTTTGTATTTGACTAGAGTGGAGTCAGAAGTAGTGAATCCAAAAACTGCCAACGCTCGGAAGACAAGTCATTTACCAAAAGCTGCTCTTCACTTGTCTGCTTCGACTTGTTTGTTTTGGGGCTCGCTATCAATTGTAATCGTTGGACCAGGCTGTGGAAAGTAGTTTGTGTGGGCTTCACTGCCCAGCTATGGTGATCACACTGGGTGGTGGTAATTGCCATTACAATCTTCTCACCTGGGAAGGTGCAAAAGCACTAGCAAAGAAATAAATCCAGTAACCGGCCATTCAAAAATGAAACAAATATGGGGTTGTTAGGTGAGAGGTGGGTTTATTGAATTTTAAACATTCGGAGATTATCTGGCCAGTATATGGAAGGTATTTTGGTGTCCTGTGTTTATGCTAGAGGGGCCTCACAGCCGCTGAGAGCAGTGTGTGTGTACAACATTCAAGGGAGAATTTAAAGATTTAAGAGATGTGTTTTTCGGTGATAATATTACAAAGATACAAATGCAGAAACAACTACGAATTTTCAATAAAAGCTGAGCAGACTATAGAACTTTAATGTGAAAGCATGTCTTCAAGAAACAAAGTTCTGGTATGTGATTTTTCCATTAAGGCCTGTTGCAGCTTACAGTAGGAGACTGTCAGAAACATACCATCAATACAGAAAGCAAAGTTTAATTTTTAATAAGGCAAAAGCAAATTCTTATATATAGTCTTTCTCTATACTACCACTGCTAAATTGCCCTAATTTGAATTGAAGCGTAGGTCCACGCCTCTTGTCTAATTGTAGTTTTGCAGCTATTACGTTTGCAAGTAAAAGGGGTTTTTTTGGTGTTTCAGGCCTATGATTCTAGAGGTTTCCAACTCTTTGCAGCCCCAAGCACTAGGGGAAAAAAATAATACATAAAATACATACATATACAGCCCAAAAGTACATGGGTGTCACATATTTGGGATGATGTGAAATGTAAAAGATGATTATTATAGGAGTCCTAACAGCAGAGGTCACTGGCTGCTGGAAAATGATCAGGCTTGGCTTTAGAGATCGGGCTTGTATTGGGCTGTTAAGGAGCAGAATGCCTGGCTTCCTGATAAGATATACAGTCAAGGGGAGGGGTAGGATCAGGGAGGGAGAGGCAAGAATAACATTTGTGAAGATGTCCAAGTAAGAAGTAAACAAAAGGATTCAATGTTCAAGATGTTTCATCTTCCCTTCAAATTAAAATCTCAACAGCAACTGATGACATTTCTATTTCAAACATCACTATGATTTTTTTTTTTTTCATTTTAAAGGCAATACAGATTGAATATATGAGATCCTCTGAAGAAGGAGATTATCAAAAGCTTGAAAAGAAATCAAAGAATAAAGGAAGGAGGATGCGACATATCCATTATCTAAACTAGTGATTCCCAAAGTGTGGTATCTAGTCTAGGAGCATCAGCTTACCTGGGAATTGCTAGAAATCCAAAATCTTGGACCCAGATTTCGCAAAACCCCAGACCTGTTGCATGAGAAACTTTAGGAAGTGAGATCTAGCAATTCGTATTTTAACAAACCCTCCAGTTGATTCTGAAACACATTAAAGTTTGAGAACAACTGATTAAATAACAGTTTTTCTTTAAATCAAACAATATTTAGAATCGGAGTATATGTTGCCCTAATTTGTTTACCATATGTTAAATTTTGCATCTTTGATACCAAAAAAGAAAAAAACTTTAGGTGAATGATTCTAATAAAAAAAATTTTAGGACAAAATATTACAGGAGGAAAAGGTACAACTGCTTATTTCCTTAAAGCATTTGGGGCAAAAAAAAAGAAAAGTATGAATAAAAAATGTAGTCAGCTTCTTTTACTAAATACCATTGGTTGTGTTTTAACAGTATTTAATTTTGTTATGAAGGGATATATTTCTTTTTTTATTCTTAAATTTCTTTAAGAGCTTACAGTTTAACCATTAATTATACATCTTATTTACAGTGATTTTAATAGTGACCCCTCTTCCCAACTTGTCTACTCCACTAAATACTTAAAATAAGGCCTGACTGATACATCTTATTTACAGTGATTTTAATAGTGACCCCTCTTCCCAACTTGTCTACTCCACTAAATACTTAAAATAAGGCCTGACTGAATCTTCTGTTAGCCATATCCAGGCTCTGAATTTTGTCGAATTACAGAGTATACATTATGCATAGTTTTGTGTTAATAGTTTTGTTTTTGTCGTTCTTAACCATCTGTAACAGTGAGGAATATAATGCTATTTCACCTCTAATTTGAGAACAAAATAATTTCCTTCCCGTTTCTACCTCCTGAGTGGCTCAAGTGCTCTTGAAGCCAGCCCTGGCTGTCAGCTTGTTCCTCCCATGGCTGATTCAGGACTTTCAGTACAATACATGTGTACAAATGACTGTTTAATCTGCATGTCTACTTCCATTACCATGATGATAGAGGCACTTAAGTGTCACTGGCTAATCAGACATCACACTGGACCAGTTCGAAGACTTACCTTATCTTTCCAGACTCCCAACTTCTCTGAATAGCAGCATTATCCTCCTGAAGGCTAAATGTGCCTGTCATCTTTCACAATGTTCTTCCTCTGAAACATTCGACTCCAAACTTTATATTGTAGCAATTGATGTACATTATTTCTCTGTGTGAGCCAAAAGGATAGAATTATCATTAATACAGAATATTACCAGTATATATAAATATGTATGGATATATAGAAAACTATCAAGAAGAATGTTCACAGAAATTTGAGTGATTTATAGGTGTTGGTTTTTGTTATAATCATTGAACGTTGTAAATTGTTCCAATATCTTAAATAAGCACGTACAATTCCAGCCCCCACCCCCACCCAGATAATCAGAAGATGTGGGGTGGATGGGGAATGAGGGAGAAAGGAAAGAGATTCTGGATTATAGGGACCATGGCAAATCTTAACTTTGCCACAGTCCCATTTTCTCGTTGTAATGTTGCTGAGAATTCCTGACTTTCTTACAGAAATGATTCAAGGATCAAGTGAGAAGATCTCTGTGAAAGATTAAAGTGAAATCTTTCTATGTGAAAGTCTTGTAATGAAATAGAAACCTAAGCTGATGTATTTACTGCCTATTTCACCCAATGTAGGTCTTCTATGCTCCATAATAACTGGGGAAGCGGGAGTCAGTGTAGTCAAAATTTAAAGAGCAAAGAAGGGAGGAGGTGAGGGTGGGATGTTCTGAGAGAATAGCATTGAAACAAGTATACTATCAAGGGTAAAACAGATCACCAGCCCAGGTTGGATGCATGAGACAAGTGCTCAGGGCTGGTGCACTGGGAAGACCCAGAGGGATGGGATGGAGAGGGAGGCAGGAGGGGGGATCAGGATGGGGAACACATGTAAATCCATGGCTGATTCATGTCAATGTATGGCAAAAACCACTACAATATTGTAAAGTAATTAGCCTCCAACTAATAAAAATAAATGGAAAAAAAAATAAAGAGCAAAGAAGACAGTGGGTAAAGGTGGGTATGAACAAGTTGGCAGGTCAAGATTTTTCCGAATTAGAGCAGAAAAATGTGAAATCATCTTAAAGAATCAAACTTGCCAGCTGACTTGACTGTTAAAATGTGTATAAAGAGTAGAAAGTTATAACAAGTAGGTAACACAGCCTGTGAGAAATGTTAAATATAAATAGAGCATCTTCCTACATAGATATAGGAAAGGGTAGAAGTACCAAGTAAGCACCATATCAGATATTCATGAGATACATGAAGTGCTGAGTATTCATGGCTTCTATTAGCCATCCACTGGTGACAGCCACTGTTGCCCAAAATGTCCTCTGCATGCTAAACACAGAGAAATCCATAGCTGCTCAGCAAATTATTGGTGAATTACAATGACTGCCAGACACACTTGCCCCTGTATCTCACTGACTGAACAAGCTTAAATTAGGATCAAGCACCTTCTGTCTGCTGAGTCCCCTTGCCCAGTCTCTAGTCCTTTTAACTGCAGCATAAAGGGGAAGGCTGATGCCACAGAGCAAGACAGGACAGAAAACTGTGTAACTCAGCATTGGATACAGTGTTGTACTTCCCCCATCATTGAAGCCTGTTCTACTAATATGTATGTTAGTTTACCCTTGCTCGTCATTTTCCCTTGCTCTTTGTTTCATGTTTTAAATGGATTCAATTAACTGTGATTTGAACATCTTTATTTGGCCTTTCTGTTCAGTGAACTCTGGGATTTCTTATCTGGTAGTAGAGTAGAAGACTATGATTACAAGAAAGTAATTTCTTACCCACAACCTTATTAGAGAAGAGGGCTGGAAACGAGGGAGGAGAGGAGGGAACAAGGGGGTTGCAACCATCAAAGTACCCTCCAAGGCAGATGTACCCTGACTCTCTAGTGAGCATTTCCAGTTCTTGTCATGAGGCAGCCTTTAGAGTGAAATGGTACCCTGGTTGAGTAATGGCAGCCACTGAAGTCATCTGCCTCCAGGCTCTTCCAGTCTTTCTGATTGTAGTTTGGCTTCCCATATAGATCTGCCTGCAGGGAGCTAATGGACAGATCAGTTACACTTCTTGTTGGAAATAATTGTTCCAATTCTTGTTCCATGAGTTCTGAAACCAGATTATTCAAGTTAGGATCTTTCCTTTTGCTGTTGTTGTTATGTAACCCGCCAGAAATGCAAAAAAGGAAAATGCTGTCTGAGGCGGCCTTACAAATAGCTGAGAAAAGAGAACCTAAAGGCAAAGGAGAAAAGGAAAGATATACCCATCTGAATGCAGAGTTCCAATGGATAGCAAGGAGAAATAAAGCCTTCCTCAGTGATCAAGGCAAAGAAATAGAGGAAAACAATAGACTGGGAGACTAGAGACCTCTTCAAGAAAATTGGATATACCAAGGGAATATTTCATGCAAAGATGGGCACAATAAAGGAGAGAAACAGAATGGTCCTAACAGAAGCAGAAGATACTAATAACAGGTGGCAAGAATACACAGAAGAACTAGACAAAAAAGATGTTAATGACCCAGATAACCACAACGGTGTGATCACTCACCTCGAGCCAAACATCCTGGAATGAGAAGTCAAGCGGGCCTTGGGAAGCATCACTACAAACATCACTACACTAACTAAGCATCACTAGCTTAGTGGAGGTGATAGAATTCCAGCTAAGCTATTTCAAATCCTAAAAGATGCTGTGCAAGCGCTGCACTCAATATGCCAGCAAATCAAGTCACTCAACTGAGAATTCAAGCTGTACCTCAGAAAGCCCTATGTCTGTCTGTCCCTGAAAGTTTTACCATGAGGATGGATGAGCTGATGGGTGCAAAGGTGGTGCCCCACCACACCTTAAAAGTTACTACTTCTTAACTCAGAGTACTGACACAGGTCCTGGATCCACCCTGCATTGAGGACCTAAGCAGGTAATCAGGGTCTAGGCAGAGACCTGGAGGCATGCTCTGGAAATTGCTGTGACCCTGGAGCAGAAAGAAGTGGCAACCTTGCTCTTCTCTTTTCTGATACATTTCAAAAGTAAGTAAAGCTTAAGAAAAAAAGGAAAAAAAAGTATCTTTCCTTTTCCCTCTGTATTCTCACTGACTTCCATAACAAATGCTTTTTTATCTGTCTGTGCTGAGACAGAACAGGTCTTGGCCTCTTCCAAGTTCAGATAGATGACTGAGAAGGTTAAGAAAAGGTATCACATAAGACCTGTACAGCCTTTGTGTCTGATTATCTGTGAAGTGCTGTGCAAGACCTTGCCCCCACTCTGCTGCCCATTAGAGGCCTTGCACTTCCATCCCCCGCCACCCCGTTCACGCCCCCCACCCCCGACCCAAATGGTACAAGAATCTTCTCAGGCTTCCATTCTATTTCCTAACGGCGGGGGTGGGGGGTGGGGAGACGACGTCATCTCCCCAAAGGAAGACCATGCTCTGCCTGTTTGATCTCTTCCCCAAACTTCAGCTCAGAGCCCCGTTTCTTTCCTTTCACTTAGTAACCCAAAACCTGAGAAGAGACTTCCCACATGTCTGAGTAAAACAGGTATAGACACTACCAGAGGTTGAAGCGATAGCCTCACGGAGTCTCTTTGTGCAACTGGGCAGGAAAGCAATCCCTTTAAGACGCAGCTCACCAAAGTGGCTTTAGGATCTGTACAAGCACCCTGTCATTCATCCCCGGTTATGAGGGGAGGGAGTGAGGCCTCAAATTACTGGCACTTAGCGATAAAATGCAGCACTTTACTCGGCAGAAGTGGGCCAGGCCCCGGGTGGCGGTATCCCTCCGGAGCGGGGGAGCCAAGCGCCCGGAGGGGACCTTTCCGGCACCGGTGACGAAGTCCAATCTGTACGCGGATCTCAACCGCCTAAAACCCAAACCCCGCGCCCTTTGACCCGCGAATCCCGAGCGTCTCCAAGTAACTCCGCTGTCTCTCAACCCAGCTCCCCACACCGCCAGTCGCCCCGCACCTACTCACAGCTCATTATGCTCCCGGGAAAATTATAATGGTGGCCTAGACTGCAAGACAAAAGCGCTAGAAGAGCCCCAACCTACGAGAAAACGCAGGGCCACATCTAAGCAGCGAAGTTGGACGTTTTAGGGCGCCCAAGGAAGCGGCGGCAACCCGCCAGCCGAGACAAGCACACTGACCCAACTCTGAAGTTACTGACACCCGGGAAGGCAGCAGCAAGCAGGGGTTTAGACCGTACAACTGGCCTCTAGCCTGTTGATCTGTTGGGAGTCCAGTGCTTGGCGCGCTCTACGGTCCTCCCGTCTTGAGCGCGCCCTACGCTCGCGGAGTATGCGAAGGCCTGCCAAGAGAGGGCGGACAAGCGACACAGCCTCTTTCAAGTGTAGTCGTGGGTGGCTCTGAAAAGAGCCTTTGGATTTGATGGAACCTCGAGCCGAGCGCACACTTCTTAAGCCCGCTCCCCGCGGATGCGGCGAGCCAGCTGGATGTCTTTGGGCATGATGGTCACGCGCTTGGCGTGGATGGCGCACAGGTTCGTGTCTTCAAACAGCCCCACCAGGTAGGCCTCGCTCGCCTCCTGCAGCGCCATCACGGCCGAGCTCTGGAAGCGCAGGTCCGTCTTGAAGTCCTGCGCGATCTCGCGCACCAGCCGCTGGAACGGCAGCTTGCGGATCAGCAGCTCGGTCGACTTCTGGTAGCGCCGGATCTCCCGCAGGGCCACGGTACCCGGCCGGTAGCGGTGCGGCTTCTTGACGCCGCCCGTGGCCGGCGCGCTCTTGCGAGCCGCCTTGGTGGCCAGCTGCTTCCGCGGGGCCTTGCCACCGGTCGACTTGCGGGCAGTCTGCTTCGTACGAGCCATAGCGAACCAAGACGCGAACTTACGGGAGCAGCGCCGCGCAGGGAGAGTAACCAGGGGTGCGGCCGCTGCAGCAGTCTTTATAGGCACAGTCTTTTCCCAGTTGGGCGGGACAATACTTGAAAGTCCCGCGCTGGCTATCCATTGGCTGGGGCGTCATCCTCTTTGGCGCCACTGATTGGCTTGGGCCGACCCCTCCCTACGCCGCCCCGCCGCCCCACCCCCCCGGCCCATCCGCCTCCCTTTCTACTTTCCAGTTTGTCTAGTTTTTCCCCTCCTCGGTTTTCATTAACTTCAGGGTGAGAGTCGTCATATTTGAGAGCAGCTGTGACAATGTTCCTTCTCAGTCCCTTAGAACACACTACCTGCGATACCCTCTTCTTTTCTACGCTAACTCCCAAACTGAAGCTCGACCTTCTGTTTGCAGCACCCCCGCCCCCAGCACCCTGAACGCATTGTTACTTTTTCCAGAGGTCCCCTGGCCTGGCTGGCTGGACGGACGGATCTTGTTTTCCGCCTTTCGGTGCTTCAAAGGTCGGAAAGTTATCTCCCCCGCGGCAGGGAGCGAGATCCCGTTTCCAAAAGCCGAACTGGGGACCTGTACCTCCACCGCTAAGGCATCTTTATCCCTTTAAGACAGTAGACTAAAGTCAAAAGCCCAACCGCCATCCTTTTCAAACCTGCCCGCTTCCTTAACAGACCGGGGTGTCCCAGATGTATGCGTGTGTGACGGAACATCCCGCTGGTACGTAGACCGCCAAGTTGGGCAAAGGCCTGGGGAACAAGTGGTGTCGAGCACTAGACATCCGACTCCAAATACAAGCCATCGCGGAGCACTTAGAACTGAAGCGACCGTGGCGCGCTCAAGTCTCCTACCTTCACCTGGCTTAAGCCCTAGGTTTTACGATCGACCACAGCCCAGGCTGGGCTTCCCCGTTTACTAGCGGCATGGTTGGAATCGAGAAGTTACTGTTAACAACTCTTTATTTGAAAGCGTGGGTGGCTCTGAAAAGAGCCTTTTTGATTTTACAGATGCCTCTTCGGCAGGAGCGCTAGGTAGGGCTTCCGGAGACCGGCCTCACTTGCCCTTTGCCTTGTGGTGGCTCTCGGTCTTCTTCGGGAGCAACACGGCCTGGATGTTGGGCAACACGCCGCCCTGGGCGATGGTGACCTTGCCCAACAGCTTGTTCAGCTCCTCGTCGTTGCGGATGGCCAGCTGCAGGTGACGAGGGATGATGCGCGTCTTCTTGTTGTCTCGCGCCGCATTACCCGCCAGCTCCAGGATTTCGGCGGTCAGGTACTCCAGGACCGCCGCCATGTAGACGGGCGCGCCGGCCCCCACGCGCTCAGCGTAGTTGCCCTTGCGCAGCAGACGGTGCACCCGCCCTACCGGGAACTGCAAGCCTGCGCGGGACGAGCGCGACTTGGCCTTGGCACGGGCCTTGCCGCCTTGCTTGCCACGACCAGACATGACAGCGTCACCAACTAACAGATGCTCCCGCCAAACGCCCGACACAGTCGCCCTCCACGGCCTCGCTTCACCCTTTTATAGGCAGAACGGCGATTGTCTACGAAGCGCTTTGATTGGCCACAGCACATCCTCGGCCTCGTGACCAATAGGATAGCGCAGTCAGAATCCACTCATTTACATAACCTCGTCTCCCTCGCGAGAGAGCCACTGAAAACTCGCCAATCGCAACGGGGCGTGATCAGAACCTTAATTTGCCTGCAGCCTCTACAAGTACCGAGTCGCTGCTGGGCAGCCCGGGTGCTGCCTGTTTCCGCTAGGTTCTGCAGCTTGTGCTTGCCGTGATGCCTGAGCCGGCAAAATCCGCTCCCGCGCCCAAAAGGGGCTCCAAGAAAGCCGTCACTAAAGCCCAGAAAAAGGACGGCAAGAAGCGCAAGCGCAGCCGCAAGGAGAGCTATTCCATCTACGTGTACAAGGTGCTGAAGCAGGTGCACCCGGACACCGGCATCTCGTCCAAGGCCATGGGCATCATGAACTCGTTTGTCAACGACATCTTCGAGCGCATCGCGGGCGAAGCGTCGCGCTTGGCCCATTACAACAAGCGCTCGACCATCACGTCCCGGGAGATCCAGACGGCCGTGCGCCTGCTGCTGCCCGGCGAGCTGGCGAAGCACGCCGTGTCCGAGGGCACCAAGGCGGTCACCAAGTACACCAGCTCCAAGTGAGTCCCTGCCGGGACGCGGCGCTCGCACGAGTCGCCCAGCCACTTGACGTTCTAAAGGTTCTTTTCAGAGCCACCCACCTTCTCAGGGGAAGAAGCTGTCATCTTTTTACTTCATTTTTGTTGTCTGTTACGGTACTTTTTTGTACCGCCGATTCTTTTTCTAGTAAGAACTGGCCTTTCTCTTAGGTTGAAGAGGAAGAACTCCGGATAGGACCGAGTTTTGTCGATCGGTCCAGAACTAGCTAGAGGAACCAATCGTTCACTCATACAAGTAACTTACCTTTTCCAGTGAAACCGTGCGAGATGGGTGGTCAGTGTAAATCTACTAGGGGGAGGGGCTGGTGGAGTTAAGCATTAGTTACTTTACAGTAGATCCAGTGGGTCAACTCTTGAGCTCAAAAACCAAATTTAATGTTACTTTAAAAAGCGATATTTTGATACCATGCCCCAGCATGAATAGAAAACTGACAGTGCACCTGGTTATCTTGATTCCGTGTGTCCACTGAAAAATGCACAACCTGGGTTACTAATTGTGTTTTATTCAGTAATTTGTTGTGGACAACAACAAAAGTCCCCGTAGATGGACTTCCCTCGTGGTTTAGATGGTCAAGAATCCGCCTGCAGGGCAGGAGACCTGGGTTTGATTGCCTGGGTTGGGAAGATCCCCTGGAGAAGGGAATGGCTACCCACTCCGGTATTCTTTCTTACGGAATGCTATGGACAGAGGAGGCTGGCAGACTCCAGCCCACGGGGTGGCAAAGGCTCAGACACAACTGAGCAACTAACACTCCTAAGCCCGGGAGACAGCCTTTCAAATAGCGAGCACTGAGGGGCTGTTTGGAGGAGGTAAGGGAGGAACCAGAATATATAGCAGTTTTGCAAAAACAAACCAGGTAGTTGAATATTCATCAGAAACTTCAGCTAAAGAAAAAACCTCAATGAATTTAGCAGTTCTTTATTATGTGTATGGAAAGTTGGAAGAGCAGGCTGACTGACATCATTCCTTGATACACACTTTCACTATCTAGGACCAGTATCCTGTTTTTCTCCATCCTGAATCCCAGGATGACTAGGGTGGCTGCAGTGGCTGATGGCTTGATGGCCACATCCTTTGATTACAGACATGGCAGGTGACATTTTTCATCCATAGTTCACGTAATTTTTAATCTACACACACTTCTTGTCTCACTTTGCCGTTCCTTTCAGATGCCTACACTGAAGTCAATATTTTGCCCAAATTCTAGATATTAAGCAATACTGTCAGAATAAGGTAATACAAAAGTCACTGTTACCCATAGTAATTCCCCCCCGCCCCCCCCCCCCCCATAAGATGTTGATACCAACACAATTCCCTATAGTTGTAGTTTTGCTATTTTATAATTTGGGTAAAGAAGCAAGAAGGAAAGAGGCTTTAGAGTCCTGGATTTCAAGAACCTGGGCCTGCCAATCCTAAAATGTGCTCCAGACAGAGACTTTATCCAGCAGCTTTTTTGTTGTTGTTAAACCTACTTAGCCTTAAAAATACTTGCCCCTTCCCTGGAACCATTCCCTCCTCTGAAAACAGAGACACCAAAAATGAGAGAATAAAGGCCCTCATCTTTTTTTTAGACTAGATGGTTAAAAAGCAGTGTTTCCTAAAAACAGTTCAAAGGCCATTAGATCTTTAATTTATCTACTACCCATCAAATCCTACATACTTCCACTGAATCCAAATCTCCAGGCCTTGGTGGGGGGGGTCAGGGGTGGGGGGGGCAAGGATGAACAGTCTACGGAACACGTCAAGTAATTCAAATGTTTGATAATCACTGACAGATTAGTTAGGAGATTCCCATATTGCTTGGGAAGAACTTGTCCAGTTTGCAGTTCCCGTCCAGTTTGCAGTTCCCACCCTAGACATTTTCTTTTTTCCTAATTGTCCTTTCCCAGAATTGTTTGTAAAGCGACATGCACAACTAGTTTCATTTATTCCCTCATTAATACAGAGTACCAAATATTGCATAGAACTTAACATTTTCTGCCTTTACTAGGGTTTAAAAACACATTTTAAGGAGGTCAAATGAGAACAGAAGATAAAGTACTGCAAGGTATAAAGCTGAAACTTCCTGGGGGGCCGGGCATGTTAAGCACACTGCAAGCACCCTTTTGTTCATTTGTTCTTATGTGTGTACATAAAATCCCAAATACTGTCTTCCATCCAGCATGATTTTCATTACCTCTCATCTGTCCCACCCAATCAAAAGCAGGTAACTGGTGTCCTAGTTATTGTACTAAATCCCTACTTTCTTCCATCCCAGAAAACATTTCCTTGCTTTTGACCTGCCTTGCTTGGATCTACTGAGAGATGAGGCAGGTTGCCTGGAGCTTGAAAAGTTCAGGTAAAGCACGGCAATGTGGAGGAAAGACAGAAAGATGATAGGGGAAAGTTTGAGTTTACAGGATAAAAATAAAACAAAAATCTTCTAAGAGGCATGCAGGATGTTGGGTAGATAACCTAATTATAAGTGGGTGAGATAATGGTCAGTATTTGGTTCTGAGGACTCAAAATATGAATAGGAAAGCAGAATACAACTGGTCTGAAACATGGAGAAATCCAAGACCCAGTGCAACTTTATTGCCCATCAATCGATAGTTCCCTTTAGCACCAGCATGACACTTAACAAGTGTGAAAGCAAAACTGACACATTGTCTAGGTTCCTTTATGAGTATTTGTGCATATCACGTCTCACAATATGGGAGAGGGAAAACATTCATACTGAGATAAATATTAATAAAACAAGCGATAAAATAGCAATAAACAGAAAACGTCCCTGTCTACATAAAACTACATTCTAGTTGATGGATGCTGAGAATAAGCGAAAGAAGGAAAAGTATAATAGTATATTTAGGAGGTGATCTGTACAGCAGAATATTGAGTTTGGATGACAGATCTGATCAGTTAATATTTGAACAGAGGCCTGAATGAAAAAAAGTGAGCCATAGAGTAACTTAGAGAGATGTATTCTCAGAACAAAGGCCCTGAGGTAGGTATAAGTCTGAGAAGTTCAAAGAATAAGCAAGGCCACTGAGGCTAAAGCACAGTGAGCAAAGGAAAGACGTGCAGGGAGATAGGATCAGAAAGGTAGTTGAGGGTCAGATCGTGTGTGCCATTGAGAGGCCTCCTAGGCCATTGGGAAGATTTTGTCTTTAATTTGGAGTTAAGTTGGAGTGCCTTTGGAGAGAGTTCCATCATGAGAGAGTTCCATGACATTATTTGACTCATGCTAAAGCTCACCCCAGGATACTATGTTGAAAAACAGACTAGAGGAGAGCGAGAGTAGAGGCAGGAAGGATATCAAAGAGGCTACAGTAACAGCTCAGGAGAGAGATGGGTGGTAGCCATGGAGATAGTGAGAAGCAGTCAAGATATATATATTTTTTTCATTTATTATTATTCATGAGAGTGGTAATTTTTTTTTTCATTTATTTTTATTCATGAGAGTGGTAATCTTTCTTTACTTCTTTCATTCAAGATATATTTTAAATGAAATTGATGAATTGTATGTAGGTTATGACTGAGAGAGAGGAGTCAAGGATTAATTGCAGGTTCTTGGACTGAGCACTTGGAAAGAGCTGCAACTTACTGATAAAAGGGGCAAGTAGGTTTGGAGGGGGAAAGCCTGGAGTAATATCTTGGGCAAAATGTTGAGATTCCTGGTTGCTATCCAAGTGGCAATATCAAATAAGAAATACCAAATTCCCAAGTTGGGAATATGAAATATGAGAATCTGGAGTTCAGGGAAGAGGAAGGGGTAGATTCTAAACTCCCACTTCTTGCTCATTTATAGTGTTCTACCCTTTCTTTCCTGGAGTAGGAAATGGCAACCCACTCCACTGTTCTTGCCTGGAGAACGCCCTTGGACAGGAGCCTGGCAGGCTATATAGTCCATGGGGTCTCAAGGAGTCAGACATGACTGACCAGCTAAGCAGAGCACCCTTTCTTTCGGGATGCTTTTAGAATCAACGTAACATGTCTAGATACATTTTTTCCCTTCACATCTAACTTTGGTCTCAGTATTTCACTAAAACTTGGGCGTATTTGGGAGCCCTATTCCACCTACCCCAGCTGCTGACTGTTGTTATGGATTGAACTGTGTCTCCCTAAAAGATACCCTGGAGTCTTAACTCCCTGGTGCCTTAGAACGTGGCCTAATTTGAAAATGGGATCTTTGTAGATGTAATCAGTTAATAAGGTCCTTAAAGTGAAGTCGCTCAGTCGTGTCCAACTCTTTGAGACCCTGTGGACTGTAGCCCGCCAGGCTCCTCGGTCCATGGGATTCTCCAGGCAAGAATACTGGAGTGGGTTGCCATTTCCTTCTCCAGGGGATCTTCCCAACCCAGGGATCGAACCCGGGTCTCCTGCATTGCAGGCAGACACTTTATCCTCTGAGCCACCAGGGAAGCGGGGTCTAATCCAATATGACTGATGTCCTTGAAATGTAGAAATGCACAAGAAGAAAACTGAGACAAATGGGGTTACGCTCTTGTAAACCAAAAGATACCTGGGGCTACCAGAAGCTGAAAGACAAGGAAGGATCCTGGCCAAGAGGGAACAGGGCCCCGCCAACGTGTTGACTTTAAACTTCAGAATGATGACTGAGTACATTTCTGTTGTTTCAAGCCACTCAGTTTTGTGGGGCTTTGTTACGGCAGTCCTAAGAAACCAATGCAAACTAAAAGTTTTAGTAGTAGAACTATATTATTTAATTTTAAATAAAATTTTACATTTTTAAAAATTCCTAGACATTCCTTCTTAACGTTAGTATTAATCTCTGGCCTGGTCAAATACTGGTTTTAAAACTGGGACATTTAGTGTAAATGTATAGTTCTATTTTCCCTTATCTGCCTCATTTGGCCTCTCTGAGACCTTCCAACATAAAAGGTCTGTTGTCTTTCCTTTTGTTCTGGGGAACTATTTATTACTATTTCTCAAATGGTTCAAGATCCCAGCTAGTTTAAATAGTATGTCGTACAAACTGGCTTCACGGGATGTCCAAAAGTACAGCAGGGCTCAGAGGGTGGCTGAACTCCGTGAACGGCTCAGCTCTCCAATTCTCCCCCTCAGCAGTTGCGCTCCTGAGTGCTGTCTCCAGTTGTTCTCGCCTTCATACCCACATGACCTTCCATCTTGCTGCTGCCTCTTGAAAGCTAAGGACTTTCTTATCTTTAACAAAAGATAAGAGCAATCTACATCCCCCTACTCCAGGGTACCTCTGGGCCACTATCTTATCTGCAGTGGCATTAGATTAGAAATACAGTGCAAAATGAATGTAATGCACTTGAATCATCCCCAAACCATCCCCCCTCCACCACGGGTCTGTGGAAAGATTTTTTGTCTTCCACGAAATTGGTCTCTGGTGCTAAAAAGGTTGGGGAACCCCTGCCCTACTCAGTCCAGTTGCTGAAATGTTTGTGCTAACCAAACTGGTCTACATTTTTTGAGCTAATCAGTGTGGAAACTGGTTGGGACTATGGTTAAACGAATCAGGCCAAGGTTAAGGACTGAGATAAGATCTCTTTTGGGGGGAACACACACTGGCAGTGATTCTCAAACCTGACTGCTCATTGGAGTCACCTGGGGAGCTTTTTAAAAATTCTAATGGGTGAAAGTGAAAGTTGCTCAGTCATGTCCCACTTTTGCGACCCCATGGACTATACAGTCCATGGAATTCTCTAGGCCAGAATACTGGAGTAGGTAGCCTTTCCCTTCTCCAGAGCTCCCAACGCAGGGATCGAACCCAGGTCTCTCACATTGCTGGTGGATTCTTTACCAGCTGAGCCGCAAGGGAAGACCTAAGTGAAGTGAAAGACGCTCAGTCGTGTGCGACTCTTTGTGACTATACAGACCACGGAATTCTCCAGGCCAGAGTACTCGAGTGGGTAGCCTTTCCCTTCTCTAGGGGGTCTTCCCAACTAATGGATGGCTATATTCTAAATCACTTAAGTCAGAATTTCTGGGGATAGCACCAAAGACATCAGTGTTTCTAAGAGTCCTCCAGGTACAATGGGCAGTTGTTTTTGCCAAAAGTTTTCACTTTTGTCTCAGGTTCAAAGGATTTGTTAACAAAAAATTAGAGAACTATCTAGCTTGCTTTCTATTTTTCCTTACATTTAATGTTAGCATATTGAAAGAGCAGAGGATACACCCCCAAATTGGGTTTTGACCAACATCCAGACTTAGTCAGCGCTGGGAAGTCCTGTGTCACAGAACATCTGGAGTCCCAGTTGGGAAAAGGTCCCAGGCAGTGTGTCCACTCCGTGGGTGAGACTGCAGTTCGGGGTTCCCACTTATAATCCCAGGACAGATATCCTCATCAATCTGTGACCAAATTGCAAGCCTGGTTTCATGTTAATGCTCTTTGTTTGCTTATTTAACTTATATGCAGAGTACATCATGTGAAATGGGTCCAGGTTGGAATGGGTCCATCCATCCAGGCTGGATGAAGCACAAGCTGGAATCAAGATTGCCAGGAGACAGACAAATGGCTAAGAAAGTTGTGGTACATAGACGCAATGGAATATTTCTCAGCTATAAAAAAAAATAGTGCATTTGAGTTGGTTCTAATGAGGTGGATGAAACCGGAGCCCACCCATTTCAGAAAGAAAATCACCAATACAGCATATTAACGCATATATATGGAATTTAGAAAGATGGTAATGGCACCCTATATGCAAAAGAGATACAGATGTAAAGAACAGACTTTTGGACTCAGTCGGAGGTGAGGGTGGGATGATTTGAGAGAATAGCTTTGAAACATGTTATTCCCATATGTGAAATGGATGACCAGTCCAAGTTTGATGCATGAAGCAGGGCACGCAAAGCCAGTTCACTGGGCCAACCCAGAGGGATGGGATGGGGAGGGGGTTTGGAGGGGGGTTCCGGATGGGGGGACATATGTACACCTGTGGCTGATTCATGTCAGTGTATGGCAAAAACCACCACAATGTTGTAAAGTAATTAGCCTCCAATTAAAATAAATTAATTAAAAAAAAAAGATTGCTGGGATAATCTCAGATACCCAGATGACATCACTCTTATGGCAGAAAGTGAAGAACTAAAGAGGCTCTTGATAAAAGTGAAAAGAGGAAGAGTGAGAAAGCTGGTTTAAAACTCAACATTCAAAAAACGAAGATCATGGCATCCGGTCCCATCACTTCATGGGAAATAGATGGGCAAAGAGTGAAATCAGTGACAAACTTTCTTTTCTTGGGCTCCAAAATCACTGCAGAAGGTGACTGCAACCATGAAATTAAAAGACACTTGCTCCTTGGAAGAAAAGCTATGACAAACCTACACAGCATATTAAGAAGTAGAGACATTACTTTGCCAACAAAGGTCCATCTAGTCAAAGCTATGGTTTTTCCAGTAGTCATGTATGGATGTGAGAGTTGGACTATAAAGAAAGGTGAGCGCTGAAGAAGTGATGCTTTTGAACTGTGATGTTGGAGAAGACTCTTGAGAGTCCCTTGGACTGCAAGGAGATCCAACCAGTCCATCCTAAAGGAGATCAGTCCTGAATATTCATTGGAAGGACTGATGCTGAAGCTCCAATACTTTGGCCGCCTGATGCAAAGAACTGACTCATTTGAAAAGACCCTGACGCCAGGAAAGATTGAAGGCAGAAGAAGGGGACAACAGAGGATGAGATGGTTGCATGGAGATGAATTTGAGCAAGCTCCAGGAGTTGGTGTGCTGCAGTCCATGGGGTCACAAAGAGTCGGACAGGACTGAGCGAATGAACTGAATTGAACTAAACTCTGTCTTGTAAAAGTTGGAATGTTGTTAAGTCTGGGGCTTGATTGGCCAGGCCCCCTCAACAATCTCAAAATTCTTTCCCCATCTTATCTAAGGTGCTGCAAGTCTTGCACTCATAGCAGGCAGTCACCTCCAGTCACTCCCAGTCAGGGAAGTGTCCAGCCAGGTTAGAAGCAAGATCAAAGGCCTGCTGCTCTGCTCTTTTGCCTCTGAAGCCTGAAGAAGACTACTTCTATTTTATTTCTGTAACAGCAGTCAAATTTGGGAACTACATACATAAGGGATTAGGTGAGTTCCTTAATGAAAATCAGCATGCAACTAGAGAAACAGAAGAAAAATGCTACATAGTAGTTGACAGGCCTATAATGTATATTATTGACTAAGTTATACTTCATAATATAAGAAATCAAGTCTTGAACAATACTTTAAGGAAACACATAAGAAGAAATGAAAGTCTACAAGAATACTTTCAACTAAGAGTTTGAGTGCCACAACAAAAGATCCTGCATGCCACAACTAAGACCCTTGGCAGCCAAATAATTTTTTAAAGAAGAATACTTTGAGGTGATAGCCTTCATCTCCATTGCTGTATTTACAGCATGCACAAAGACTGTAACCTGCCATTTCAGTAAACAAAGGATGTTGTGGCCAAAAAGTCATCAGCCTCAGCAGCTGTCCCTTTAGTGCAACCTGAGGGAATTCAGGACAGAGCAAAACAAGATAATGTCCCTACAATAGTTAAGCCTTAGTGTTAGTCACTCAGTCGTTTCCAGCTCTTTGTAATGCTATGGACTGAGCCCGCCAGATTCCTCTGCCCATGGAATTCTCCAGGCAAGTATACGGGGGTGGTTAGGCATTCCTTTCTCCAGGGGATCTTGCTGAATCATGGGTCGAACCCGGGGTCTCCTGCATTGCAGGCAGATTCTTTACCATCAGACACACCAGAAAAGCCCCAAGGATATATGCCCATGTATACCCATGTATTCCTTCAACAAAAACTCCTATATATCCTGACTCCTCACTTGCCCCTTTAGAACAGTTCCTCAGAGCTGAGAGGTTTAAGTCCTCAGCTAAGTCTGCCAAATAAAATATAATTCTCAACTTTCAGGTTGTGCACTTTTTTCCCAGTCAAAAATAGGTACTCTTAAAGGCAAGTTTATGTTTTCTTCACGGAGCCCTAGATGTCTCTCTCACACTGCCAACACCATATATCCAAATGAATATCAAAAACCTTCTCAAACTTAAATCAGAATTCTGGATCTCAAACATTGTAAATCAACTATGTTCACGTCAATAAAAAATTAAATTAAAAAAAAAAAGAATTCTGGATCTCCCTTCAATCTACCAAATCAACAGCACCACTTGAGCAACCACCCAGTTGCTCAAGACAAAAACTTAGGGGTTTTGCTTCTATCCAAATCCTACTCTTCAAACAGACCTGTCACTTCTACCTCCCAAATACAATCTCAATCCCATCATCTCTCACCACCTCCACAATACTGGGCTCCCCTGAGAGCTCAGTTGGGTAAAGCTCCGCCTGCAAAACAGGAGACTGTGGTTTGATTCCTGGGTCAGGAAGATCTCCCAGAGAAGGGATCAAGCTACCCTCAGAGTATTACCAGTATTGCTGGGCTTCCCTTGTGGCTCAGCTGGTAAAGAATCTGCCTGCAATGTAGGAGATCTGGGTTTGATCCCTGGATTGGGAAGATCCCCTGGAGAAGGCTACTAACTAAAGTATTCTGGCCTGGAGAATTCCATGTATAGTCTGTATAGTCCATGGGCTCGCAAAGACTCAGACATGCATTAATATGCTGTATTGGTGTTTTTCTTTCTGACTTCATTCTGTGTAATGGGTGGGCTCCGGTTTCATCCACCTCATTAGAACCAACTCAAATGCACTATTTTTTTTTATAGCTGAGAAATATTCCATTGCGTCTATGTACCACAACTTTCTTAGCCATTTGTCTGTCTCCTGGCCATCTTGATTCCAGCTTGTGCTTCATCCAGCCTGGATGGATGGACCCATTCCAACCTGGACCCATTTCACATGATGTACTCTGCATATAAGTTAAATAAGCAAACAAAGAGCATTAACATGAAACCAGGCTTGCAATTTGGTCACAGATTGATGATGATATCTGTCCTGGGATTATAAGTGGGAACCCCGAACTGCAGTCTCACCCACGGAGTGGACACACTGCCTGGGACCTTTTCCCAACTGGGACTCCAGATGTTCTGTGACACAGGACTTCCCAGCGCTGACTAAGTCTGGATGTTGGTCAAAACCCAATTTGGGGGTGTATCCTCTGCTCTTTCAATATGCTAACATTAAATGTAAGGAAAAATAGAAAGCAAGCTAGATAGTTCTCTAATTTTTTGTTAACAAATCCTTTGAACCTGAGACAAAAGTGAAAACTTTTGGCAAAAACAACTGCCCATTGTACCTGGAGGACTCTTAGAAACACTGATGTCTTTGGTGCTATCCCCAGAAATTCTGACTTAAGTGATTTAGAATATAGCCATCCATTAGTTGGGAAGACCCCCTAGAGAAGGGAAAGGCTACCCACTCGAGTACTCTGGCCTGGAGAATTCCGTGGTCTGTATAGTCACAAAGAGTCGCACACGACTGAGCGTCTTTCACTTCACTTAGGTCTTCCCTTGCGGCTCAGCTGGTAAAGAATCCACCAGCAATGTGAGAGACCTGGGTTCGATCCCTGCGTTGGGAGCTCTGGAGAAGGGAAAGGCTACCTACTCCAGTATTCTGGCCTAGAGAATTCCATGGACTGTATAGTCCATGGGGTCGCAAAAGTGGGACATGACTGAGCAACTTTCACTTTCACCCATTAGAATTTTTAAAAAGCTCCCCAGGTGACTCCAATGAGCAGTCAGGTTTGAGAATCACTGCCAGTGTGTGTTCCCCCCAAAAGAGATCTTATCTCAGTCCTTAACCTTGGCCTGATTCGTTTAACCATAGTCCCAACCAGTTTCCACACTGATTAGCTCAAAAAATGTAGACCAGTTTGGTTAGCACAAACATTTCAGCAACTGGACTGAGTAGGGCAGGGGTTCCCCAACCTTTTTAGCACCAGAGACCAATTTCGTGGAAGACAAAAAATCTTTCCACAGACCCGTGGTGGAGGGGGGATGGTTTGGGGATGATTCAAGTGCATTACATTCATTTTGCACTGTATTTCTAATCTAATGCCACTGCAGATAAGATAGTGGCCCAGAGGTACCCTGGAGTAGGGGGATGTAGATTGCTCTTATCTTTTGTTAAAGATAAGAAAGTCCTTAGCTTTCAAGAGGCAGCAGCAAGATGGAAGGTCATGTGGGTATGAAGGCGAGAACAACTGGAGACAGCACTCAGGAGCGCAACTGCTGAGGGGGAGAATTGGAGAGCTGAGCCGTTCACGGAGTTCAGCCACCCTCTGAGCCCTGCTGTACTTTTGGACATCCCGTGAAGCCAGTTTGTACGACATACTATTTAAACTAGCTGGGATCTTGAACCATTTGAGAAATAGTAATAAATAGTTCCCCAGAACAAAAGGAAAGACAACAGACCTTTTATGTTGGAAGGTCTCAGAGAGGCCAAATGAGGCAGATAAGGGAAAATAGAACTATACATTTATACTAAATGTCCCAGTTTTAAAACCACTATTTGACCAGGCCAGAGATTAATACTACCGTTAAGAAGGAATGTCTAGGAATTTTTAAAAATGTAAAATTTTATTTAAAATTAAATAATATAGTTCTACTACTAAAACTTTTAGTTTGCATTGGTTTCTTAGGACTGCCGTAACAAAGCCCCACAAAACTGAGTGGCTTGAAACAACAGAAATGTACTCAGTCATCATTCTGAAGTTTAAAGTCAACACGTTGGCGGGGCCCTGTTCCCTCTTGGCCAGGATCCTTCCTTGTCTTTCAGCTTCTGGTAGCCCCAGGTATCTTTTGGTTTACAAGAGCGTAACCCCATTTGTCTCAGTTTTCTTCTTGTGCATTTCTACATTTCAAGGACATCAGTCATATTGGATTAGACCCCGCTTCCCTGGTGGCTCAGAGGATAAAGTGTCTGCCTGCAATGCAGGAGACCCGGGTTCGATCCCTGGGTTGGGAAGATCCCCTGGAGAAGGAAATGGCAACCCACTCCAGTATTCTTGCCTGGAGAATCCCATGGACCGAGGAGCCTGGCGGGCTACAGTCCACAGGGTCTCAAAGAGTTGGACACGACTGAGCGACTTCACTTTAAGGACCTTATTAACTGATTACATCTACAAAGATCCCATTTTCAAATTAGGCCACTGTTCTAAGGCACCAGGGAGTTAGACTCCAGGGTATCTTTTAGGGAGACACAGTTCAATCCACGACAACAGTCCGCAGCTGGGGTAGGTGGAATAGGGCTCCCAGATACGCCCAAATTTTAGTGAAATACTGAGACCAAAGTTAGATGTGAGGGGAAAAAATGTATCTAGACATGTTACGTTGATTCTAAAAGCATCCCGAAAGAAAGGGTGCTCTGCTTAGCTGGTCAGTCATGTCTGACTCCTTGAGACCCCATGGACTATATAGCCTGCCAGGCTCCTGTCCAAGGGCGTTCTCCAGGCAAGAACAGTGGAGTGGGTTGCCATTTCCTACTCCAGGAAAGAAAGGGTAGAACACTATAAATGAGCAAGAAGTGGGAGTTTAGAATCTACCCCTTCCTCTTCCCTGAACTCCAGATTCTCATATTTCATATTCCCAACTTGGGAATTTGGTATTTCTTATTTGATATTGCCACTTGGATAGCAACCAGGAATCTCAACATTTTGCCCAAGATATTACTCCAGGCTTTCCCCCTCCAAACCTACTTGCCCCTTTTATCAGTAAGTGGCCGCTCTTTCCAAGTGCTCAGTCCAAGAACCTGCAATTAATCCTTGACTCCTCTCTCTCAGTCATAACCTACATACAATTCATCAATTTCATTTAAAATATATCTTGAATGAAAGAAGTAAAGAAAGATTACCACTCTCATGAATAAAAATAAATGAAAAAAATATATATATCTTGACTGCTTCTCACTATCTCCATGGCTACCACCCATCTCTCTCCTGAGCTGTTACTGTAGCCTCTTTGATATCCTTCCTGCCTCTACTCTCGCTCTCCTCTAGTCTGTTTTTCAACATAGTATCCTGGGGTGAGCTTTAGCATGAGTCAAATAATGTCATGGAACTCTCTCATGATGGAACTCTCTCCAAAGGCACTCCAACTTAACTCCAAATTAAAGACAAAATCTTCCCAATGGCCTAGGAGGCCTCTCAATGGCACACACGATCTGACCCTCAACTACCTTTCTGATCCTATCTCCCTGCACATCTTTCCTTTGCTCACTGTGCTTTAGCCTCAGTGGCCTTGCTTATTCTTTGAACTTCTCAGACTTATACCTACCTCAGGGCCTTTGTTCTGAGAATACACCTCTCTAAGTTACCCTATGGCTCTCTTTTTTTCATTCAGGCCTCTGTTCAAATATTAACTGATCAGATCTGTCATCCAAACTCAATATTCTGCTGTACAGATCACCTCCTAAATATACTATTATACTTTTCCTTCTTTCGCTTATTCTCAGCATCCATCAACTAGAATGTAGTTTTATGTAGACAGGGACGTTTTCTGTTTATTGCTATTTTATCGCTTGTTTTATTAATATTTATCTCAGTATGAATGTTTTCCCTCTCCCATATTGTGAGACGTGATATGCACAAATACTCATAAAGGAACCTAGACAATGTGTCAGTTTTGCTTTCACACTTGTTAAGTGTCATGCTGGTGCTAAAGGGAACTATCGATTGATGGGTAATAAAGTTGCACTGGGTCTTGGATTTCTCCATGTTTCAGACCAGTTGTATTCTGCTTTCCTATTCATATTTTGAGTCCTCAGAACCAAATACTGACCATTATCTCACCCACTTATAATTAGGTTATCTACCCGACATCCTGCATGCCTCTTAGAAGATTTTTGTTTTATTTTTATCCTGTAAACTCAAACTTTCCCCTATCATCTTTCTGTCTTTCCTCCACATTGCCGTGCTTTACCTGAACTTTTCAAGCTCCAGGCAACCTGCCTCATCTCTCAGTAGATCCAAGCAAGGCAGGTCAAAAGCAAGGAAATGTTTTCTGGGATGGAAGAAAGTAGGGATTTAGTACAATAACTAGGACACCGGTTACCTGCTTTTGATTGGGTGGGACAGATGAGAGGTAATGAAAATCATGCTGGATGGAAGACAGTATTTGGGATTTTATGTACACACATAAGAACAAAGGAACAAAAGGGTGCTTGCAGTGTGCTTAACATGCCCGGCCCCCCAGGAAGTTTCAGCTTTATACCTTGCAGTACTTTATCTTCTGTTCTCATTTGACCTCCTTAAAATGTGTTTTTAAACCCTAGTAAAGGCAGAAAATGTTAAGTTCTATGCAATATTTGGTACTCTGTATTAATGAGGGAATAAATGAAACTAGTTGTGCATGTCGCTTTACAAACAATTCTGGGAAAGGACAATTAGGAAAAAAGAAAATGTCTAGGGTGGGAACTGCAAACTGGACGGGAACTGCAAACTGGACAAGTTCTTCCCAAGCAATATGGGAATCTCCTAACTAATCTGTCAGTGATTATCAAACATTTGAATTACGTGACGTGTTCCGTAGACTGTTCATCCTTGCCCCCCCACCCCTGACCCCCCCCACCAAGGCCTGGAGATTTGGATTCAGTGGAAGTATGTAGGATTTGATGGGTAGTAGATAAATTAAAGATCTAATGGCCTTTGAACTGTTTTTAGGAAACACTGCTTTTTAACCATCTAGTCTAAAAAAAAGATGAGGGCCTTTATTCTCTCATTTTTGGTGTCTCTGTTTTCAGAGGAGGGAATGGTTCCAGGGAAGGGGCAAGTATTTTTAAGGCTAAGTAGGTTTAACAACAACAAAAAAGCTGCTGGATAAAGTCTCTGTCTGGAGCACATTTTAGGATTGGCAGGCCCAGGTTCTTGAAATCCAGGACTCTAAAGCCTCTTTCCTTCTTGCTTCTTTACCCAAATTATAAAATAGCAAAACTACAACTATAGGGAATTGTGTTGGTATCAACATCTTATGGGGGGGGGGGGGGCGGGGGGGAATTACTATGGGTAACAGTGACTTTTGTATTACCTTATTCTGACAGTATTGCTTAATATCTAGAATTTGGGCAAAATATTGACTTCAGTGTAGGCATCTGAAAGGAACGGCAAAGTGAGACAAGGAGTGTGTGTAGATTAAAAATTACGTGAACTATGGATGAAAAATGTCACCTGCCATGTCTGTAATCAAAGGATGTGGCCATCAAGCCATCAGCCACTGCAGCCACCCTAGTCATCCTGGGATTCAGGATGGAGAAAAACAGGATACTGGTCCTAGATAGTGAAAGTGTGTATCAAGGAATGATGTCAGTCAGCCTGCTCTTCCAACTTTCCATACACATAATAAAGAACTGCTAAATTCATTGAGGTTTTTTTCTTTAGCTGAAGTTTCTGATGAATATTCAACTACCTGGTTTGTTTTTGCAAAACTGCTATATATTCTGGTTCCTCCCTTACCTCCTCCAAACAGCCCCTCAGTGCTCGCTATTTGAAAGGCTGTCTCCCGGGCTTAGGAGTGTTAGTTGCTCAGTTGTGTCTGAGCCTTTGCCACCCCGTGGGCTGGAGTCTGCCAGCCTCCTCTGTCCATAGCATTCCGTAAGAAAGAATACCGGAGTGGGTAGCCATTCCCTTCTCCAGGGGATCTTCCCAACCCAGGCAATCAAACCCAGGTCTCCTGCCCTGCAGGCGGATTCTTGACCATCTAAACCACGAGGGAAGTCCATCTACGGGGACTTTTGTTGTTGTCCACAACAAATTACTGAATAAAACACAATTAGTAACCCAGGTTGTGCATTTTTCAGTGGACACACGGAATCAAGATAACCAGGTGCACTGTCAGTTTTCTATTCATGCTGGGGCATGGTATCAAAATATCGCTTTTTAAAGTAACATTAAATTTGGTTTTTGAGCTCAAGAGTTGACCCACTGGATCTACTGTAAAGTAACTAATGCTTAACTCCACCAGCCCCTCCCCCTAGTAGATTTACACTGACCACCCATCTCGCACGGTTTCACTGGAAAAGGTAAGTTACTTGTATGAGTGAACGATTGATTCCTCTAGCTAGTTCTGGACCGATCGACAAAACTCGGTCCTATCCGGAGTTCTTCCTCTTCAACCTAAGAGAAAGGCCAGTTCTTACTAGAAAAAGAATCGGCGGTACAAAAAAGTACCGTAACAGACAACAAAAATGAAGTAAAAAGATGACAGCTTCTTCCCCTGAGAAGGTGGGTGGCTCTGAAAAGAACCTTTAGAACGTCAAGTGGCTGGGCGACTCGTGCGAGCGCCGCGTCCCGGCAGGGACTCACTTGGAGCTGGTGTACTTGGTGACCGCCTTGGTGCCCTCGGACACGGCGTGCTTCGCCAGCTCGCCGGGCAGCAGCAGGCGCACGGCCGTCTGGATCTCCCGGGACGTGATGGTCGAGCGCTTGTTGTAATGGGCTAAGCGCGACGCTTCGCCCGCGATGCGCTCGAAGATGTCGTTGACAAACGAGTTCATGATGCCCATGGCCTTGGACGAGATGCCGGTGTCCGGGTGCACCTGCTTCAGCACCTTGTACACGTAGATGGAATAGCTCTCCTTGCGGCTGCGCTTGCGCTTCTTGCCGTCCTTTTTCTGGGCTTTAGTGACGGCTTTCTTGGAACCCCTTTTGGGCGCGGGAGCGGATTTTGCCGGCTCAGGCATCACGGCAAGCACAAGCTGCAGAACCTAGCGGAAACAGGCAGCACCCGGGCTGCCCAGCAGCGACTCGGTACTTGTAGAGGCTGCAGGCAAATTAAGGTTCTGATCACGCCCCGTTGCGATTGGCGAGTTTTCAGTGGCTCTCTCGCGAGGGAGACGAGGTTATGTAAATGAGTGGATTCTGACTGCGCTATCCTATTGGTCACGAGGCCGAGGATGTGCTGTGGCCAATCAAAGCGCTTCGTAGACAATCGCCGTTCTGCCTATAAAAGGGTGAAGCGAGGCCGTGGAGGGCGACTGTGTCGGGCGTTTGGCGGGAGCGTCTGTTAGTTGGTGACGCTATCATGTCTGGTCGTGGCAAGCAAGGCGGCAAGGCCCGTGCCAAGGCCAAGTCGCGCTCGTCCCGCGCAGGCTTGCAGTTCCCGGTAGGGCGGGTGCACCGTCTGCTGCGCAAGGGCAACTACGCTGAGCGCGTGGGGGCCGGCGCGCCCGTCTACATGGCGGCGGTCCTGGAGTACCTGACCGCCGAAATCCTGGAGCTGGCGGGTAATGCGGCGCGAGACAACAAGAAGACGCGCATCATCCCTCGTCACCTGCAGCTGGCCATCCGCAACGACGAGGAGCTGAACAAGCTGTTGGGCAAGGTCACCATCGCCCAGGGCGGCGTGTTGCCCAACATCCAGGCCGTGTTGCTCCCGAAGAAGACCGAGAGCCACCACAAGGCAAAGGGCAAGTGAGGCCGGTCTCTGGAAGCCCTACCTAGCGCTCCTGCCGAAGAGGCATCTGTAAAATCAAAAGGCTCTTTTCAGAGCCACCCACGCTTTCAAATAAAGAGTTGTTAACAGTAACTTCTCGATTCCAACCATGTCGCTAGTAAACGGGGAAGCCCAGCCTGGGCTGTGGTCGATCGTAAAACCTAGGGCTTAAGCCAGGTGAAGGTAGGAGACTTGAGCGCGCCACGGTCGCTTCAGTTCTAAGTGCTCCGCGATGGCTTGTATTTGGAGTCGGATGTCTAGTGCTCGACACCACTTGTTCCCCAGGCCTTTGCCCAACTTGCGGTCCACGTACCAGCGGGATGTTCGTCACACACGCATACATCTGGGACACCCCGGTCTGTTAAGGAAGCGGGCAGGTTTGAAAAGGATGGCGGTTGGGCTTTTGACTTTAGTCTACTGTCTTAAAGGGATAAAGATGCCTTAGCGGTGGAGGTACAGGTCCCCAGTTCGGCTTTTGGAAACGGAATCTCGCGCCCTGACGCGGGGGAGATAACTTTCCGACCTTTGAAGCACCGAAAGGCGGAAAACAAGATCCGTCCGGCCAGCCAGCCAGGCCAGGGGACCTCTGGAAAAAGTAACAATGCGTTCAGGGTGCTGGGGGCGGGGGTGCTGCAAACAGAAGGTCGAGCTTCAGTTTGGGAGTTAGCGTAGAAAAGAAGAGGGTATCGCAGGTAGTGTGTTCCAAGGGACTGAGAAGGAACATTGTCACAGCTGCTCTCAAATATGACGACTCTCACCCTGAAGTTAATGAAAACCGAGGAGGGGAAAAACTAGACAAACTGGAAAGTAGAAAGGGAGGCGGATGGGCCGGGGGGTGGGGCGGCGGGGCGGCGTAGGGAGGGGTCGGCCCAAGCCAATCAGTGGCGCCAAAGAGGATGACGCCCCAGCCAATGGATAGCCAGCGCGGGACTTTCAAGTATTGTCCCGCCCAACTGGGAAAAGACTGTGCCTATAAAGACTGCTGCAGCGGCCGCACCCCTGGATACTCTCCCTGCGCGGCGCTGCTCCCGTAAGTTCGCGTCTTGGTTCGCTATGGCTCGTACGAAGCAGACTGCCCGCAAGTCGACCGGTGGCAAGGCCCCGCGGAAGCAGCTGGCCACCAAGGCGGCTCGCAAGAGCGCGCCGGCCACGGGCGGCGTCAAGAAGCCGCACCGCTACCGGCCGGGTACCGTGGCCCTGCGGGAGATCCGGCGCTACCAGAAGTCGACCGAGCTGCTGATCCGCAAGCTGCCGTTCCAGCGGCTGGTGCGCGAGATCGCGCAGGACTTCAAGACGGACCTGCGCTTCCAGAGCTCGGCCGTGATGGCGCTGCAGGAGGCGAGCGAGGCCTACCTGGTGGGGCTGTTTGAAGACACGAACCTGTGCGCCATCCACGCCAAGCGCGTGACCATCATGCCCAAAGACATCCAGCTGGCTCGCCGCATCCGCGGGGAGCGGGCTTAAGAAGTGTGCGCTCGGCTCGAGGTTCCATCAAATCCAAAGGCTCTTTTCAGAGCCACCCACGACTACACTTGAAAGAGGCTGTGTCGCTTGTCCGCCCTCTCTTGGCAGGCCTTCGCATACTCCGCGAGCGTAGGGCGCGCTCAAGACGGGAGGACCGTAGAGCGCGCCAAGCACTGGACTCCCAACAGATAAACAGGCTAGAGGCCAGTTGTACGGTCTAAACCCCTGCTTGCTGCTGCCTTCCCGGGTGTCAGTAACTTCAGACTTGGGTCAGTGTGCTTGTCTCGGCTGGCGGGTTGCCGCCGCTTCCTTGGGCGCTCCCAAGACGTCCGGTAGGTTCGTGCTCTTCTGGGGAGTCTTGGAGCTGGGTTGTAGCCCAGAATTGGAATTTGTCCCGGGAGCGTGGGTGGGGGCCGGGGAGGCGAGTTGAAACGAGGCGGAGTGACTCAGGATTCGCGGGCTAGAGTGGGCCGGGCTGGCTCTTTAGGCAGCTGAGAGCCGGGCGCAGATCTGACCTCTCCCGCGCCGGAAAGGGCCCCTCCCGCCGGCGTGGATCTCCCGCTTGGGAGGGAGGGAAATCGTCTCCTCGGTCCAGGCCCATTTCTGCGGCGTAAAGTGCGGCATTTCTGACCCTGGCTGCAGGTTGAATGTCAGTTATGCCAGGCCTTCCCTCAGGGAAAATATTAGCGGATGCTATTCATCCCCTTACCCCACTCTCATGATTCCCGCGCAAGCCTGAACGATTTTGCCTGGTATTTTAAGTCCTTGACCTTGCTCCTTTCAAATACCAACCCAACTCAGACAAGTACCACTAGCTTTGTGCTGGAATAGACCAAAGGATTGAGAAGGATCTTATGTCTCCGGCCGGGCATGCAGTTAAGACAGTCTAGTGGGTTTGACCTGCCCGAAGGAACAGCGGGGGGAAGAGGATGAATGGACCGGGGTTCGTGGGCCACCGTAATCTAGGTCACTACCTGACCACTCGGTCTTGTCGGTACTTTTCTCCACTCCACAGCAGGAGACTGATTCTTCCTGGAGACATCCTGAGGTGCACAGGCCTGAGCTCTGTTTAGTTATTTGAGAAGTTATTCAGCTCAAGGTTCTCGGAATTGAAGCTTACGGCAGCACTGAACCAGTGGAAGGCAGAACAGAGCCTCTCCCTTCCACCCATCCCCCGGCCCCAAGATTTGAGAGCAGAGATTTGACGTTGCCTCAGAGGAGTGGATTCCTGCACCACATGACAGCAGAAGTCTAAGGTCTCTTACTGTCTTTTAGGAACAAAGCTGTTCACCTCGGGGGGTGGAGAGCAGAGTCCATACGAGACTCAGAAGCCACCTATTTCTAACCTTGAGTATGGCCTGTTTGCACCTGAAGAGGTCAGAGTTCGGGGGTTTTGTGTCTCAGCACAGTTGGTAAAAGCATTACCAGAGATGAATGAAAATGCACTGAGGGGAATAGAAATTGAAGTAGACACACTGTTGAAAACTTTTGCCCCTTGCAAGGAGTTGGAGGGGGGCGGCGGGGGGCAAAGAAAAGCAGAGTGGACTGTAGCTTCTGACAGCAGGTACCCAGTTTTTAGCCCCAGGCTCACAAAGATTTTCAGAAAAGGCCCTGTTGTGGGCTGAATTGTGTCCCCCACCCACCCATTCATATGTCGAGGCCCTAACTCCTAGTACCTCAGATGTGACTCTACTTGGGGATAGGACCTCTAAAGTGGTGATTAAGATTAAAATGGTGTCATTAAGATAGGTGCTAATCCAATGATTGGTATCTGTATGAGAGATGGGGATCAGGACACAGCAGAGGGACAGTCTTGTGAGGACACAAGAAGGCAGCCATCTGCAAGCCAAAGAGACACATCTCAGAAGAAATCAAGCCAGCTGATCATCTTCTATTAATTTGTTCATTTATTTCATTTACTTGGTTACATTGTGTCTTAGTTGTTGCAAAGCGTGTGGGATCTTAGTTCTCCAACCAGGGATCAAACCTGTATCCCCTGCATTGCAAGGTGGATTCTTAACCACTGGATCACCAGGGAAGTCCCCCTATTGACATTTTGATCTTGGACTTCTAACCTTTTGAACTGTTAGAAAATAAAGTTAAGTTGTTTAAGGCACCCAGGCTGTGGTATTTTGTTATGGCTGCCCTAGGAAATGAATACAGACACAGGGTCTCATTCCCTGCTCAGACCAATGCTGCAAGACGGGTTCCTCGGGATCTGTAAGCAGAAGCAGCAGTGACTCGGGGCTGGGCAGGGGTGACCTGTGTGCACCCAGCATCTCATCCACTGACATTTGTTTGCAAAGTTACAGCCTGAAGTTCTCAGACAATGAGTGACTTTCCAGCACGTCTGAGCCATTAACGGCTGAGCAGACCCCTGAGTGTATAGATGTCCATGTCAGGGCTTTTCCTCCCAAGGATCATATTTCCTGAAGTAATACTATTAATATATCAGATTTTAAAGCAGGTATCTAAGATCTCCCCGTGGACCTGACATTTGGGGTCAGTCTGGGGGCATCTCTCATGGCTAAAGCAGTTCAGGGGTTCCTAGCTTCTCAGAAATGTCTGTCCTGCCTTCTTCATTTTTCTAACAACCTCTGTTACTTCTGCAACAACAGTGGAGTGCTCACTGACCAAACTCAACAGTTACAGGGTGTGAATGGAGAATGGTGAAAGAGAGAGAGAGAGGAGCACTGGTCTCTTGCTGGTGGAAAAGGGGAGGCCCTCCCTGGTTGGTGTTTCCTGGCTTCTTGTCACACACGTGAACTCCTTAAGGGCAGGGTCTTGCCTGAGTAATTGATCTCTCTTCAGGGCTGCTACATAATGGGGCTCTGGGCCTCAACTCTGGAAGTGTACTCTGTTCAGCTCTCTAAGGCCCCTGTCCTCACATAAGGCCAAGAAACAACAGGCAGTGCAAACTGATGTCTGCACACTCACTTTCTGAGAAAGCGAGACCTGTTTGACCCAATCCTTTTCACCCAGTGGAGGGTCAGGCCTCGGCAAGACACTACGGCCTCACCAATCAGCAGCCATCTTGGGGATTTGCCCCACAAGCTTATGACAACAGAATCTGGTTCTCACCGTGAGCATGTTCTAGGAGGACTGAGGAATTCTCCAGTGTCTTCAGGGCTTCCCAAACTGCCACATTTTAGTGACAGCTTTGGCTCAGTAGTAAAGAATGCACTTATCATGCAGGAGATGCAAGGGACACAGTTTCCATCCCTGGGTGAGGAAGATCCACTGGAGTAGGAAATGGCAACCTGCTCTAGTATTCTTTCCTGGGAAATTGCATGGCCAGAGGAGCCTGGCGGGCTACAGTTCATGGGGTTGCAGGACACAACAGCCACTTAGCAAACATTGATACCTTTTGGGCAGTAGGACAAAGTTGACATTCCTACCGCTATTCTGTGAAGGTCAAACTTCCTAAGCCTAATAGAAAACTTTTGGAATGTCTTCATTGTTTGCAAAACTAGGCTGAAGTAGTACCCAATATTTTTAATGGCAATATCAAAATTTGATTATTTTAGGTACTTAAATAATTTCCCAATTTCAGATGACAAAAAAGAAACTCAAGCAAAAATCAATTCACATTATTTTTAAAAGTTTCATCATGTCCAGCATGTTTTCAGAAAAAGTTGGCCATGGCATTGGCTTGTTTGTTGGACTTTGAGGCTCAGAGCTGACGGTGGCCTCAGCTAAGGCAGTGGCTAAGAGTGGACAGAGATAGCTAAGGCAGTGGCTAAGAGTGGACAGAGATAAAATGATGGACTTCAGGGAATTATAGAAAGTAAATTTGATAATATTTGGTGATAGAGGTATTTGGAGAATGCAAGAGAGGGAGGAGCCTCTCCTTGACTTGAGAAGCCAGGAGATAATGGTAGATTTCACTAAGGTGGAGAATTTAGGGAGAAGAAATTGCTTTTGGAACCAAAAAGCTGCAGTAAGTCCTATGCTGCGATTAAAGCTGAGATTCCGGTTATCCATCTAGAGTACATTCACCAGGAGTTAGGAATATTAATTTAATCAGCAAAGGGGCTCAGCTGGAGCTACTCTGGGGGAAGTCCTTAGGAGATAAATAAGGATAATAGGAGGAAGAGAATTAGATGAGATCTACATGGACAGAAATAAGGATAATAGGAGGAAGAGAATTAGATGAGATCTACATGGACAGAGGAGCCAAGTAGGCCACAGCCCATAGGGTTGTAAAGAGTCAGACTGACTTAGCACTCATGCACCCAGGAGTCAGAAGAGAAGACAGGCAAGGAGGAGCAGTGATGGGGGCTCACAGATGAAGAGAACATCAAGAGACAGAACAGCCAGAAAAACAAGAGGGCCACAGGAAGAGAGTGTCCCAAAGAGGCAAAGATGGTCATCACAGGGACTCTGACCATGCTTTATGTTTTGTATCTCTTTTAATCACCAAGACAACCCTGCAAGGGAAGTAAACAGTTTATTCTCATTTTAGACTAGGCAGCTTTGAGTATTTTGCCCAAGCTCTCACAGCTAGGGCAAGGGATTCTGACCAAGGCACTGGGGCTCCAAAGTTCACATGAAGCAAGAAACACCAAGTAAAGGGCACATACTGGAAGCTGGGAGGGGAAATGCCAGAGGGTGCATGATTGAACACCAGGTTTTTGGCCCCACTACTTCAGCGGAATCTTCTCTACCTGCTTACCCAGTCTCCACCTGTCTCCTATCATCAAGTGGAGAAAAATCTCCACTCAATGCCAGAGCTGAGCTTGTCCCTCATGTGCTGTACAGTCTTTCCATGCCCTCCACCCCATTACCTTCAGAATGGAACCCACACATCAAGAGTCAGTACAGAGAGGCAGAGGCTAAGGGCAAGGCCCCAGACGTGACTTTGAGTCCTGGTTCTACCTCTTACTACCTGCATGATTGTGGCAAGATGCTTCATCTCACCAGGCCTCAGTTCCTCATCTGTAAAATGGAGATAATGGGACTAGCCTGGTGGTGGTGGTTGGAATTATTTAAAGAAACAGTTCCCGTAAAGTGGCAAGCAGTGTGTGAGTCAAAATAAACCCTAGAAAAGATTATAATGCTATTATTAGCAATTTAGAAAATTGAAACAAAATTATAAACCACCTTATATATAGGTTTAATTAGATGTTACCTAGCTATTTGCCTAGTGAAACCAAGCAGGACCCTGTAGGGCCTTCCTGAGCCGGCCACCCCACCCCCACCCCGCCGCCCCTGACCTCTTGTTTGTAGGAAGGCTTTAGCCTCCAAGGCTTTCCCTGAGTTCCAAAAAACAGTTTTCCCTGGTTCAGTAAGCAGAAGTTGCATAAGTTTATTCTGGCCCTGTCCAGTGTCTTCAATTCCCAGCTACTTCCATGACTTGGCAAAACCCTTTCTCTGTCCAGATATGTGCCCCTCCTGTGTAAGCCTACTGTTTAGTCTGTAGACTTCAGCCTTGTGACGTTTCCCTTCTGTGCCCCGCCACCACCACCCCCAACAACAACCATCTCACTCCTTAAGCCAAAAGGCAGCATTCTCCTCGGGTTCCAATAAGCATGTAATCAAAGTCACTCAGGTGTGTCTGACTCTTTGCCATCCCATGGACTATACAGTCCATGGAATTCTCTAGGCCAGAATACTGGAGTAGGTACCTGTTCCCTTCTCCAGGGGATTTTCCCAACCCAGGGATCAAACCCAGGTCTCCCTCATTGCAGGTGGATTCTTTACCAGCTGAGCCACCAGGGAAGCAACAAGCATACAGGTTCTCCATTTTGGCAGGTCCTCTAGGATTAGTTTATCATTCTAGTTCCTCACTAGACTCTGAGTTCCTTCAGAGTGGGCATTTGGTCCTTTTCATCTGTAGGTCAGCATCCTGACAGTGCCTACATAGTCAAGAAATGTTTTGTGTCATGACGGATCTAAAACCCTGGCTTCTGAATCCTCACTCAAAAGGACCTAGTATCCTTTCGAATGCTCTAACTACCACTACAATTGCACTCACCTCACACGCTAGCAAAGTAATGCTCAAAATTCTCCAAGCCAGACTTGAACAGTATGTGAACCGTGAACTTCCAGATGTTCAAGCTAGTTTTAGAAAAGGCAGAGGAACCAGAGATCAAATTGCCAACATCCGTTGGATCATCGAAAAAGCAAGAGAGTTCCAGAAAAACATCTACTTCTGCTTTATTGACTATGCCAAAGCCTTTGACTATGTGGATCACAAAGAACTGTGGAGAATTGGGAATACCAGAGTTGGGAAGATATGGGAATACCAGATCACCTGACCTGCCTCTTGACAAATCTGTATGCAGGTCAGGGAGAAACAGTTAGAACTCGACATGGAAAAACAGACTGGTTCCAAATAGGTCAAGGCTGTATACTGTCACCCTGCTTATTTAACTTATATGGAGAGAACATCATGAGAAACGCTGGGCTGGAGGAAGCACAAGCTGGAATCAAGATTGCCGGGAGAAATATCAATAACCTCAGATACCCAGATGACACCACCCTTATGGCAGAAAGTGAAGAACAACTAAAGAGTCTCTTGATGAAAGTGAAAGAGGAGAGTGAAAAAGTTGGCTTAAAGCTCAACATTCAGAAAACTAAGATCATGGCATCTGGTCCCATCACTTCATGGCAAATAGATGGGGAAACAGTGGGTGACTTTATTTTGGGGGGGGCTGCAAAATCACAGCAGATGGTGATTGCAGCCATGAAATTAAAAGACGCTTACTCCTTGGAAGGAAAGTTATGACCAACCTAGACAGCATATTAAAAAGCAGAGACATTACTTTTGCCAACAAAGGTTCATCTAGTCAAAGCTATGGTTTTTCCAGTAGTCATGTATGGATGTGAGAGTTGGACTATAAAGAAAGCTGAGCACAGAAGAATTGATGCTTTTGAACTGTGATGTTGGAGAAGACTCTTGAGAGTCCCTTGAACTGCAAGGAGATCCAACCAGTCCATCCTAAAGATCAGTCCTAGGTGTTCATTGGAAGGACTAATGATGAAGCTGAAACTACAATACTTCGGCCACCTGATGCAAAGAACTGACTCATTGGGAAAGACCCTGATGCTGTGAAAGATTGAGGGAAGGAGGAGAAGGGGAAGGCAGAGGATGAGATTGTTGGATGGCATCACCAACTCAATGGACACAAGTTTGGGTAAGCTCCGTGAGTTGGTGATGGATAGGGAGGCCTGGCATGCTGCAGTTCATGGGGTCACAGAGAGTCTCTGCATATAAGTTAAATAAGTTAAATATGCAGGATGACAACATACAGCCTTGACCTATTTGGAACCAGTTTGTTGTTCCATGTCGAGTTCTAACTGTTGCTTCCTGACCTGCATACAGATTTCTCAAGAGGCAGGTCATGTGGTCTAGTATTCCCACCTCTTTCAGAATTTTCCAGAGTTTGTTGTGATCTATACAGTCAAAGGCTTTGGCATAGTCAATAAAGCAGAAATAGATGTTTTTCTGGAACTCTCTTGCTTTTTCGATGACCCAGTGGATGTTGGCAATTTGACCTCTGGTTCCTCTGCCTTTTCTAAAACTAGCTTGAACATCTGGAAGTTCACAGTTCATGTACTGCTGAAGCCTGGCTTGGAGAATTTTGAGCATTACTTTACTAGCATGTGAGATGAGTGCAATTGTGCAGTAGTTTAAGCATTCTATGGCATTGCCTTTCTTTGGGATTGGAATGAAAACTGACCTTTTCCAGGCTCATAGCCGCTGCTGAGTTTTCCAAATTTGCTGACATATTGAGTGCAGCACTTTCACAGCATCAGCTTTTAGGATTTGAAATAGCTCAACTGGAATTCCCTCACCTCCACTAGAGCTTTGTTCATAGTGATGCTTCCTAAGACCCACTTGACTTTACATTCCAGGATGTCTGGCTCTAGGTGAGTGATCACACAATAGTGATTATCTGGGTCGTGAAGATCTTTTTTGTACAGTTCTTCTGTGTATTCTTGCCACCTCTTTTTAACATCCTCTGCGTCTGTTGGGTCCATACCATTTCTGTCCTTTATTGAGCCCATCTTTGCATGAAATGTTCCCTTGGTATCTCTAATTTTCTTGAAGAGATCTCTAGTCTTTCCCATTCTATTGTTTTCCTCTATTTCTTTGCACTGATTGCTGTGGGCCCTAAATGTAACCATAATAGACCTTATTAGAGGGAGGCAGGAGGCTAAGTGGGGAGGAACTGATGTAATGACGGAAGCCGAGATGGGGTGATGAGGCCAGGAAGCAAGAAATGCCAGCAGCCTCTAGAAACTAGAAGAGACAAGGAATGGACTCTTTCCGCAGAGCCTCCAGAAGAAATCAGTCTTTCTGACACTTGATTTTTGGCCCCTTAAGACTCATTTTTTACTTCTGGCCTCCAGAACTACAAGAGAATAAATGCATTGTTTTAAGCCACTAAATCTGTGGTAATTTAAGAATGGGAAAATAATACACCATCCTGTCATTCATGAAAGACTAGGTTTTTTTTAATTTGTGGGAAGGGAGATTTGAGTGTGATCAGGAACAGAGTGTGCAGTACACTTAGAAGAAAGGTGGGAGGGAGGGTAGGAAGATAGTAGAGGAGAAAAACAGGCTTCTGGAATGGGAGTCTTGGTTTCCACAGCAAACAGATTGTCCTCTTCATGAACCCCTTGACCAGCTTAACCCAGAGTTCCTCAGGGCATCGCTATCTTCACAAGTGTTACCAAAGGCCCCTAGACAGTGGTTGACCTCTCCTAGCCATGGACAGCTATAGAGCTCCCTGAGGCCACGCCAGGGCGGAAAGAGCCCAGGTTGATTCTGCTGTGGTCTGTAGCAGTGGCAAGCTCTTCTTGCTCTTCAGGACAGCTCACACTCAGACTGCTGCCAGGATGCTGTACTTTTTCCCTTAGGGCTGCCAAGAATTACTAGAGAGTTGGTATCTTAAAACAATAGAAGTTGATATTCTCACAGTTCTGGAAATCAGGAGTCTGAAAACAAAGTATTAGCAGAGCCATCCTCTGTCCAGAGCTTCTAGGGGAGAATGCTTTCTTGCCCCTTTCAGCTTCCATGCTTTCTGTTCCTTGACCTCTGGCAATATAACTCCAGTTTCTCCCTTTGGCTTCCCATGACCCTCTTCCCTGAATCTCTGTGTCCAACTCTGCCTCTTCCTTTCACTTATCACATCCTCAATCCAGGATGATTTAATCTCAAGACCCTTAGTTATGTCTGCAAAGACTGAATTTCCAAATAAAGTCACAGAGTTTCTGGGTGGACTTGAACATTTTGGGGGGACACTATTCAACCCACAATTGATGCTGAGTTCTGAGCTCTATGGACCTCTGGAAGCAGGCCCATACTTCCCCTGGTTTCCCTCTCTAGGTGCCCATGAACCCTTCACCTCCAAAAGGCCCTCAGTCAGTCACTTACACCTGAGTATTAAAGCTAAGAGTGAGAGTCTGCATTTTTACTAATTCTCCCTGTGTCTATGAGTGTAGAGGCTAGAGAGAAGGCTGCATCTCCACTTGGGGAAGCCCAGGTTTGAGGGGCAGTACAGGGAGATGTCTTTGGCCCGTGGCTAAAGGCCTCTGCTAACCAGGAGATGGTCTTTGGCCCGTGGCTAAAGGCCTCTGCTAACCAGGAGATGGTCTGAACTGTCTGGGCAACAGTAGATTGTTCCCTGGATTCATTTGTCTGGGAAAAAGCTGGAAGAGAAAAGACACGAAGCTAGAATAAGAATTCAGGGCCTCAGTTTCAATATCTGTAAAATAGTGACAATAAATGTATACACGTCATAGAATTACCACAGGAATAAAATGAGATAAATACAGTTAATGCAAAATACATACAGCAGTTTCAACACAGCATTGAATTAATAATTATTACTCAATTAGCATTATGATGAACAATATTTGGAACACTAATTGATAAATATTCCCTTTGGCAAGAGTACAATCATGTTGTGGAAAGACTAATAATACATGGGAAACAATTAGTACATTAGCTCATCTCTAGATAATTAGCATCTTGAGATTCTGCTACACTGCAGCCAACATTAAGAATATTTGGGTTCTTGGGTGCCTTATGAATCACAGAAGCCATTCACTTATGTCCTTTCATTTGATTCCACAACAACCCAGGAAAGGAAGAAGAGGGTTTTTTTTTTCTTACAGAAAAGAAATTTTCTGGTGAAGACGAGACACCTAGGAATGTGAGTCACCCAGCTAAAAAACGGCCAAGATGGAATTTGAATCTAAGTTTTGTATTTTACCTTTTTCTTAGTTTTTTGTATTAGAGTCAGTGTTTCAGGGAAAAGTGATATACACAATAGCTACAAATAACATCAAAACATGTACTGTAGGGGAGGAAAGTTAATTTGCCCTTTTCAATTTTTAGGTGAGACCCCATAATAAAAGAGATTAACCAGAAAAGAGAGATTAACCAGAAAAAAGCAAACAGAAGTTTGCTAACATAGGCACAAAATAATCACCAATAGTAGCGTTGCATCTATAATGTTTGTTTGCTTTTTAAAACCTTTATTCTTGATTTCTTGTCCTGTGAACATCGAGTGCACTGAGTCTTCATCATTCCTTCCAACAGCCCTGCAGCTTGCCTTTGTAACCCCTAATGTAATGTGGAAGCACAAAGAACTTAAGCTCGTGACACCTCAAGGCCGTCTCCCACTTTTTTTGTGTATTTTCTCATCCTAAAAGCAGCCTAACTGAAAGTAATGCTCCACTAGACCAATAGAAATGGGTGTGGGAGGGTTTGTGGTATAGCAAAATACTCTTATTGTCTGTGAGGCTGCCCTGACCTCTTCTGTAATCCTTCTTTTCACTCTGTAAACATTTGTTGAGGGCCTGCTTTGCTTGTAAAGGCAAGCTGAGTTCGCTGTAGCTGAGGAGCCCTGGGAGCACAGCTGATGAATCAGGGGTGCCAGTGACGGCGACAGTCCTCCCAAGCAGAAAGATCCAGTGGATCCTGGTGATCGGCTGAGGCTTGTGGGCCTCTTGAACAAGTCTGTTCTGTTCTGGAAACCAAAAGTGCCCTTCTTCATCTTTGGAGACATTTACTGTCACATCCTCTGTTTCAGACTGTGCTGTCTCTACTGCTTTAGAGGTTGGAAATCCGATCCAAAGTCACTCTTGATTAGAATTTGGTCATCTGCATTTGTGTGAGGTGGATGTGGGGATTTCTGTGGGTGGGGAGAAAAATGGTCATCCCTCTAAAATAACCTATCATGAAGAAAACAGGACAGAAACAGGCGACAGCCTTTCCGAAAAAAGGAACAGAAGAGGTGTGAACAAGGCTCATTTATGTCAAAAAAAGTTTGCTAACATGTATATACCTCATGTATACGTATACCTCATGTATACGTAAGTACTCAGGAAAAAAAAAAATTGAGTAACACCCCAAGATGACTTAGAATTCAGACTTAAATATCATTCTTAATAGGGAAAGGGGATGGGAGATGTAGGCCTCTTAAGGGAGAATAAATGCCTTTGAGGGGAAAGGAATAGGCCACAGAATAATAGATGGGAGGTATAATGAAAGCGAAAGTCACACAGTTGTGTCTTACTTTTTGCCACCCCATAGATTGTAGCCCGTCAGGCTCCTGTGTCGATGGAATTCTCCAGGCAAGAACATTGGAGTGGGTGGCCATTTCCTTCTCCAGGGGATCTTCCTGACACAGGGATCAAACCCGGGTATCCCACATTGGGGGCAGATTCTTTACCATCTGAGCCACCAGGGAGATGTGACGGTTTGTGACAAAGTTGGTCTGGGTATGGTCTTGACTTCTAGTCTCCTCTCCTGTGATGAGTCAATCTTTCCCGATCAGTCTAATTCCTGGGGGAGGGCAGTTATGACAATCAAGTTTCTTTTGGAAAATCTGTTCTTTGGCAGCTAATGGGAGTTCAGAAAGTCGGCCTCTACATATCCTCTTTTGCAAGTGACTACAGCTCAAAATTATCAATATGCCAAAGTGGTATATTCTGGAGGGGCATTTTCTGTGACCTTTCAGTACAGTAGAAGAGACCTCTTCTAACCTCAACCCCCAGTAAGAAACACTTTTACGTTGCTTCTTAGTCACATTCACAAAAGAATATGAATTATAATAGGTTTCACAAAGTGATATTTACTATTTGTGACATACTCTGATATTTTTCTCTTCTCTTCTTAAAAAAGGGGAGGAAAAAGGTGATCTCTATCAAAAACCAATTTCATAACCCACTAATAAGTTACAACCCATAGCTAAAAAAACAATGGCTAGAGAACACTACAAAGGATAAAGTAAAAGTCATCTTATGTTTTAAAGTCAATATTTCTCTGAAACATGCCTTCTGAATTTCTCTATTCTTGTACACAACCTGATGCCTGTCTTTGTGGGGAAGTGATACCCTTGTGAACAGCAGGAGTGGAAGGCCTATTGTGGAGGATGATAAAGAGAAATGCAGGTTGAGCTTTTGGAAGCCGAGAGGGAAAGGTCAATTCCAGCTGAACAAACAAGGGAACCTATCCTGTAGGAGGTGATATTTGAGGTGCGTTCTCAAGAATATTTAGGATTTGAGACATGTTCAGATTGTGGGCTAAGGAAGGTGGTGTAATCCAGGCAGAAGGGGCGGTGAAAACAAACATGTAGCACAGACAAAAGGCAATAAGGAGAAGTGAGCTTTTCATGCTAGGGACATTAAGGACCAGTTTCAGGGACCTCAAATGCAAAATTAGGGATAGGCTAGGTTTATATAAGGGAATGAACAATGATGTTTATAACAGCATTTTTGTGATGTTGGGGAATTGGAGCAAATGTGGGTGCTTTTCACTGGGAGAGAGGGGGATAAAGTGTGCTGTTTGTACTTCTTGAAGTTTAGTGCAGTACTTCAGTCAACAGAGTGCACATTTATATCACAACATGGATAGCAAAGAGAGATGCAAATGTCTTGTGGGAGTAGAGAGGCAAAGGTCAATGTTTAAAATATAGGTTAGAAAGGGAGAAGGTAAAAAATAGAATAAAATATAAAACACAATACCACTTACATGCATTCTGAGAAAGTAAAAAATCTGTTCTGCCATTCATCAGGCTGGGATAATCTAGTCAAAGAATTAGAGGAAACACAAGTCCCAAGGACATATAACTGTAGCTACAAAGAATCAGAATCCCCTTGAGTGACCACAGCTTTCTTACTCACTGAGAAACCATGTTCTCTTAAAAATCCTAGATTAACAGAACTTTTTTTGTGTGAAATCTTATCAGTAAGCATGAAATATCCTCTTCCTGCCCAGACAACCTAAATCATTCTGATGCAGAGAAGCAGCCTTGGTTTTCAATCCAGGTTGTTGTTTACTTCCTAAGTCGTGTCGACTCTTTCGTGACCCCATAGCCCGTCAGACTCCTCTGTCCATGGGATTTCTCAGGCAAGAATACTAGAATGAGTTGCCATTTCCTTCTCCAGGGGATCTTCTCCACCCGGGGATTGAACCCAATTCTCTTGCGCCTCCTGAATTGGCAAGCAGATTCTTCACCACTGAGCCATCAGGGACTAGATAATAATTATTTATAAAATAAGCAGATACAGATTTTCAATCACCTATACTAAATGAATGATTAAACCCAGTCTCCCTAGTCACAGGGATAGTCTTTAAGCTAGAGGTCAAGTTTGCAACCCGAACAGAGCTGCCCCTCAGGCTTACTCCCTGTGCCACAGTCACTGATTAGCCATATTGTAATCAATGTTAGCCTCCTTTTTAAAGGACCAGAGTTATCCAGACTTCCTTTCTTTTTTCTTTTGAAGGCCAAACTATGGCTGTAAGGCAGGCCACTGGAGGTTTGTGAGCAGGTAGGTGATACGGTCAGGTCTGTGCTATAGTCTACGACTTTAGTCACAGGACATAAAATGGATTAGAGAGATTTTGAGCCTAGGATAACAGAAGTGAAACCCTAATACTTTGTCCTACTTGAATAGAATAGCTATTTGTGTATATGCCTTATCCCCCTTCTGAATTCCTTCCCATTTGAAGGCAGAAATTTTACTGTGGAACCATCATGACACAAAGTTGGAATGCATTAAAAAGTGGAGGAAGGTGGCTTCCCTGGCAGTCCAGTGGTTAACACTCCATGCTTTCACTGGAGTGGGCACAGGTTCCATCCCTGACTGGGGAGCTAAGATCTCACTTGCCATGTGGAGAAGCCAAGGAGGGGAGAAAAGAAAAGGTGAAGAAAGGACTGGAAACAACACAACTATCCATCAAGTGACTGAAATTATCAATTGAGGCCATAAAATGGACTACAACTCACCAATACAAAGGAATGAACTACTGATACCTGCACCTAAATATGAACGAATCTTACGCTGAGTGAAAGAAGCCAGATACAAATGATACCCACTGTATGATACAAACTATAATGATATAAAGCAAACCAGTGGTTCCCTGAGGGCAGGAACAGAGCCAAAGGAGGACACTGATGAAGTGGGCAGGAGGGAAGAATTATAAAAGGAGCATAAAGAAACCTTTTATGGAGGGTGGGGGAGGGGGGGAAATGGAATGTCCATTATGATGATTGTAGTGATGTTTTCATGGGTATATACATATGTCTAAACTTAAATTGTATTTTAAACATGTACAGTTTATTGTATGCCAATTACTGTAGTAAACAGTTTGTTACTATTTTTAAAGAAGAGATGAAGGTAGAGAAATTAATTGAGAGGTGTCATTTGGGGTGGAAGATTATGGCCTTGGCTTGAAAGAAAGCTCTGGCTTGGCCAGAAAGAAAGAGCAGTGCAGTATGGTCCCGGGAAAGAGCAAATGGGTTTAGGGGAAGGTGATAGAGCAGAAAACCTGTATGTATAGCAGTAGGAGATAAGAGCTGTGAAAGAAGGAAGAAGCAGATTATGGAGGGCCCTGAATATCAAAGTGTACATTGGGTTGTAGTTCCACCACTTACTTCTGAAATGATCCTGGACAAGTTATTTAATTTCTCTGAGATTCAATTTCCTTTACCTATAAAATAATAAGAACAGAACCTATCTTAAGTGGTGGCTGTGAAGATTAAATGAGGCAATGCATGTAAACCACTCAGCAGAGGACAACTAAACAGTTTAAGTGCTAAGTAGAAGCAAGTATTTTTATAACAAGTATTGTTACTAACTCCAACTTGGGCTTCTCTCGTGGCTCAGCTGGTAAAGAATCTGGCTGCAATGCAGGAGACCTGGTTTGATCCCTGAGTTGGGAAGATCCCCTGGAGAAGGAAATGGCAACCCACTCCAGTATTCTGGCCTGGAGAATTCCGCCGACTGTCTAGTCCACAGGGTGGCAAAGAGTTGGACACGACTGAGTGACTTTCACTTCACTAATCAAATGTATAGAGATGTTTGAGAAGGAGAAAGAAGAAATCAAAGAGGATCTTTAGGAGGATAAATCTGACCATCAATAATCACCTCCTCTCCAGAGTTAAAATATCAACTATAACACTTCTTTCCCCTTCCTCACTTTATAACTTCCTTCCTAGTAAACATCATGCCCAGGAGGAGCCTACAACCAGTTACCAAAGCTCTCTTATCTCAGTAAAAGTATTTCAGCTGGTGAGCCTTATGACTCCGCTGCTGCTGCTAAGTTGCTTCAGTCGTGTCTGACTCTGTGCGACCCCATGGACTGCAGCCTACCAGGCACCTCCATCCACGGGATTTTCCAAGCAAGAGTAATGGAGTGGGGTGCCATTGCCTTCTCCATCCTATGACTATGGGGACAAACTAAACAGAGTTGAGCTATGGCCTCTGGAATGGAAAATGAGAGCCCTCCACACAGAGACTTTCAGCCACCACTACTACCACCTCAAGTCTTTCAGCCACCACCTCCATCATAGACTTATACCCACGGTGCATCCTGAAATTAAAGTAGGTGATATAATTTTAAAGCATAAGTATTTCGCCACAAATACAGGTTTTTGGAGAGGGATCTTACTTTGGATCTTACTTTCTCAAGTCCCTGAAACATTGAACTAACTATTCTTTGAGAGTTTCTGAGAAGCCTTTCTATGCCTGTTTCCTCATCTGTAAAGTGGGAGACAATAGTGGTAACTATTTCATAAAGTTCTTGTGAGGATTAAATGAGTCAATAGGTGTGAAGGACCTAGAAAAACATCCAAGAGACACATACTAAATGTGTTTTCTAAACTTTGTTAGTAACTATTTTTTCTCTATTTATAGTGCTTGTTTGTGGTCATGACCTTTGTTTCATTTTGTGCTCATGCATTTTTCAGTTACTAAGCATTAACAGTGTCCTCCTAAAAGACTATTTCACCCCAATACCCTTCTGTAGTAAAAGCAAATTTGGTTGATGGTTTATAAATATTCACCTTCCAGGTCAGAGGCAGTCAAACATCTCTATACATTTGCTTAGACCCAGTAGTGATTTTACCTATTTAGTTAGAAAATATATTACTGATAAAAGAATACAGCCAAGCTTTTAAATTAACTGGTAAATTTATTAACAATAATAGCATATACACACATTTGAAAACACACATGTAAGAAACATTACGATTTATTTAGTCTCTGATAATGTCTGGAGTCCATTTGGATTCATGAAGCCCCTGCAATCAACTCCAGGACCCCTTATCCAAAAGCAGAGTTGAATAGCTGATTAGGCCATCAGTGCCATTATCAGCAGAATCAAGGCTTGGACAGAAAAATACAACATTCCATAATTACAATAAAATAAAACTAAAATGCAATCGTCCTTGCATCTGAGGGTACAAAGTTGGACAATGTTAGCTGCATGACCAGTGACCACTCAACTCTCAACCTGATTTTTAAAGGAATATTAACATTCTCTATTTTTTTTTCCCTCTCTGGGATCTTCCTGGATCAGGGATCGAACCTGTGTCTTATGCACTGGCAGGCGGATTCTTTACCAGAGCCACCAGGGAAGCCCCAACCTCGTCTATTTTATAGGGCCGCCTGAAGAGCAAATCAAACTGAATGTAAATGAAAAGTTCATCTCAGTGGGGAACAAAAGATCAGGATGGAAGGAGGGTGTCATAAATGAAGAAAGGAAAAGGATTTTCCAGGGAGCAATGTTCTGAATTGAATGAAAATCCAGAAGATTAGACCAAACTGAAAAGCATAAAGGAAGGACTGCCACCTCCTCCTTAGCATAAACACACACACAAATACAGCCCTCCTCCCAGCTGTTGCCCTGAGGTGACCATAGCCAACTTGGGAAAGCTCAGAAACATTTCCATTTTCATCATGTCTTCACATACATCTAATGGAAATGAACCGCATCCATCCATCCATGAAAGCGATTTTTAAAAGAGGGACAGAAAAATAAATTTAATACTAATTCAGTAAGTACTTAAGTGTCCACTGTGTGCCAAGCACTCGTTGGCGGGGACGATATAGACGAAAACTAAACCAATAAAGTTTGTTAAGGTCTTCAAGAAAATGGTAAACAAGGGGAAAAAAACCAACTATTAATAGCAAAACAATTTCTGACAGCTGCTAGGAGGAAGATAAAATAGTGAGGGACCAGAGACAGGAAGGAGAGGCGCAACTTCCCGAAGGTGTCTGAGAGGTGACGTTTGAGACCAAACTAAAATGACTAGCGCCTTGCAGTGACTTGACGCCTAAATATGTCGAGAAAAGAATTAAAAGCAAAAATGATTCACAAACCAGGAAATAACAGGAATCTCACAGCGCCAAAGTGAGCGGAGCAAACCAGAACCTATGAATTCCGGAGCGGCGGGAGATTTTGAATATTCATGTCCAATCAGGGGAAGGCTGAGACCAGGCAGCGCGGGCTCAGTACGAAGTATCCCGAACCGCGGTGTCCACAAGAAGCCTCATCGCAAGGGCCTAACTGGTGATCCGGCTCCCACGCAGCTGCCAAACTCGTGTAATTCTTCAGGGCTGTGACGCAGTGTTCGGAAGACCCGGGCTTGGTCGTGTCCTGGGGTTCTTTCTTAAACGTGGATAGCTAAAATCACTCACTTCGTTTTGGAACACCGGTGAAACGTACCCAACAGAGCCACCAGGACACAAGTCTAGGAGCAGTCTCAGTATCCTAATTTAGAACTGACTCATACGAAAGCTAAGCAGCAGTGAGGGTTAAGACGCGCCCTAGATTCAAAAGCAAAGCCAGTCACGCGCCAGGAATCTTAAGTCATAAGGGCTTAAAAAGCTCCGTGTGTCATCTTCCATTACTTTTAGCCAACTAGAGTAACTTACTTTGTGAGGAACTGAGGAAAAAACAAGTGAACAAGGCTCTTTTCTGGTGATTAGGTGGGTGGCTCTGAAAAGAGCCTTTGGAAAATCAAGCGGCTTTGCGACTCGTGCGAGCGCCGCGTCCCGGCAGGGACTCACTTGGAGCTGGTGTACTTGGTGACCGCCTTGGTGCCCTCGGACACGGCGTGCTTCGCCAGCTCGCCGGGCAGCAGCAGGCGCACGGCCGTCTGGATCTCCCGGGACGTGATGGTCGAGCGCTTGTTGTAATGCGCCAAGCGCGACGCTTCGCCCGCGATGCGCTCGAAGATGTCGTTGACAAACGAGTTCATGATGCCCATGGCCTTGGACGAGATGCCGGTGTCCGGGTGCACCTGCTTCAGCACCTTGTACACGTAGATGGAATAGCTCTCCTTGCGGCTGCGCTTGCGCTTCTTGCCGTCCTTTTTCTGGGCTTTAGTGACGGCTTTCTTGGAGCCCTTCTTGGGCGCGGGAGCGGATTTTGCCGGCTCAGGCATTGTGGAACAACACCGTTTGGCAAAAAAACAGGTATGAGGATGGGCGGGCCTGATCCATTTATAACCACCGCATGCAAATTAAGGCTCCAAAAGTCTTACGTTTCCATTGGTCCGCGGAGAGACCTTACGTTATCAGTAATAGCTACAGAACAACACCGACTCTTTAACCTTATTGGCCGTTTCAGGAGCCAATTTGGGACCAATGAAAAGCTCGTTCCTGACCCCACCCCTCGGGAAACTTATAAAGGCTTTCCAAGCGTTGATATTTTAAATCGTTTGACCAGGGGATCTGATCTTTAACTGTACTACGTTTATCTTTAGCCATGTCTGGTCGCGGAAAGCAGGGAGGCAAGGCCCGCGCAAAGGCCAAGTCGCGTTCGTCCCGCGCAGGCTTGCAGTTCCCGGTAGGGCGGGTGCACCGCCTGCTGCGCAAAGGCAACTACGCTGAGCGGGTGGGGGCCGGCGCGCCCGTCTACATGGCGGCGGTCCTGGAGTACCTGACTGCCGAGATCCTGGAGCTGGCCGGCAACGCGGCGCGAGACAACAAGAAAACGCGCATCATCCCTCGTCACCTGCAGCTGGCCATCCGCAACGACGAAGAGCTGAACAAGCTGTTGGGCAAGGTCACCATCGCCCAGGGCGGCGTTCTGCCCAACATCCAAGCCGTTCTATTACCAAAGAAAACCGAAAGCCATAAGGCCAAAAGCAAATAAAGCCTTACAAAGTAAACCAAAGAACAAAGGCTCTTTTTAGAGCCACCCAAGTTTTCAAAAAAAGAGCTAATGCGCTGTTTTGTGATCAGCCCTTTATTTTGACACTTTGGTGGTGGCTCTTAAAAGAGCCTTTGGGGTGAGTGGGGATGGTATCAAGCCTCTTAATTACTTATTCTTGCCAGGCTTGTGACTCTCCGTTTTTTTGGGCAATAAGACTGCCTGGATGTTGGGTAAGACACCGCCCTGGGCAATAGTGACACCCCCGAGTAACTTGTTGAGCTCCTCATCATTTCTCACGGCCAGTTGCAAATGGCGAGGGATGATGCGCGTCTTCTTGTTGTCTCGGGCGGCGTTGCCCGCCAGCTCCAGGATTTCCGCGGTCAGGTACTCCAGCACTGCCGCCAAGTACACCGGCGCGCCGGCCCCCACCCTTTCGGCGTAGTTGCCTTTGCGCAGCAGGCGGTGCACTCGCCCTACGGGGAACTGAAGGCCAGCGCGGGATGAGCGCGACTTAGCCTTGGCCCGAGCTTTGCCTCCCTGCTTTCCGCGGCCTGACATTACTGCTAAAACTGCAGTTACAGCTTCTTTTTCAAGGAGAAGGATATGGCAAGGATAACCAATTTGATGTAATTTATAAGAGCTACCGGGAGGGGTGAAGGGAAGTGGTTCGATTGGCTAAAAGCGGAGTCCGATCGAACAGCCAATAGGAAAGCGAAAAGCAGACTCTTCGTTTGCATCTTGCGCTACGAGGAAATGACGGCTTCTATAAGTACCTACCAATCGTTGTGAGCCACATTAAAGCCCTTTATTTGCATGCCAGTGTTTTTAAAGTGAAGGCTTTCAAACAAAACGCTCTTCTGTTTTGGTTTATTTACTGAGTGGTAATTTTTTTCTAGCTTAGGGATGGTAGGTTTTTTCCGGTTTACACCAAGGGAAATCCCAGAAAGGATCCTAAAGGGCTGCGGAGAGCCTTTAGCAGATGGCAGTTACTCCCACTCGAGGGTCCCGAATTCTGAAGCTAATTATCCCTTGAAACCTTAAGTTACTAAGTTCCTCCTTTTCTGGCTTGTCAAAGCCAGACTACCTTAAAAAATGTAGAACTACTGAGGCCTCTTCTTTCGATTTTGTTGCCTGAGGTGTGGCTTCGCCCCACCCCCACCCGTTTCTGTACCTCAGACTCCGGTTTAACCGAGGGCCATTTCCTTCTCAGGGGATCTTCCCGACCCAGAGATCGAATCCGGGTCTCCAGCATTGCAGGCAGGTGGATTCCTTACGGTCTGAGCCACTAGGGAAGCCCACAATAGGATGTCATCTTCCTCTTGATCTCCAGGAGGCGTCGCGAACCGCCCTCAACTTGAAGGCGTCTTTCCCTTGGCCTTCAAAACGTCGCCCTCCGTCTTTCCTTCTTTTCCTCTGCCCGTGTTTAAATCCCAGTGTTCAGCTCGGCTCTGCCTCCCTACTCGCCTTTTCCGCGCACCTCCATTCTTCAGTCTTCCTGAAGTCGTACCCAATTCCGTGCTTTCAACTAGTACTTGTTGCAGAAGCTCAGGCCTATATACCTGTTTACTGGATACTTCAACTTATCTGTACCAATAACTCATAACCTACCCAAAACCTAGCCAAAAGCAAACTCATCCAGTCACACACACACACCCCACCACCACCCGCCCCCCCCCGCCCAGCTCCCCTCTCTTTGTTCTTTTCCTGAATTGCACCAACAGTCTGCCCGGTACCTGAGCTAACATCTACAGTTTCCTGTATCTTACAGCATATATTCATGAATATTCCTGAGTATTCATTGGAGGGACTGATGTTGAAGGTGAAACCCCAATACTTTGGCCACCTGATGCGAAGAGCTGACTCACTGGAAAAGACCCTGATGCTGGGAAAGATTGAAGGCGAGAGGAGAAGGGGACGACAGAGGATGAGATGGTTGGATGGCATCATCAGCTCAATGGACATGAGTTTGAGTAAACTCCGGGAGTTGGTGATGGACAGGGAGGCCTGGCGTGCTGCAGTCCATGGGATCGCAAAGAGAACAGCATAATATGCACGGTTATTTCTTTAACTTCAGCCATTTCCTCCATGATCTTAGACTCAACAACAGTCCCTAGAGACTCCTTTGCCCAATCCTCCACTTAACCTTCCAGAGAAATCTTTCCTGAAAGTTCCATTTCTTCCTCCTCAGCCTCCCATGCCTGGGAGTTCTACATCTGCACACCATTTTCACTCTTTTCTAAATATCCCACAAAGTTGAAACCGCTGAAATGTCTTTGGGGCTCTGCAGAGCTTCCAAGCTTCCATTCTTTGTCTAAGTGCAGAAAGAATTCAGCAAGAGGCAAATTGATAGATTAAAAGGTGATTTATTAAAATAGGGCATTTATGAGGCTTACAAGTGGAAGGATGAGAGGGTGCCATGCCCTGAGAATTTAAGTGGGTTGCAGTTTTATAATCAAAGAAAAAGGGGGGCAGGGAGACTACCTTCTTCCTCATTCTTGAGTGGATATCAAGCTTCCATAACCAGTCCCTCCTCCACATCCGCAGGGGCGTTTTCTCTTCCCTACATGGTCAACCTGGGACTGTCACGGCATGATAAAAATGAGCAAAAAGGCAGTTCAGTTCAGTTGCTCGGTTGTGTCTGACTCTGGGACCCCATGAACTGCAGCACACCAGGCCTCTCTGTCCATCACCAACTCCCGGAGTTTACCCAAACTCATGTCCATCAAGTCGGTGATGCCATCCAGCCATCTCATCCTCTGTTGACCCCTTCTCCTGGCATCAGGGTCTTTATCAATGAGTCAACTCTTCACATGAGGTGGCCAAAGTATTGGAGCTTCAGCATCAGTCCTTCCAAAGAACACCCAGGACTGATCTCCTTTAGGATGGACTGGTTGGATCTCCTTGCAGTCTAAGGGACTCGCAAGAGTCTTCTCCAACACCATAGTTCAAAAGCCTCAGTTCTTCAGCGCTCAGCTTTCTTCACAGTCCAACTCTCACATCCTTACATGACCACTGGAAAAACCATAGCCTTGACTAGATGGACCTTTGTTGGCAAAGTAATCTCTCTGCTTTTCAATATGCTGTCTAGGTTGGTCATAACTTTCTTTCCAAGGAGTAAGCGTCTTTTAATTTCATGGCTGCAATCACCATCTGCTGTGATTTTGCAGCCCCCAAAAATAGTCAGCTGCTGTTTCCTCTGTTTCCCCATCTATTTGCCATGAAGTGGTGGGACCAGATGCCATGATCTTAGTTTTCTGAATGTTGAGCTTTAAGCCAACTTTTTCACTCTCCTCTTTCACTTTCATCAAGAGGCTTTTTAGGTCCTCTTCACTTTCTGCCATAAGGGTGGTGTCATCTGCATATCTGAGGTTATTGCTATTTCTCCCGGAAATCTTGATTCCAGCTTGTGCTTCTTCCAGCCCTGCGTTTCTCATGATGTACTCTGCATGTAAGTTAAATAAGCAAGGTGACAATATACAGCCTTGATGTGTACTCCTTTTCCTGTTTGGAAAAGACAGTAACATATACTAAAAGTGGTGAGTCATCTCAAGTTTCAGTTTAATGTCACCCTTTCCTTATATTTTTTGTTTGTTTTTAATATGTGCAGAGAAGTTTGTCCTAAGAATCAGTTTGCTGAGCTCACTGGGCAGGATGTGGGTCTCATGCCACCATTGTTTTATTGTTTGGGGGTTTTTGTTATGTGGTTTTGTTGCTAAGCAAGCCTGCTTGGTTTTGAAGTTAAGCAAACCTGAATTCTTGCATGATCATTAACTTACAGGGGTTTCCCATACATTTTTCTTTACTTACAATCCTCTAGTGGGATTAATTTGTTCCTTTACTTTGTCGCTATCAAGGCCAGAAGGTAGAATGCTATAGAGAAAAGAATAGACTTAAATTTTTACTTCCTGAGCTCTTTTATAGTGTTCCTCTTTTTATCCTCAGCTTTGCCCAACTGACATTTACTGAGTACATGCTAACTATCAGGCAATGGCTACACAGATAATTGAGACTGATACAAAGACATCTGTAATGAGATGCCTCTAGAAAATGGAGGAAAGCTGACCCTGTAAGTTAAAACAGTTAATATCAGCTATCTGTAGAGCTTACCCCTGGTAAGAATGCTAGTGTAGATTTATGAAACCACCAAGTCGAAAGTAATGGGAGTGCTTCCTCAATAGTAGGATGTAACTGAAGATAATTCTAACCAAACTGATTATAGCATTTCAGAAGATGCATATATTAATGGAAAGACATGGTCCACAGAGCATCTAATGGGGCGATTACAGTGGGAATGTGTTGCGTCTCTCTAATACTATGTGTTTGCTAGACACAAAGGTTTAGTTATTATACAGAATTCCTTGGTGAAAGCATCAGCTTGTTCTCATAGCTGGGGTGAAATATTTCCGAAGATTATTCAACTCTGTTAACTCAGATTCTGCTCTCAATTAACAACTTTCAAATTATTCTATTTCAAGGTTAAAATATGAAACTGAGAAGGGAAGAACTAGTATGGGAAGATTTATCTATCACTAAAAGTTAATTTGCATTCTGAACTCATCAACTTCTTGTGTATTTTGTTAGTGTAACTTTCTCCCCAAGAAGCCAGTCAACTCTGGAAGTTCTAATGGTGGTGGTTTACTCGCTAAGTCATGTCTGACTGTTGCAACCCCATGGACTGTAGTCTGCCAGGCTTCTCTGTCCATGGGATTCTCCAGGGAAGAATACTGGAGTGCATTGCCATTTCCTTCTCCAGAAGTTCTAACAGTGTCAGCTTTTCAGGCCTACAGAGCACAGAACGAAATAGTACAGACCCCATAACAACTCTGGTACCAGTACCTTCAAGGCCCTGCTTGAGGGGCCAGCTGACCTCCCACTCTCTTTGATCTCTGAACTGTTTTTACTTCCATTACAGTGACACTGTGCTACTTGGAAGGATGAAGGGGGAAAGAGATTACATTGAACCCTTGTTCAATAAGATAAACCCTGTGCTAGGGGCTACCTATGAAGTATTTAGATATACAGTCATACTTCGGTACCAGGACCCCGCAGGGGATACTAAAATCTGAAGATGTTCAAGTCTCTACATAAAATGGTGTGTGTGAGTTGCTAAGTTGGGCTTAGCTCATAGCTCGGTTGGTAAAGAATCTGTCTGCAATGCAGGAGACCCCGGTTTGATTCCTGGGTCAGGAAGATGTGCTGGAGAAGGGATAGGCTACCTACTCCAGTATTCTTGGGCTTCCCTTGTGGCTCAGCTGGTAAAGACTCCGCCCACAATGCGAGAGACCTGGGTTTGATCCCTGGGTTGGGAAGATCCCTGCTTTAGTCGTGTCCAACTTTGCAACCCTATGGGCTGTGGCCCGCCAGGTTCCTCTGTCCATGGGATTCTCCAGGCAAGAATACTGCAGTGGGTTGCCGTGCCCTGCTCCAAGGGATGAACCCAGGTCTCCTTCATTGCAAATTGTTTACCACTGAGCCAACAGGGAAGCCCTATAAAATGGTGTAGTATTTGCATATAACCTACACATATTCTCTCAGATAGGTATTAAAAGTAATCTAGACATACTTTAAACTAATACAACGTAAATGTTATGTAAATAGTTGTAAACAAAATGTAAAACTACATACATAGTTGCCAAGGCAGGGCAAATTCTAGTTTTGCTTTTTGAAACTTTCTGGGTTTTTTTTTTCAAATATCTTCTACCCACAGTTGGTTGAATCCTCAGATTCAGAACCCATGGATACCAAAGGCCAAACGAAATTGTTTCACAATTAAGGAAACAAAGGCTCAGAGGAATTTAAGCACTTGCTGCTGAAGGTCACACAGCCACTTACAAAGACATGATTAGAACCAAGGTCGGCCTCACTCAAAGTCTATGCTCTTCATCCCTCCAAGTCCATTGCTTCACTAACGAGATTATGGTCTTCATGAAGTCACTGTGCCCAGCCTTGCTTCCTCCCTCTGTTAGGGAGAGCTGGAGAAATAGTTTAGAAAAGTTTATTACCCTTCTAAGAACCAGGTGGAAGGAATAAAGGACTCCTGATTTAAAGGTGAAGACGACATGGTCTCACCCTTGAAGTGGTCCCAGAAAGGAAGTGAGACCAAGGTCAAAGCCCAGGACAGAATGCTTTAAGTCTATCAGCAGGACATGAACAAAGAGATGTGGATACACTGAGGCTATATGTGTGGGAGTAGGGAAGCTTCATGAAAGAGGAGGTGATATCTCATGGAACCATTAGGACGACTTTGTGGGTCAAGAGGAGACCGAAAGCATTCTTGCTAAAGGCAACTTTATGTGCAATGGCAAGGAGCTGTGGGACGGCCTGGCTGTGCCATGAATGATGTGCAGCTCAGCATGGGGGTGATAAGGGTGGAGTTGGGGAAAAGTGGAAAGGAGTATGGTTGGAATGATGGAGTGGAGCTCGAATGCACTAAATGTTTGATTAACTAGATTGCCTCCTTAGGAATTCAGTTGCTTTCAGTTAAAAATCCCAGAGGTGTTAAAGGGGCTAAGATCCAGTCTATTTGTGAAGGTGTTCGGCTTTTATAAATGGCCTACTCTGTTATATATTTTAATGGCTCTGGTAAGAATGCTGGGAAAGGAACTCCAGGGAGCAATAGATAGTAATTGAGGCTGATATAATTTGTAGGGTATTGGCCTATCTGGACTTATCTAATAAGGATTTATAGCTAGATAAAATCTAAAGTGTTAAATCTAATTCCACTCCTCTCATATGCTCTGTAGCTCTCCCTCTATTAGGGAGGAAACAAGGCTTGCTTCATGAAGCCCATAATCTCGTTAGTGAAGTAGTGTGCTTGGAGGGATGAAGAGCACAGACTTTGAGTAAGGCCGACCTTGGTTCTAATCATGTCTTTATAAGTGGCTGTGTGACCTTCAGCAGCAAGTGCCTAAATTCCTCTGAGCCTTGGTTTACTTATTTGTGAAACAATTATAGTTGGCCTTTGGTCAACAAACCACTCTCCAGATGCTAGCTATCAACAGTAGACTATGGTAGCCAGAGTGACAGAAGATACAATAGAAGTTCATCAATTAAAGAAAAATAATATACCCTACCATAATAGAGTTGTTAGAATAAATGAGAATTAAATATAAGGAGCCTAGTACAGAGCTGGAACCTGAGAGGCCAAAATGCTGGATTAGGAGGCAGAATAACTTAGTGGTTAAGAGTTCAAATTCTGCAGCCTGACTCCTGAGTTTGCTTACTAGATCTATGACCATAGACTGACTAATTAATTTGTTATCTAACCTGTAAGGGTCTCTGCTTCCTCAAAATGGTAAAGCGAGAGTAATAACAGTAGCTACTTCATGGACTTGTTGCAAGAATTGAGAGTTCATTTAGAATAGTACCTGTCACCAACGAAGCATCCTCCCACCATTCCCCACCACTGTCACTGGATTAACAAATTACAAGGCACTCACCAAAAACAAGTGCTAAAGATTCCATCTCTTTAACATCATTCTAATTGTTTTACTTCTCTCTCTAGCCCATTTCCTGTCTTCACTCAGATTATCTTTCACCAGACTACTGCTAAAGGCTCTTTTCTTTTTGCTTCAGTTCTTTTTATTCCCCTAATATAGCCACTAGCCAAAGTGTTCCTCTAAAGAAAATCTTATTTTCTCTCTTTATACCTTTTCCCAGGTGATTTCACTCCCCTCCTTCCCACTTTCCCACCTCCCCTCCACTGCCCATGATCTCATTTCAACTCTTGCTTCTCAGATGCCAAAATTAATAAACAAAATCTTAATGACAAACAGAATATTACATAGACTCAAAAATCTCCTACAATTACAAATGGAAAATATTTTACAATTTTTTCTGAGAGATACCTTAATTAACTGATCAGAATTATTAACAATAGGACAAAGCAAATTATATGCCTCCTTACTAGCTCAGTGAGAAGGATTCAATATCACTTCTGCAGTTTTCCTGCCAAAAGTGTATATACTAAATCTGAATCAGAAAGAAACATTAGAGAAACCCAAATTGAGGGATATTCAACAAAATAAATGGTCTGTGTGTGCGTGCTAAGTCACTTCAGTTGTGTCAGACTCCTTGCGATCCTATGGACTGTAGCCCACCAGGCTCCTCTGTCCGTGGACTTCTCCAGGCAAGAATACTGGAGTGGGTTACCATGCCCTCCTCCAGGGGATTTTCCCAGCCCAGGAATCAAACCCTGTGTTTCCTGCATTGACAGGTGGGTTCTTTACCACTAGCACCACCTGAAAAGCCCAGATGGTCTGTACTCCTCAAAAATGTCAATCATGAAAGACAAAGACTGAGAAACTATTCCACATTAATGGAGGCCACAGAGACATAACAACTGAATACAGCATGTGATCCTAGACTAGATCCTGGCCCAGATTTTTTTTTTTTTTTTCATTTTCTATAAAGGACGTTATGGGACAATGACAAATTTTCAGTAAAATCTGCAGTACTGTATCAATGTTAATGTCCCAAATTTGACAATTATACTGTAGTTATGTGAGAAAAAAATTTTTGTTAGAGCTCTTCAGAGAAACAGAACAAAAAGATATATATAAGAGCAAACAAGCAAAAGAGAGAGAGAGATTTATTATAAGCAGTTGGCTCACATGATAATGGAGGGTGACAAGTCCTAGATCTGCAGGGTGAGTCAGCAAGCTGGAAACCCAGGAGAGCTGATTGTGTAGTTACAGTTCAAGCCCGAAGGTCTGAGAACCAAGAGAAGCAGTGCCGTAGTGCCAGTCAAAAGCCAACAGGCTGGAGACCCAGGAAGTGCCAGTGTTTCAGTTCAAGTCTGAAGGCAGGAAAAAAGCCAGTGTCCCAGTTCAAAGGCAATCAGGCCAGAAAGAACTCTTTTTCAGAGAGGGTTAGCCTTTTCTGTTCAGGCCTTTAACTGATTGGATGAGACCCAGCCACAACAGAGAGCGCAATTATATATGTGCAGATAGAGAAGAAATAAAAGCAATCATGATAAAATGTTAGTATTTGGATAATGTGGGTATCAGGGTGAGCAGTATACAGAATTATTTGTATAATTTGTAGTTATTTGTAATTTCTGTAGCTCTGAAAGCACTTTAGAAAAAGTTAAAAATAAAATGCATACACACACACAACCATATATCCAACATGACATATCTTCTTGGATATCATAAAGACATTTTGAACTCAAGTCCAAAAAGAAATGGACACCTAGTCTTCCCCTTCCCCACCCTTCCAACCCTTCTTCTAAAGTTCTGTATCTTAGGAACAAATGCCATCCATCTTGATGCACAAAGCTGATAATTATCCTTCATACTTTCCCTCCCATAATTAGCCCATCACCACACGCTATGGGTTTTACCCTCCTAATGTATACCTTGTACCCACAATTTCTTTCCATCTCCACCTCCTCCACCACCACCACGGTCCAAGACATCAACATTCTCACCTAGACTGCTACACCAGACTCCAAACTGGTCTTCCTGCTTGTGCCATTACCTCCTTTACAGTTCTCACACTGAAGCCAAGGAGCTTTGCAAAATACAGATTTAAAGATGGCTAAATGCAATGCATGATCCTTGATTGACTTTCAAAAAATAAAGGCTCTAATGAGACAACTGGGGAGATTTGAATATCAACTGTATATTAGATAATAGTATTGAACAAATGTTAAATGTCTTAGGTGCGGTAATGGTATTGTGGTTATATAGGAAAATGTCCTTGTCTCAGAATATATATGCTTAAGTATACAGCAGTGATCCACGTGATTATCCTGGTAAGAATACTGGAGTGGGTTGCCACTTCCTACTTCAGGGTAGCTTCCCCAGCCAGGGATCGATCTACAAGATCTATTGGCAATAAAACGGATCAATCCCCATTGCGCAGGAATTCTCGTTTTCTTCACAACGTCTCAGGTTCAGAACCTCCTAGGACCCCAAGAGGGTCTTCTCCAGCTGCTCAGCGGTAAAAGAATCTGTCTGCGCTGCAATGCATAAGACTCAGGAAACCTGGATCTTCCCTATAGCTCAGATGATAAATAATCTGCCTGCAATGTAGGAGACCTGGATTCGATTCCTGGGTCAGGAAGATCCCCTGGAGAAGGGCATGGCAACCCGCTCCAATAGTCTAGCCTGGAGAATCCCATGGACAGAGGAATTTGGCGGGCTACAGTCTCCTTAGGGACGCAAAGAGTCGCAAAGACCACAAAAGTGACTGAGCCTGCACGCACGCACGACCTCAAGAGACAAGCAGAGACTACAGTTCCCGTGAGCCCTCACCTGCCTGTTCTATCGCGTAGCGAGGACTCCATTTCCCAGAGTGCCTCTGTACGCGAGATCTACATTCGCCCGGGTTGTCAGGAGTTCCGTCCCAGAGGGGGAACTGCGGTAGCCAAGCCTGAGTGCGAGGTAGAAAGGGTCCAGTTTGGGGTTCAGGGAGGGGGCACAGGGACAGTGGCTCAACCAAAAGCCCGGAGTTGCATACACCCTACTCTTGGAACCTCCAGCTCATTCTTTGCGAATCCCCTTAGAAGCGCGGGCTCTCTCTAATCATCGCCGCCCTTCAGCTGCTCTCGGCGGAGGGCACAATCCCCCACGTCACACAGAGGAAAGGGGCAGTGCCTCGCATCTCACTGTCTGTCGTCTAGACGGGCTCCCAGGGTGGACGCTGGCCGGAGGCGGGGGCTGGGGTGGTTGAGACTCTGGTAGTAAGAGCGAGGTCCTGACCCTCACTGCCCCCGTCTTTCTCTCTGCCGTAGCCGATGCTGAGTGGGCAGCTGGTCGTACGCCTGTTCTCCATGGCCAGCCGTGTCTGTATGTCCCGGGGCAGCGCGGGATCAGGGGTCATCGGTCCCGTCGAGGCTGCCATTCGCACGAAGTTGGAGCAGGCCCTGAACCCCGAAGTGCTGGAGCTGCGTAATGAGAGCGGCGGCCACGCGGTCCCACCGGGCAGTGAGACCCATTTCCGCGTGGCGGTGGTGAGCTCTCGCTTTGAGGGACTGAGCCCCCTACAAAGGCATCGGCTGGTCCATGAGGCGCTGTCAGAAGAGCTGGCTGGGCCAGTCCACGCCCTGGCCATACAGGCGCGGACCCCCGCCCAGTGGAGGGAGAACCCTCAACTGGACACAAGCCCCCCCTGCCTAGGTGGGAGCAAGAAAAGTCGAACCTAACCCTGGACCTGGAGAGAGGGAGGACCAGGATTCAAACGCGTTGCGTGAGAATAAACTACTGGGGCTTTCTTCCATTTAATACAGTCTGGTATTTGTTGGAAACGAGTAATGTAATATGCCCATTTAACTGGCATATGCGTATTCTCAGGAGAGAGTAATTCATTTCACATTAAGGTTAAGCTAAGGAGGGCAGACAAAAGCTGCCCTGTTGTTTCATTTTAAATTGTGATTAAGGAATCGCCCGACTTTATATAAGTTACTAGTAATCCTGTACGTTAAAAGAGAAATTATCATATGAGATGAATTGCAGTGGTGTTAATGGCTTGCTGTCAGTGCTACAGATGTTCTTCGGAAAAGAAAGATACTTGAAGCCTAGGCATAGTCAGAAAGAGCTTCGTTAAGCCAGAAAAGAGAGGAAAGTTGTTGCCAACAGGGTAAAGAGCCCAAGCAAGGGCAAAGAAGCTGACCTGGGCAGAGTTATTGGACAAAACAGCAGTTACGGATGCATTTGAACTTCAGACTTGGGGGATGTTTGGCTTTCTAACAACCTGTCCATTTCCAAAAGGATTTGCATTTCTTGTGAGGAAAAAAAAATCTTTAAAAAACAAGCACCAAAGCAGTGAAAAGATCATAACCTAGGAAATGAGTCTAGAAGATGGAGAAAACTTTACATAGCCCTTTTTCTTATGAGCCTTCCAAACGTTGTCATAATTCTGAGGGGAACAAGTAATGTCTAGAGAAGCAATTTTCTGATGATCTCTGTGTGGGGATAGAACTTGGTAAAGAAAAGGCTTGGTTAACATTTATCTACTGTTTCCGGCTAAAGAGTTTAGACTGCATCTGGTTAGGCAGTAGGGAGTCATCATTGAAGAGTTTTGAGAAAAGGATGGCAAAGAGCATTTTGGGGCAGTGATGTTAGTGGGTTGTCATAGGAAATTGGAGGTATGGAGAGTAACCAAATGGTGAAGGCAGAACTTTGGCCGAGAGCTTAGCTGTTAAAATGGAAAAGAAGGAGTTGATTTGAGAGCTATTATTTTTAAAAAGTCAAAAGGATTTGATTAGAACTGAAATGGACTAGTGAGAAGGGGAGTCAATGGTAACCCTCAGTGAGAAGGGGAGTCAATGGTAACCCTCAGGCAGGGTTTTTAAATTTCCTCACAGATAAGAATTCCCAATGGAGCTTGTTTAAAATATGATTCTAGGTCACCTCTTTTCCAAAAAAAGGATTCTGAATCCACAAATCAAGAATGGAATCTGGAATCTATATTTTAAAAAAAACACAGACACAAAAGGATTTGGAGTGAAGTTGGTTCTACTCTCAAGAAATATCACTCCCAAGTTATTTGTTTTCATTTGCGGAGTTTTTAGATTTTTTAAATTTGTTTTTGTAAATATTATTTCATTATGGCAAAACTTAATATGAGATGTGTATGATACATTATCACTGACAAGTACAACGTCATACAGCAGATCTCGAGTTTAATCATCTTGCTCAGCTGAAACTTAAGGCCCGTTGATTGATAATTCCCTACGTCCCTCTCCCCACCCCACCCCTGCCCCAGCAGCCAACATCCCACTGATTCTATTCAGCTATTATAGATAACTCATATAAGTAGAATCGTGCATATTTATCTTTCTGTGACTGGCTTATTTCACTTAACATAACGTCCTCATGGTTTATCACAGCGGAATTTCCTTTTTTTAAGGCTGGCAAGTATTCCATTGTATGTATATATTAATTTTTTTTCATCCAGGCATTTGTCAATGAACATTCAGGTTGTTTCTACGTCTTCGCTAATTGTGATAATGCTGCAATGAACATGAGAGTGCTAAAACTTCTCCAGGATCCTGATTTCAGTTCTTTTGGGTAAATACCCAGAAGTGGGATTGCTGGATCATATGGTAGTTCTATTTTTAATTTTGAGAAACTTCCATATTTTCCAGAGTGGTTGCACCATTTTGTATTCCCACCAACAGTGTGCAGGGGTTCCACTATCTCCCCATCTTCATCAATACTTTATATAATATATATATATATTATTTGGAGGCTTCTCTGTTGGCTCAGAGGGTAAAGCATCTGCCTGCAATCCTGGAGACCCAGGTTCAATCCCTGGGTTGGGAAGATCCCCTGGTGAAGGAAATGGCAACCCACTCCAGTACTCTTACCTGGAAAATTCCATGGACGGAGAAGCCTGGTGGGCTACAGTCCATGGGGTCTCAAAGAGTCAGACACGACTGAGCGACTTCACTCACTATATATATATATATATACACACACACACACACACACACACACACGTATATATAAAATAGCTATCCTGACAGGTATGAGGTGGTATCTCATTAAGGTTTTGATTGCACTTCCCTGATGATTAGTGACATTGAGCATTTTTTATATACATATATACCTACTGGCCACCTGATGTGAAAAGCCGACTCACTGGAAAAGACCCTGATGCTGGGAAAGATGGAGGGCGGGAGAAGAGGGAGAGAGGGTTGGATGGCATCGACTCAATGGATATGAGTTTGAGCAAACTGGGCAATAATGAAGGATGGGAAGCCTGGGTGCTGCACTGCGTGGGGTTGCAAAGAAGTCGGACACAACTGAACAATACCTATTGGTCATTTTATGTGTTTGGAAAAATGGCTACTCAAGTCTTTAGCCCATTTTTTAATCAGGTTATTAGTTGTTTTGCTATTAAGTTGTAGGACATTACCCCAAGTTTTCAAATCTAGGAAACTGTGGGGGCCCTCCATCTATAAAAGTGGAAAGGTCAGCATAGAGGCCAACGCAGGAAGTAAATGTGATGCATCGTGTTACTCTGGCCTTCAGTCTGGAGAAAGGAGTTTTCCCAGCTCACCATCTTCTGCCTCAGGAGGCAGAATAAAGGTGGATGTAGGTAGAGGCGAAGAAGCAGACTTAGCCATTTTAGGTTTTAAGGATTTGTTTCCTTTTTATTTTTCATCAGTATTTTTCATTTAATTTTTTTTACATTAACAGAGTTGGATTTAGGGTTCCCCAGGAGAGTAAGGGAGATGGATGGGTCCCTCCAGGGAGGTGCAGGGCAGAGGGCTGCGTCCAGCAAATGAAGGGTGAAGAGAGAGGGCACACACTCATACACTGGGCACTGGAGAAGGCAGTTCTTTGAGCACAGACATCAGAGTTAAACAGTCACCACCTGGTTCACTTTTACAAAATGGGAGTGACCAAAGGGTGGGGGCACCAGACGCAGCATGAGGAGGCTGAATTTGGATTTTCTTTTTTTGTTTTCACTTTTTTTCTTTTAACTTTTTAACATTTACAAACAGCTAAAAACTACAACACATCACAGCTACAGTGTGGGGGGTGGAGGACGGGGGCACCAAAGAAAGCAGCCACACGGGGTGGGGGCAGGGGGCAGGGGCAGCTTAACCTACAGGCGCTATCCTGTGGGGAGGGTGAGATGGGGAAACTGAGGCTTCTGGTCCCTGCATTAGGGGTCCCTGGCTTACTGCTGAAACTCTTCCCACTTTGCAGGAGTTGCTGGGAAAGCCCGGTTCCTGCCCCTCCCCAGCTCCTTGTGCTTTTTGATCTGCTGGTTTGACCACATACTGGTTTCTTTCCCTCCCCTGCTCCTCTGCCTCTGCGGGGACAGTCTGGAGGTGGGAGGGCAGCTGTGCTGTTCCTGTCTGTGCTATGTAGTGGGGAGAGCCTCTCACACCAGAGGAGGCCTGTGCTTCTTGAGAGAGGGGGAGGAGATGAACCTTGTCAGGTGCCCTTGGCTTTCGCTAGACTATGAGACTCTTCTCCCAGCCTGCCGAAGCTCCTCCCACCCAGGCCAGGCTCAGAAACAAGGTTAGGGGAGGTACTGTGGGAGGCAGGTACTTGTGTGTGTGTCCACTGAAATTACCCTTGGCTTGTATTTTAGGACAGTATAATGACACCCCCACCCCACAGCACACGCGCACACACACACACAAGTGTACACAAGCATTCACACACACACAGTCCTGCTGAGCTGCCTCAGAACTTAATATATAAATAAATAAGAATCAGAAAGCTAATTTCATAAAATTCAGGCTTCTTGTAGCCCAAATTGAGGGGGAACTGGAGGCCAGGGGGCTGAGGTTTATTGCTACTTCCCCAGCATCCAACAGGAGGCATGAGAGGGCACTCTAGGCCCTTCCAACTCTAAGAAGTTCTTTTGGTCCATGGTCTACATCAGGCCCTAGCCCCCGGCATAACCACCTGCTTGTGGTTTCACCAGAGCCCAGGCAGAGGGAATAAGAGGGAAGGCAGGAAGCCTGTTCTAAAGCCCCAGGAGCTGGGAAGAGCAAGGGCCTCTCACTAACACTGGGGGAGAAGGGTGGGGCCAAGCCTTCTCTTGTGCAAAGTCAGGGGTGGTAAGAGGTGGGAAATAGAGCTGCACCCCAAATCTGGGATGGAGGAGCCTTCCCTGTAGTCCCTGCCCATGGGGTCTCACACATGCACACACATACATACACACACACACTCACGCATACATGGCTAAGACACTAAACAGGAAGCGGGGAACGAGGGCTCTGGCAGCCAGGATGGCAGGGCAGGGAACGGGAAGAGGGAATTGTTGGTCTCACAGTGTGCCTGCCACCCGCAAAGCTCCAGAGATTCCCTCACTGCAGCACCTGCCCCCGGGTCTCGGGCAGCTTCAGGGCCAGAGAACTCCCGAGGGCAAGGGCAGCTGAGGCAAAGAGGATGGGGGCAGCCTTGGTGATTCCCACAAAGGACGTGAAGATGCTGATCCCCAGCACAGCTGCCAGCTTACACAGGGCATTCAGGAAGCCGAAGGCTGTGGTCCTGCTCAGGAGTCCCCCAGCGCAGCACACGGGATGGACGGGCCGGGGAGGGAGCCAAAGGGAGAGGCATGGGAGGATTTGTGGGGGAAGGGTGGGCAGTGTCCAAGAGGGAGAGGAAGGATGGAGCAATTAGAAAGGAGGGGTGCACACCAGGGAATACAGATAAATTGGGAGGCAAGGGGGAAGGGACACCAAAAAATTAGGTTAATAGTTAAGACTTCAAGGAGTGAATATAAAAGCTACCAGCTTTGGAAAAAAAAAAAAGCTACCAGCTTTTAGAAGCGAAACTCAAGGGGAATATGTACCCTTTTACCCTTAAAGATGCTTTTCCCCATCAGCCCCTTCCTCACCCCATTTCTGTCCTGCCCTCTGAGCCCTAAACCTGCTGCCCTGCCCCCACCACACGCCTGTTACCTCTTGTCCGAGGGGTAGAGTTCAACAGTCAACACGTCCAGCGCGTTCCAGGATGCGATGCTGACCCCCCCGAAAAGGCAGAGCAGAGCAATCATGGCAGACTCACTGTTCCCGAAAGACAGGAAGAAGCAGGAGACACAGGACATCACGCTGGAGCCAGCTGGAGCCAGGGAGGAAGAATGCAGCATGAGCGTGGCCACGGTGAAAGCCACCTACAGCCCACTCTGTCCCTTCGACCAGGATGAGACTCTTTGCCAGGGTACCCAAAAGGAAGGCTACTTCCTTATCTCCAACCTCACTTACATTGTCTTTTTTTTAACAGTATCACTACCAACCATTCCTCGGTGCAAGCTATGCACCACACAATTGGATGGTTTACACACATTACTAATAATTCAGCCTCCTAAGAGGTACTGTCATCACTGCCATGTTGCAGATGAGACAGCTGGGTTCGCAGAGGTGAGTAACTTAGCTAAGAAGGCAGTAGAGCTGAGATTCAGAACCCATGACCCCAAAGCCTGTACCCTAGACTTGCTATTCTGCCCACCTCCTATCCCCAGAGGAGCTTCCTCACCAGACCCCGCCTGGTCATGCAGCCCCCACCTCCCCCCACTCCCTCCAAGCAGAAGACGTGAGACCCTTCTCTGGCTAAGCTTTCCACAGACTAAGGTGAGAAGCCTGGTGACGGCCATGCCCTCCCCCCAGCTTCCTGGCCAGTTGTGACACACCACCACCCAGCCTCTCGCCCTTACCAAGCATTCGGAGCCTGCCAATCTTGTCCATGAGCAGAGCGGACACAATGTTCCCAGGAAGCACAGCCAGCGTCCCCAAGAAGCTGACAAAATACACCATGTAGGCGCCTTCACCCGTCCCCGTCACGTCCAGGGGGCAGCCCTCCTTGTTGTGCAGGAATGTGCTATTCACCAGACGGCTGTTCACAAACTTGTACTCAAACAGGTCTGGGGGCGAAGGCAAGACGGGCAGACAGTCATGGCACGTGTGAGAGGGGGGCTGCTAGTGCTCATGCCCAGGGCTGTGCCTCTGAGGGGTTTAGCAGGCGGGGCTCTCAGAATCAGTCAGGACACTATGGCAAAATATCAGATGACATCACCATAGGAGCTAGGATCCTTTTATGTCACAAAATGACCAGAAATGAAACAATGCACTTGGCTGTTTCCATATTTTCTCCTTAATGATGTCTACTGCTTTCTTGTTCATTCTTTTTGTCTGCTCTAGCTAATTACAAGTAGTAGCAGAGTCATAAGTTTAGGATGAATTACTGAGCAAAATATTAAAAAGCCTTAGAAGTCCTATCCATTATTTTTTCCTGCAAGATAGGAAAACTCATTCAGCACTCCATTTAGAGGTGGGAAACCTCAGTCTAGCTCACAAAACCAGCACTTCCTGTGCATATAGTTTGAGAATCCCTGTTAAAGCAAAGGATTAAGGCCCTGACTCCCTTTTCTCCACCAAATATCCCTTTTATTGTTTTTTCTTTCTTTTCCAAGGCTGCTCTTTTGAATGATTTTGCCCTCTTCAAAAGTGCATTAATATCACAATATTGAGTTGTTTCAATTCTAGCCAAAAGCAAACTTGATGTTTTCATCAGATGTTCTACTTATTACAGAAAAATGATCAATTACCATTAGATTTTTGTAATTGCTGGTAGTAACTAACAGGCCCCCCTATCACCTCCAAGGCTCTGAAGAGCTCAGCTTGAGAACTCTGAGTTAGGGAATGAAGAAGGTTCCCTTTCTCCAGCTCAGGGTCCACCCAATCCTTTGGTCTGTCAGCCTCTAGCCATCCCACCTTACCAGTGTTATAGAACACGGTGTTGATGAATGTGCAGTTGCGGAAAAATGTGTTGCTGGATGTGACATCCTCGAAGTAACACTCCTCAAATAGGGAGTCCTCAAAGGACACTGACTTCAGACGTAGCCCAATGAACCTGTAAAGCCAGGATGATGAAAGCCACCTTCCCTTCATTCTTATACCCTCCTCCAACACTCATGAAGTAACAGTGATGTAAGACAGGAAGCTGCAGGATTGAGAAGAACCACAGGTCTTTGCCCCCAAACACCTTGTCTCTGAACCCCCAGGCTCACAAAAAAGGCAAAGGGTAGGAGGGATGGAAGGGGTGAAGCCCAAAGATCCCCACATACTTGTCATTGAAGTACTGTCCCCCTCGGTGGATCTGATTCTCCAAGGTGAAGTTAAAAGTCACATGTTCCACGCGTTCCCCAGGAAACACTTTGGTGCGGGCTGCATAGTCCACCGCTTGGAGATGGCGGATCATGTCGGGAAACCAGACAGTCAGGCCATAGTAGCTGAAGCGTCAAGGGCAATGGAATCAGGGCTCATGGATTAGAACCACACAGTCCAGAAGGAGAAAGAAACAGAGGAGTCAGCCCATGTTAGGACCGTGCTCATCTCCCCAACCTCATCTCTCACCTCATCTCATCTTTCACCAACTGCTGTGGTTCTGGGGAACTTCATGTTTTTCTAACCTTCCCGCCTATTCTTACCTCCCAGGCATTTGCTCTACCTTCTGTTTAAATAAAACAGTCTTCCCCATCCCACCCTCAGCCTAACTCCTATTCATCCCTCAGGACTTACATCCCCTCTCCAGCCTACCAGCGATCTGGGCCGGGAAGCCCGTTCGCCTGTTCCCAGTGCACATCCCCCACCGTGGCACTCCTCATTACAGCTAGTTTGTCTGGCTCCTAGACCAAAATGTAATCTCCGTGAGGACTGAGACCACATCTATTCCATCCCAGCAGAGTACGTGGCACAGAATAGAAACTTAATACTGTTCTGCCTGTAAGTTTGTTGGATTAAGGAGTGAGGTAGATGAGCCGGGTGGAGTATCAGAGGGGATCCAAACAGCACCTTCCCTCATCATTCATCCCCTTCATTTCCATTTTCTCCACCTCTCTCCCAACCCACAGACCATCACATCCAGCACTTCCGACCCACCCCACCCAGCTCCTCACCTGAATGACATGGTGAACCACACACCCATCATCATCAGAGTGATGCGGCGGTATTCTGGGCCAAAACAAGAGAGAAAATTCCCCCAGACCTAGGTGGAATAGGACAAAGTCATACAGCGGCTGCCAGCCAGTAGTTCTAGCACCTCCAGATCCTCATTTTTCTGCCCTACCACCTCCCTCCAGTTCACCCATCACCCCCACACCCAGGCTCCAGCCCTGCCTTCCTCTCCATCTCTCCACCATCCCCTCCCCCATTACCTGCCCTCCCAGGCTCAAGGCCCGGACCCCCCAGCGCTGGTACCAGGTCCCTGTGTCTGACTGGATTTCAATCAACTCATCCTCCTGATGAATTGTCTTAATGTGGGTTACCTGGGGTCAAAAGAAGGAGTGAGCAGTCACTTAGTCTGTACTTTCCAGCCCTTCCAAGTACCCCAGTTTCTCCTGCGGTAGCAAAGTGGGAGATGGGAGGGAGACATGATACCCTAAGAGATCCCACTGAGATCTCAGTGTGGCCTAGGAAGGTGGATGTGAGTGAGGGGAGGAGTCCAGGGAGGGGCCAGGTGTGGGCACTCGGAGGACTGAGGGGAGGACTGTGGCTTACCGAGAAGACTCGCTCAGGATGCCCCTTGGCGCGCATGTTGGTGTCATGGACCTGCTTCAGTACCATCCAGGCCTCATCATGCTTCCCATTCTAGAGCCACAGAAACAATCCCCATATCCGGGTCAGCCCCTTCCTGACCCAGGGCTACAGATCCCTCTCCCACAACCTGACCTAGGGACACATCCACCAACCACTCCGAAAGAGCCCAAGGGGGAGCACAGCAAGAGATAACCAGGCTTGGGCAAGAGTCGGGGATCCCCTGGCACAATGGAAAGAGAAACTGAAAAGGGGGAAATGAAGATGCTGGGCAAGTATGTAGTCAGAGCAGGAGGAGCATCCTCACCCTGCTGGGTCAGGATAAAGTGGAGGGGCGATGAGTGGGCTGGAGGATCCTCTTTTGAACCATAACGTCAGGGCCAGGATCAGGACCCCTGCCTGCAAAACCCTAAGCCACCCGTGGTGAAGCAGGTCCTCTGGTTTTAACACCCACGGAACTCCCCTGGAAACATATTCTAAGACAAAGGAAGTGAAATCAAGGCCCCCCAGACCTTGGACCCTGAGAAAGGAAGGCTGCCACGTGGACCAGACCCAGCCCATGGTGGGTGTTTGAACGCAGGAGCCCCTGCTGCCCTTCCCCCAGCCCAGCCCCAGCCCCAATCACCTCCAGGAAGAAACGGGGGCTTTCAGGCTGTGTGGTCAGAGCCCCAATGGCAAACACAGAAGGGAAAGCGCAGACGAGGACAAAGACCCTCCAGCTGTGGAACTGGTAAGCAGACCCCATCTGAAAGCTCCATCCTGGCAAGGACAGAGTCACAGTGTCAGCAGAGAGGCTAAAGGCTGTAGGGTCCTACCATAGGGAGCACAGGAGAGGAGAGAGAGTCTGGGGTGCATCTTCTGGGGGCTGCTCACCATAGTGGGGGATGATGGCCCAGGCCATAGCAGCTGCGTACACTCCACCAATCATCCAAAACATGCAGAGCCAGCTCAAATGCTCCCCACGTTTCTCCTGTGCCAGAAACTCCGAGAAATAGGAGAAGACGATGGGGATGGACCCTCCAATCCTGGAGGGCATTGCAAGAATTTCAGCATTAGAAAATGGCCATATTCCTGATCCCATACCCCACTGCTCTGGATCCCCAAGTCCCTTTCATCTTCTGAACCTTTTAAAGAGAAACTACTCCTCACACCATGCCCTATAAGCTCCCTCACCACCAGCCATCAGGCACCCATCCTTGGGACCCTGGGAAACAGGCAGGCAGTTCTCAGGGAATGGTAACGAACAAACATTGAATCTTGAAGATGACTACAGAGTTGGAAGGGAGAGCTGATACTCACAGGAAAGAGGGAAAATCCCCAAAGGAAGAACAAGAGGATTCTGAGGAAGCAAGCCAGAAGAGAGCTGGGAGACAATGCAGAGGGTACATGCAGGTGGCAGAGGAAGTGTAGAAGTTGGGTGGCTCAAGACTTCAGAGTTCTGGCAGGTATGGGTATGAACAAGGTTTGTTGTTGAATGCAGGAAATATTTATACTCTGGGAAGGGGATAACCACAGATACCCAGGGGTGAAGTTGAGCCCCACTGGGTCTCTTGAGGGAACCAGACTCAGAATAGAACTAAAAGGTAGGGTGGCAGACTCAGGAGTGAACCAGATATGGAATGGCAATCTGGACAGACAGTAGACAGGTCCTGGACAGGGAGAAACTGGCCTGAAGGGAGGGGAGTTCATTCATTCAGCTCACACATATTTGAGGTATAGCTGGTGTGCCTGGCAGTATGCAGGGCCCTAGAGGTATAACAGCAACCAAGGCGCAGCCCTGCCTTCCAGGGGCTCATGAGGGGAACACTCACCCGACCCCAGAAAGGAGACGGCAGAAAAGGAAAGTGCCATAACCCTGGACGAAAGATGAGAAAAAGGCGAAGACACTGTTGACTGAGAGTGAGATGAGCAGACACTGTCTCCGACCCAGCCGATCAGCCAGCCCTCCCCAGAGGAAGGCTCCCACCATCATGCCCAGGTAGACAATGAGGCCTGAAGGAGAAGAACAGAGGCAGGAGGGGTATGAGCAGACACACCAAGGTTCTCCCACTCGCCAGACATTTAAATGAGCTGAAACTACAGCAGCATGGACAGAGGATCTGAAGGACTTGTAGGAGCTAAGTCTACCCAGAGATGAGATCAAGTGAGAGAGGATGCATTACGTGAGCAAAGATGGAAGGTCATCTCTGCAGCCTGGAGGTTCAAAGGCAGAGATGCAGACAGGGGACAACCCTAGAATTCTCCTTTCTTTCCCTCTCATTCCTTCTTGCTCGCTCACACTCTCTTGCTGCCTCACAGACACACACACACACACACATGCATACACAATACCCCCATCTCTAGCTTGCCTGGAATGAGAAGTGGATCTGCCTAGATTCCCAGACCCTCCCAGGATCCCCTCTAGCCTCTCTGACTTGATGCCCTCCAAGCTGCAGGAGGTGTCTCTCATGTTCCTTGGGAAAGAGGCTCCGTTCCTTCAATCCTCCCAGGAAATCACACACACACAAAAGTGAAAGTGAAAATCACTCAGTTGTGTCCAACTCTTTGCGACCCCATGGACTGTAGCCCACAGGCTCTTCTGTCCCTGAAATTCTCCAGGAAAGAACACTGGAGTGGGTTGCCATTTCCTTCTCCAGGGTAACTTCCCGACCCAGGGATCAAACCCCAGTCTCCTGCATTACAGGCAGATTCTTTACAGAGCCACCACGGAAGCCCACATATAAATCCATTTTTTATTCCTTCCAGTTCCAATACTTCTGGTCCCAAAACTCCCCTGTTCCTTTCTTCCTTCATAAAATCAGAGTTGGAATTGGTCTTAAAAGTTATCTACTCCAAACTCTGCATTTTACCCAGGCCCAAGCCCAGCCCGAGGGAGAAGGAAACTGGCCAAGATCTCGTGGCAACTTGGTGACAGAGCAAGACCTGATCCCTTCTGAGGGATTCCCTTTTAGGGAATTTCCTCCCTTGGGATCTCCATCAGGAAGGGCCATTAAAGATCACTCGCTGGCCCCTGAACATTCCCAATGCTAACCAAGAACAAGTGTGACCAGCTTCTCTGGCTGGATTCTCCCCAGCCCCCCACCACCCCAAACTGACTCTCCTCATTTAAATCAGGGAGTTTGGATACTGCCTTCTTGTACCCCCCAAAAGGGGAAGGAATCAGGATAACAAGAGGAAAGACTTGGAAGAAACACTAAATGGGGGTCCATCCCACCACAGCCGTCTCCTACAGAACTAAGCAGACCACCCCCCAACTACAGGCCCCAGCCCCAGCCCAGCTGCCTTTTCTCTTGCACAAGCAACCTCACCATGACCCAACCTCCAGAGGAGGGTGTCAGGGTCGGGGGAGGGGAGGCGGAGAGCAGGTCAGAGGAACTCTGAGCCCTCCCGGGTACATCTTGGGACCAGAGTCCCCAGGAATGCAGTGGTGAGGACAGGAGCAGTTCTCAGGTACAGAGAACTGTTTTGCAGAGTTTGGGGCGGGATGCGCCGGAGCGCAGCGTGCCTTACCCAGCATGCCTTTGTTGGAGTCAGACAGGCACATGTCTTTCTCAGCACTGGGCAGCACGAACCCCACCACAAAGACCTCGACGCCGTCGGCCATCAGCGCCAGACCAAGCACGAAGTACAGTGTCCACTGGAAGCGGCCGTGGCCGCACTCCCGCAGTATGGCTTCATACTGCTGGGCTAGCTCTTCCCGTTCTTTCCGCCGCTGTGCTTCTCCCCGCCCTCCCGGAGGACCCTCCCCATCACCCAAGCCCCCCCTCACTCCAGCCAGGGGCGCCCCATCTGCCATCCGCTCGCCTTTGCCCCCAGACTCTGCCCGGGGGATGCCCTGATATTCCCCCTCGTAGATCTCATCATCCTCATCGTGGCCCTCCGTGGCATCGCTAGATGCGCCGCCTTCCTCCTCATCCTGGGCCCCTTCCCCGCGGTAATAGCCATCAGCAGGGGCAGGGAAGTCATCATCATCGTCCTCCTCCTCAAAACGAGAGTAGGATCTCCGGGAATATTCGTCCTGGACTCTGTCCAGGCCCTTCACCACCTTCTTGGCTGCATGCTTCTTGACTTCCTTGGCAATGTCTTTGGCCCCACGGATGAAAGCTGCCCGGTCTCTGAAGCCCTCTTCCATGATGGGGCTTTGGGACTACCTCACTGAATCTCCCCCGCCTTCCTTATTTTGATTCTGCGCAAAGGCTCGTGGAGTCAGAAAGACCACTTTCCGGAGTTACTTAGATAAAGTGTGTTTGAGTAACTCTGGGCACAGAATAGAATATAGGATCTGGCCAGTGAGTGTCTAGGAGGGGAAGGGAGGGAAGAGCTTTGGCCCACACCCAGTTCAGTTGGGTGCATTGGGAAGGAAGAGGGGGACCGGGGGGACCGGGAGGGGAGGGGGAGCCAGGTTGGGGAGGCTAAGCTGGGGAGCCAGGATAACTCAGAAAAAGCTGCCACTTCTCTTCCAGGAGCCTCTGGAGATCTAGAAAAAGATAAGAGGGAGAAAAAAGGAGGTTGTGAGGTTTAAAACACTGAAGAAGGCCAATATAGAGCTCCTGCCGACCCAGAGCCCCACCTGGGCCTTGTGTTACAGAGATGGCCTGCTGGCCTCAAGCCCACCTCAGGAAAAAAGGATGACTGTCTGGGCCTGCTATGGGCCATTCAGCATACGTCCCTTACTTTGACCTTGGAGACTAGACCCATGGGATTTGCTCCAAAGTCACGATCACCTACCCGAGCCCATCTCCTGATCCCTGGCCCCACTTCAAGATCAGACCTTTGCTTTACCACCGTCTGCCAAGGATAAAAGAGGAAATAGAGAAACCAAAAGTCCCTTCTCTAGTCTGGTCTGGGTTTCTTACTGGGAGCAGAGCTTGGGGGGAACCTATAGAAGGACAACTGAATCCTTCAATCTGTTGCCTTCAGACCACTGATGGCATCTGAAGATGGGACTTTCATGGTCCTTCCTCAGGTTCCATGTTTGTAGGCTTCATAAGGTGGAATCTTCTCCCAACATAGCTCAGTGGGTGAAAGCTCAGCTTCCAGAGTCAGACAGACTTAGATTTGACTTCCTGCTTCAAAAGCTTACTAAGTGACCATGAGCATGTCTCTGATCCTCAAAGCATTAGTTCCCTCTCATTTAAGAGGGGGAAGTAAGGATTAAATAACATAATAAGTATAAGCTCTTTACCATAGTGCCTGGCACATAACAACTGATGAATAAATATTAGTTATTACTCTTCATGGTGATAGTGATGTGGTAAGATGACCTCCACTCCCTCACAAGACATTAGAACAAAAGCCACCTGTGGATGCTCTTTAGGGTGAATGGCAGAAAGGGATACTGGCAAGGAGAGCTGGTTCAGTGCAAAGCGCATGACAATCAGATGACATAAATTGAAATTCCAGCTCTGCCATTTACTAACTGATCTTGAGCAGGTTCCTGAACACCTCTAAGCCTCAGAGTCCTTATATTTAAACTGGGGATAATAATCTCTATTTCTCCAAGTTGATGTGATAATTTAATCTCACAACAGACCTTCTATTAGTTTCTTTCCTTCCTATTAGATTGAAAACTGTGAAAGAAGCAGCAAGGGCAAAGCAGGGGGGGTCACATTTGGATGCTGTTGTAACCTCCCAATACAGAGTCCCAAGACCCCTCTGTCTGTTTTCAAGCAAATGCCAGCAGCTGGACCCATATTGTCTGCTCCAGACAAACAGTGTAAGACTCGCAAAAAGGGAGACCTGGAATCTGAGATCATGCGGAAAAAGGGCAGACCAAAATCTAAAAAAGAGGTAATGACTGGCTTGCCACCTTCCTTCAGGATGTCATACATGGACCCCCTTTCACTGGCGGGGGTAGGGTTGGAAAATCAAACACATACATTTCCAACATGGGCGTCTAAGGTCTATAGTTGTACCTCCTTCCTCCATGGCCTCCCTTTCTAATCCCCCTTAATCCTTTCTGCTCCTCCTCCAGGAGTCAAGGAAAAGAGAGTCCATAAATACCGCATTGCGTAGGAGCTGATATAGAATGAAGGGGGCTTGGACCTCCCCTCCCCCACAAAAGACATCCTCCAGAGGCAAGCATGGGAGAAGCTCCTCTTCCTTCATAGAAGCAGAGGAAGCAGGACTAGATTCTGATCAGAGAGCATTCCCCTAAAAATATCCTGCTTCATTCTGTTCCCACCCATCCAGGGCCTTCATTAAATGTCACACATACACTTACACACACACGCACACACACACACAGTGGCCCAGGCAGAAAGGGTAAGTAATGCTATGTAGTTCAGAAAGAAGCACTGGCAAAGCAGAGCCCTACCCCCTCAGGTCAGATGTGAGCAGTGGACCACGATACCCAGAACCAGTGACCCCTATGTCACCTCCTTTCCTTGTGGTTCAAGGCCCAAACCATCCCCCATTAAAGAGAGGGAACAGTGGGATCCCCTTTCTGCATGCAATTTGCTTGCCTCACCTTTCCTTCCCAATTAGGATCTCCACCCAAACCCTGACGCAGGCAGATGGACCCAGCAGGAGCCATGCCCTGCGTTTGTTTACACTCTTCACCCCTGAGAGGAACGGGAAGGGTACAGAAGGGCCCCAGAGCCACAGCAGGATGTGATGGCTCAACAGCCAGCTCCCCCAGGGCCAACAAACCCAGGAGGTCAGGAGGGAGAGAAGGAACACAAATTCTTCAAGCCGGTGAGGAAGTGGTGCTATTTTTAGCCCCCAAAGCAGCACAGGGTGGCTAAGCTTGTGGGAGGGAGACAGACTCAGAGAGGTAGAGGTTAAAGGAGACAAGATTCAGGGTTACAGGGCCCTTTAAGGTCGGCTGTCTTCACCTGATGGGAAAACATGCCCGGGAGATTTTCTTCAGAGGATGGGGGGAGGCGGAAGACTCTGAGCAAAGGCTTCCTCTCAGGATAACTCAGCCCAGGATTGGTTGTGGGGTGGGGAAGTCCAGAACCCCTCACCTCCATCAAAGCCCCTGACTTTAGAAGCCACCTGGATTTCCCAACCCACCCTAGCCCAGGTGACAAGGTCGTTAGAAACAATCACTTACCAAAACATCCATGGATGTGGGGGAGAGAGGTGCTGGAGCACCCTCCCTATCACTGCTGGGTAATTGAGCCTCGATCCCCACCCCAGGACAGCCAAGGCTGCACCACCCCTGCCTTCATGCTACCCTACGGTTTGGAAGATGGAGTCTCCACACTTCTGACGGGAAAAGATCAAGGTGTCAGCCGAGAACGTCCAAGGAGGAATTCGGAGAGGCAGGAACCAGAATGCAAGGGGAGACCTTCACGCGTACAGGCATAGAGACCGCCCCTGCCAGCATCCGCGGCGACCCTCCCCATCCTGCCCTACTCTGGTATAAGAGCGGAGCCCCTAGAACTAACTGAACCCATTCTCCCAGCGCCTCCCCTCACCCTAGATTCTGCTGCTGGACTAGTGCCCATCAGCACTCAACACCCCTTCCCCCCGCCCCGGAGCGACTGCCTGCCTCCAGCCCCACCCCCAACCGTGCCCCCAAGCCTGGTTGTTCACCACCTCTATCTACCCAACACTTCCGTTCACCATTCCCTTCCTTCCCTCCTTCATCTGCCCTTCCTCCACCAACCCCCCCACACACCCCCCACAAACCCAACCGCCCCCCCCCCACCCCGCAACCCAAGTCCAGGCGCACAGACTGAGGCAGCGTACATTCTCCCGCCCCAGCCAAGGTCATCTATCACGCGGTGCGGGGGGAGGCGGGGAAGATGAGTTGGGAATTGGAGTTTGAGGGAACCCTATTCCACCTTACAAGCCCCCACCCCCGTTAAAATCTGAGGAGAGTAGTATGGACTTGGTTAAGGTAGAGAAAAACACCCCTCCTCCATACATATGTATAAATATATATATATATGTACATATACATATATATATTTCCTTCTCTGATCAGCACAGCAACCGCCATAAATGTCCATTCAAACCACCAGCAATCCCCTCACCCCTGATGAGGGACGGTCACCCTCCCCACAAGCAAAGCATCGGAGGATAAAATGGCTGCAAGGCAAGGCGAGGCTGCTTCTGCCCCGGGGCGGGGTGGAGCTGAGAAACTGAGAGAGGGGTCTCACCTGGGCTGAGTCCCCCAGATACGGGAGTCCGGGTGAGGGCGGGGGTCCCGGCAGCGGGGCAGGCGGCAGCGGCGTCTGCTCTGGGCACCGGGGGAAGCAGCAATGCAGACCTGCCCCCCCACAGGCTCCGGCCCCGCCTCCGCCCTCCCCCCGCCCTCCCCCGCCCCCCGCACAGTGAGCTTCGGGAGAGACCATTGTTGGGGGGTGGGGGGTGGAGGAAAAAAGAGGATGGGGAGGGACTCGGGGCTCCGGGGAGAGGTGGTGAGGGAGCTGGGGGGGCTGTCACAGGGGCCGCTGGAGATGACACCAGCCCCTCCTAGTTAAAGACTAAAGGATCTAAGGAAAGTAATACTGATGTCAGGAAGGCGAGTGGGAAGACAGAAAGGGAGATGGTGAACGAGGCAGCCCCTTCCTCAGCGCCTCAGTCCCAGAATGGGAAGACCCACGAATTTTAGGGACTCGCTCTGCCTTCAAATCGCGCCCCTTTCCCTTCCTCACTGTTCCCAGCCAAACTCCCAAATCTGGACTGCTCCCACTCCAAGTTTACCTGGCTGTCTCAGGAAGCAAGAATAACAACATGTGGTTTTTATCCTGAACTGCAGGAGAAGGAAACTCCTGGATCCTTGTTATCTCTTTCCAGAGATAGTCCAGACTATTTATTTCCAATCAGACCTCCTTGTCCTCCGTTCTGCTGGTGACAGCAGAGGTTGGAGAAGATGCAGGGGTTTTAGGGGCATGACCAATTGGGCATCTCCCCTTCCAATTATTTGCTTCTTATTGTTGTTGTTTAGTCCGTAAGTCATATCTACTCTTTATCACCTCCATAGACTAACTGGCCAAGCTCCTCTGTCCATGGGGTTTCCCAGGCAAGACTGGAGTGGGTTGCCATTTCCTTTTCCAGAAGATCTTCCTGACCCCAGGGATCTCCTGCATCTCCTTCATTGGCAGGTGGATTCTTTACCACTGAGCCACCAGGGAAGCCCTAGGTATTTGTTACAATGACTGAAAAAAAAAAACAAAAAACTCCCACAGTACTCTTCCCCACTTTCTCTTAACACACACACACACACACACACACACACTTCTGCTTCCAGGGCAAGAATGAGGTGAACTGGTTTTAATTCTTTCCTTTATCTTTCCTTTGCCTCTGTATCAGTAACCTGGGCTTAGAGATCCAACACATACCACTTGGTGAACATATTTGCTTCAGAGATGAGGGAAGCAGGGTGCTTTGGAGATGCTCATACTGAATGTGGGTCTACCTATTCAAGGTAAGGCCTGGGGTTATTTGGACAGAGCACTGACCAGGGTTCTCACTTCCAATAAGCTGTGGGCCCTTGGTCAAGTTTTCTGTCTCTCTGAACCCCAGTTTTCTCATCTGGAAAATGAGGGGCTTAGAGTAGATGCTGCATTGGACCTCTTTTATATTTAATAATGTGTGATTCTTTTCTGTTAAGCACAGAGGTTTCAAAATGTTGGGATACGTTACATGAAGAGGGCTGGCAGGCTGTGTGTCCCCAACCTCACAGGTGGCATTGAATTTACCACTGACAAAGATGTGGGTCTCTGGAGTTTCACAAAGCTACATCTTGGAAATACTGTTCTGTGCCAACAAGGTTTACAATTTACTAAAACATAAAGTCATAATACATAAGCGTTAATTTACAACAAGAAATTTAACTGTCACTCACACTGAAGGAAAACGCATGTCTGCATGTCCAGCACATTCTCTCCCTTTAAACCAAGTCAACAATAATGTCAACATATAAATGCACACTGATATAACCAAAGAGGAGGAGTTGTATCTTTAATGGCATCTGGCCATCCCCAGCAAGAAGTCGTGCCAATGGGTTCAGAAAACTCTTCTTGGCTACGATTCTCCACCCCCATCTCTACGCTGTGGGCAGTCTTGCCAATGCTCCTGGACTACTCTAACTCTGCTGGTTAAAGCACTCTTTCCAGGATGGCTCTTGGAAAGGCTGTGCCGACATGGGACTGAGGGACTCTCCCTTTACTAGCATTCACTGCTGACTTCTCTTCAGGTTGACATATTCTTCATTTAAATATATAAATATTTTCAATTAGGTCATAGCCAAATTCTGCTGGCAGGGAGCCATGTCTTCTCTTTAAGGTAACTGCATACTCTCTACTTATCCATTACTTATCCATTTCTAAAATAGAAATCTTGTACTCTTAGAGGGAAAGGGTGGATATATTTTTCAAGTTCTAAGGAAAGACTTTATCATTTCTCCCTAGAACCAAGGACCCATGCACCTCACCAGCTACTCCTTCATGGGCCCCTTTTCTGGGTCCATTAACATTAAGTTTCCTAGGGGCTCAGTCCAGGGCCTTTCTCTGCTTCCACCTACTCTCTTTGTGATCACCTCAAGTAGATCCTTGACCTTAATGCTGTCTGTATGATATTAATTCCCACATTTTTATCTCCAAAGGTCCAGACCTTTCCACCAAGCCCAAACTCAAAATCATCATCTGTCAGTTCAACATCTCTCAATTCAACCATATGAATATCTAACAAGCATCTCAAAACTTAACATATCCTTAAACTTCTGAATGAGTTCTTTCCCATCTCTTCACCAAGGTGCCAAAAACCTTACAGTTATCCTTGTTTCCTTTCTTTCCCTTATCCCTATATCAGCAAGTCTTGTTGGCCCTACCTTTAAAATATATTCTGTGTCAACCACATCTCCACCCCTGCCCCCTAGTCTAAGCCACCATCATCTCTTACCTCAATACTGCAACAGCCTAACTGGCTCCCCTACTTCCAATCTTGCTTACTTAAAACCCATTATTCTCAGCAGTCAGAGTGATCCTTTAAAAACAAGTCAAATCTGATCCAACAAATACTCTCCCAAGAGAAATGAGTGCATATGTCCTACAAAAAAGATAGTACAAGATTTTCCACAGCAGCTCTATCTGTAATAGTCAAAAACTTCAAATGTCTGTCAGCCAAAGAATGGTAAAACTTGGATAAACCAATTGTGGCATATTCATATAGCAAACGAGTGCATGCTCAGTCACTTCAATCATGTCCCACTCTTTGTGACCCCATGGACTGTAGCCCGCCAGGCGTCTCTCTCCATGGGATTCTCCAGGTGAAAGTACTGAAGGGGGTTGCCATCAGGAAATCTTCCCAGGGATCAAACCCATGTCTCCTGCATTGTAGGTGGATTCTTTACTGCTGAACCAGTGGGGAAGACCCATACAGGAAATACTACTTTAAAAGACTGAACTACTGTATTTGTTGTTCAGTCGCTGAGTCGTGTCTGACTCTTTGCGACCCCATGGGTATATAGCTGCATAAAGTAGTATACAGCTACATAAAAAGATCTCACAAGCACTCTCACTACTAAGCACAGAAGCCAGACTCAACCCCCCCCCCAAAAATAGAGTACACACTATATGATTCCATTTACATAAAGTTCAAGAAAAAGCAACTTAAACAGTGAAAAAAAAATAGTGGTCACATGGTGGGAATGTGCTACATTGTAATCTAAATGGCAGTGGAAAAGGTACATGTATATGTAAAAATACTTAAGAAATACTTAACAGAAATACTTAAATAATTTGTTTTGTTTGTTTATGGATCTGTGTAACTCAGACAGTAAAGAATCTGCCTGCAATGCAAGAGACCTGAAGTTTGATCCCTGGGTGGGGAAGATGCTCTGGAGAAGGGAATGGCAACCCACTCCAGTATTCTTGCTGGAGAATTAAATGGGCAGAGGAGTCTGGTGGGTTATAGTCTGTGGGGTTGCAGAGAGTCAGACACGACTGAGCGACTAACACTACTACTGCTAAGTATTTCTTAAGTAAAAATATTGAAGATTTTTGTGTGTGTCTTTCTTTTTTAATGTTTATCTCTGATTTATTTATTTAGCTGTGCCGAGTCTTATTTGCGGCATGCGGGATCTTAGATCTTCGTTGCAGCATGCGGGATCTTTAGTTGTGGCATGTGAACTTTTAGTTGCGGCATGTGGGATCTAGTTCCTGACCTGGGATTGAACCTCGGGCCCTCTGCACTGGGAGTGCAGAGTCTAAGCTACAGGACTACCAGGGAAGTCTTTTAGTCTAGACTTGTTCCTACCCCTCAGACCACTCTTCTCCACAAATGGCCTATGTTGGGTGTGGGAAATAAGACTATGGAGCAGGAGGTGATAAATGGGTGTATAGTAATGATGGCTGACATTGTTAGAGGAATTACCTGACTTGGGCACTTTTCTGACCACTTTACAACAATTAACTCACCCCTATTAACCTACGAAATGATCACCATTTACAGATGACATTGAGGCACTGATTAGTTAAGTAGTAACTTGATTAATCACACAACTCAGAAATGGCAAAACTAGGATTTGAACAAAGGCAGTATAGATGCAGAGTTCTTTGTATCCATCTTAGGTGTATAGTTCCATGTGTTTTAACAAATGTATATTTCCCTGTAAGCATCCTTCTGATCAAGATAAAGAACATTGCCCCTAAATGTTCCCTTGGGCCATTCTGAAGTTAATTTCCCTATCCTTGGCAACCACTGATCTCCTTTCTGTCACCATAGACTTGTCTGTTCTAGAGCTTCATATATGTAGGTTCACACAGTATATAGGTCTCTGGCTTGATAGCTCTGGGTTTCAGAGCTTTCCAAGGTTTTTAATCACGACCTTATACTACTTTCTTGTGTAACTTCTTTCACCACTTACCCATCAAATTGGCTCTTCTTCAGGACTTCCCTGGTGGTCCAGTGGTTAAGACTCTGCACTGCCACCGCAGGGGCCATGAATTTATCCTTGGTTGGGAACTAAAGATCCTGCATGCCAAGCACATAGCATGCCAAAAAAATATTTTTTAATATTGACTACTCCTCAACACCAGGCACCCACCTCCACTTCACACACATGAGATTGTCAGGATGGGGAGCATAAAGAGGGATATAAGAGGGTCAATAACAGCCTCTCTAAGATACCATAAAGTTCCAGTGAGAGATGCTAACAAGTGAAGCATCAAAATTCCTATCCCCAAGGAACTTTTAATCCAATTAGAGAGGGGATAGCTTATATAGAAAGCCAATAAGTCACAAGGCAAAACATTCATTCAACAAGTATTTATTCAGTAAATACAATCGTATAATGTGACTAAGCAATTGGCTACGAAGTTCAGTTCAGTTCAGTTCAGTCGCTCAGTCGTGTCCAATGCTTTGCGACCCCCTGAACCACAGCACACCAGGCCTCCCTGTCCATCACCAACTCCCGGAGTCTACCCAAACCCGTGTCCATCAAGTTGGTGATGCCATCCAACCATCTCATCCTCTGTTGTCCCCTCCTCCTCCTCCCTTCAATCTTTCCCAGCATCAGGGTCTTTTCAAATGAGTCAGCTCTTCGCATCAGGTGGCCAAAGTATTGGAGTTTCAGCTTCAACATCAGTCCTTCCAATGAACACCCAAGACTGATCTCCTTTAGGATGGACTGGTTCAATCTATTTGCAGTCCAAGGGACTCTCAAGAGTCTTCTCCAACACCATAGTTCAAAAGTATCAATTCTTCGGCATTCAGCTTTCTTTATAGTCCAACTCTCACATCCATACATGACCACTGGAAAAACCATAGCCTTGACTAGACCGACCTTTGTTGACAAAGTAATGTCTCTGCTTTTTAATATGCTGTCTAGATTGGTCATAACTTTCCTTCCAAGGAGTATCTTTTCATTTCATGGCTGCAATCACCATCTGCAGTGATTTTGGAGCCCAGAAAAAATAAAGTCAACCCACTGTTCCCCCATCTATTTGCCATGAAATGATGGGACCAGATGCCATGATCTTAGTTTTCTGAATGTTGAGCTTTAAGCCAACTTTTTCACTCTCCTCTTTCACTTTCATCAAGAGGCTCTTTAGTTCTTCTTCACTTTCTGCCATAAGGGTGATGTCATTTGGGTATCTGAGGTTATTGATATTTCTCCCGGCAATCTTGATTCCAGCTTGTGCTTCTTCCAGCCCAGCATTTCTCATGATGTACTCTGCATATAAGTTAAATAAGCAGGGTGACAATATACAGCCTTGACGTACTCCTTTTCCTATTTGGAACCAGTCTGTTCTTCCATGTCCAGTTCTAATTGTTGCTTCTTGACCTGCATACAGACAGATCTTATTTCATTTACTACATCTACCACTTCTTAGCATGTGATCTTGGTCAAGGAACTTAATGTCAGCTTCCCCATCTTAAAATTGGTGTAAAAGCAAAATCTAAAAATCGTAAAAGTAAAATCTATCTAAGGCATTGTTTTAAGGATTAATTGAGATAGTGCATATAAAACAGTTCAGTACCTGGCATGTAGTAAGAGTTCAGTAAATGTTAGCTATTATTATTCTTACAGTTGGAACTTCCCTAGTGGCTCAGTCAGTAAAGAATTTGCCTGCAATGATGGAGACTAGGGTTCAATCCCTGGATCAGGAAGATCCCCTGGAGAAGGAAATGGTAACCCACTTCAGTATTCCTGCTTGGGGAATCCCATGGAAATCCCATGGCAGGCTACAGTCCATGGGAACACAGGAGTTGGACATGAATTAACAACTAAACCACCACCACCATTTTTACAATTATTATATATATTAGGCAGCTTTCAACACTCTCAGGGGACACAGATTAATAGAATGAAAATGATTAAGAATTCTTAAGGGATTCAGTTTAGTGCAGAGATAGTTAGATTGGGATCCATGAATCTTCTGGAATTTTTGCTTCAGGATATTGGGTAAATATGCATGCATGCATTTTTTTCTTGGGTAGGGTCCAGAGTTTTTGTCATATTCTCAAAGGACTGTCCCATGGCCTACAAACATTAAGGCCCCATGGTCTAGAGCCTGCATTGTCAATGGGAGTAGTATTGCCCCCTCCCAAGAAGTCAAAAATTGATACAGGGATGAGAATCTTAGATGTTAAATTGTTTGTGTCCTTCCAAAGGGCCATAGTATGTATACAGATACAATAGCATATTGGTGATATTAAAATTTCATGCATGGGGGAGGGCAATTACAAAAAATGTCAGAGGGTGTACTAAAAGACTAAAAACTAAAAGACAAACAGATATGTGAACTGAAGTAGCAAGGCGTACTCTGTTCAGATAATTGCTGAGCACTAGAGTCTGAAAGAACCAGAGGGTGGAGAGATAAAGGAGAGTTTAGGGGAGTCAAACTTGATAACTAGAGGAGGCACTCGGGAATCATTGAATGAATAAAAGCTCAGAGATGATTCTGAGAATAAATGCCTGAGAAAACAGTGGTTTGAATAAAGACAGTAGGGAATTCAGCAAAGGCACTAATTTACTCTATGACAGTGTGAATTCATCAACATGATATCAGAAAACAGCCAGAAATGCCTCATAGGAGTTCCCTGGTGGCCTAGTGGTTAGGATTCCAGGTTTTCACTGCCACAGCCCAGGTTCAATCTCCAGTCAAGGAAGTGAGATCTCAGAAGAATCCATTCATTTGATAGGTAACCTGAAGGCAGAAAGCACACAGAGACTGAGACAAAGCTTCCCAACACCTGGGGATGCTCCAGTGTTGGCCTCTGGTGTGTGGGGCCAGGATCCAGCTGCTGGCTATGCCAGGTTCCAAGCGTTTCTGGGACCTCAGCTTATGACCACATATAGCAGAACTCTGCTTGAAATTAAGGTGGTCAGTTCGTCCCCTTGTTACTCAGAAGCCTGGCCTCCAGTCATGATGTGAAATACCATGTCTAATCTTCCCCCAAATTTTTCATTTGGTCAATGTAAGTGCTGCATGCAGGCTCTCAGTTCCAGGAGCAGGGATGAAACCTGTATACCCTGCAGGGGAAGCACAGAGTCTTAACCCCTGAACCGCCAGAGAAGTCCTTCCCTCAAACTTTTGGCATATGTAATCAGACATCCACTATATGACTCAACCTGCACAGCTTCCAACACACTTCAAAGTCAACATACCCAAAATTGTGCTTATCATTTTTATCCTGCTTCCCCAAGTTCTTCCTGCTGCATACTCTCATTTTTGATTCCGCTCTTCCCTTTATTAATTGTACCCAATCTGATACCAAGTCCTAACTTGCCTTTTAAGTATCTCCCCACCAGAGGCTTCCCAATGGTAAAGTGGCAGAGTCCACCTGCCAATGCAGGAGACACAGGAGATGCTGGTTCAATCCCTGGGTCAGGAAGATCCCCTGGAGGAGGAAATGACAACCCACTCCAGTATGCTTGCCTGGGAAATCCCATGGACAGAGGAGCCTGGCGGGCTACAGTCCATGGGGTCGCCAAGTCGGACACAACTGAGCATCTGAGCACACACACACACTCTCTCACCTGAGCTGTTGCCAGATGCATAGCCTAACAGTCTTCGTCTCCCCCAAATCTACCCTCTATGGTGCAACCATGATTCTAAAACACCAAATCTGCCATCTCCTTGCTTAAATCCCCACTGTGGCTTCCCATCATGGAGCAGCTTCCTAGCCAGCGTGTCTTGACAATGATGTTAATTCCCTCAGCATTTTGGACTGCTAGGCAGAGCCTGGGATAGCTAGAATTCTTAAGTCAATAGTCTAAAGCCTGAAGCATCCTATCTGTGTGCTGTTTGAAATGTTCTCTGTGCCACAATGTGAGAAGGGCTGAGAACTAATCTTTGGGCACTCCCTGACTGGTTCTGACCTCACCCTGCCTCCAGCACTGAACAGCTTTAGCTTTAGCACATTAAACACTGTTACTTATCGGTCTCTTACTTCTGCTCAAAAGCATCCCACAGATCTGAAATGAGCTTCCCTTCATCTTTGTCTGAGAAGCTTCTAACCTTCAAGATCATTCAACTGTCATTCTCCCAGGAAATTTTCTTGGGACTTTCAGGGCAGGTTGGATACCCTTCCTTACGCTCTCCAAGTATTTTGTTTCAAAATAATCTCTTACGTATCAGTCTACTGCCCTGGTGGCTCAGACTGGTAGAGACTGCCTGCAATGTGGGAGACCCAGGTTTGATCCCTGGATTGGGAAGATGCCCAAGAAGGAAATGGCAACCCACTCCCGTGTTCTTGCCTGGAGAATTCCATGGACGGAGAAGCCTTGTGGGCTATGATCCGTGGGGACACAAAGAGTCAGACACAACTGAGTGACTAACACTTTCACACCCCCCTGGTAATGATCAGACAGCAGAACTGCCCTGCTCATCTTTGTATCTTCAGCGGCCACCAGCAGAGCCCTTGTGTGTACTTCATTACCTGAATGAGAATGATGCAAAAGAACAAGAGGGCCAGGCTTACCTTTTCTTGCCTAGAGTGTAAGAAAGTCCGTGGTTACATAAGCCAAAAAGAGCTTTGGAGATGAGGATGATATAACAGGATTAAATGTGGCAAAGGACAGAATAGGCCACTGGATTTGATCTAGTTACTTAAAAGTCTGAGCACAGATTTAAATATGATGGAAATCAGGTTTGGAAGGATTGAGGAGAAAAGAAATAGGAATAAGATACAAATCCCTTACCCAAGATATTTGGCAGTATAAAGAACAAAAGAAAATGAAGGATTACTGAATTCCTAGTCCCATTGCAATTGCTTTGCTACCATTTAAGATAAACTGTTCCACAGTAACATAGTATGCTTGAGAAATCCAGTTTCCCTCCATATCCCTTTCCCCAGTGGGTATCAATTTCCATTAGTTTATGGTTTATCCTTCCTTTTTCTGGCTGTGTAGCATGTGGGATCTTAACTCCCCGACTAGGGACTGGATCTGTGGTCCTTGCAGTGGAAGCACAGTCTTAACCTCTGGAGCTCCAGGGCAGCCCTAGCCTTCCAGTTTTAAAATGGAGACAAATGTATAATATACATTATGTGTCACCCTTTAGATAGGAAAACATTACACACTCTGTTCTACATGCTACTTTCTTCACTTAATATAGCCTCGTGATCTCTTCAATCAGTGTGTAGTCTCCCTCATTCCTTTTTACTGCTGCTGAGTACTCTATTGTATAAATTTACCAGTTTATTCAACCAGTTCCCTACTGACTGATATGAGAATTGTTTCCAATCTGTTATTACAAATAGTGCTGCAATGAATAGCTTTGTGCATGTTACTTCCTATTTTTGCCATCTTATTTCCAGGAACTTACTTCTCTTCTCACTTAATCCTCACAATAACTCTATGCCACAGACACTGGGTCTTCATCTTATGTATAACTTTGATGTAATGAATCAAGTGCTGCAGTACAGAGCAGTCCAGCACTTGCAATAGCACATTATAGAGTAAGTCTTTAAAACTTGGAATAAACACCCTCACTCCTACCTTACCGTTCTTCTCCCAATATACTGACATCTCTTCTCAGAGAAAAAGAAGTTATTCTGTCAAGTTAAGCACCACAAACGATAAACAAGGAGTTTAGTTTAATTTTCTCTGGGTATTTGTAAAACACTTAGGGCCAACATAGAAAAAATAATAATAATGAAGCCTCCTGTGAAAAAATTACACTTACAAAAGAAAGGCCTGAGAGGGATTAGCGCCTTAGCCCCTCCGAGCTATAGCAACTCTGATTGGTCCAAGGAAGTGAATAGATATTGGGAGGCTACGACAGGAGGAAAAACAATGAGAAATCACTGAGGGAGAGGGCCTCGAAGTGGGCCTCGAGGGGGAACTGGAGGTCGGGGAGTGGGTCTGGGTGGAGGGAGAGGCCCCCGCTGGTAGCCGTAGGGTGGAGGTCGTGGAGGGCCAGTGTATCCATGAGGAGGCATCAGTGGAGGAGGTCCACGCATACCATGCGGAGGCATAGGACCTGGGTGACCTGCAGGTAAAAAAGGAAAACTTAGTAAAAACAAGGAATAGAAGACAGTTCATATTGGGACAATGTAGGGAGAGGATACACAGGGAGACAGTGAAAAGAAATAGAAGAAAGAAAAGAAAGTGCAGGGGATAAGAGGTGTGACAAAAGAAGCTGCAAGAACAAAATGTGAGGATCAGGGAGGTGGCTAAAGACTACTCACCCATGGGAGAGCCAAATGGAGGCCCTCGGGGGGGCATGCCCATTGGAGGAGGTCCAGGATGAGGCATTCCAGGTGGTGGTCGGGGTGGTGGCTGTCCCCCAGAGCCAGGGGGCCCAGCGTGGGGGTGCCCTAAGCCATGAGGGCCATGGTGGGCCAGCTGCATCTGAGACATACCTATGAGGACACAAGACACAATGAGAAAGGAGACAAAAGAAAGTTAGACAGGAGGGCAAAGAAAACAAGACAGAGAAGAAAATGAACAAAGTGACATCAGATAGAATACAGAAATTAAAGCTGGTAAAAAGTGCCCTTATCCTTGACTCCATCCCAAGAGACTAAATCAACCAACTACCCAACGCTCCCTACTCCCTGAAGCCCGTTCCCTCCTTCCATGATTTAGGCACTGTAACAGTGCTGCAGAATGGCGTGATTATTCTACTGAATAGAATCTGGGAAGACAACAGAGACACCGTCACAGCAAAGATCTAATTCTTAAGGATGAACAGGAATTTTTCAGGTGGACAACAGAGTGGGAAAAGAACATTCCAGGCAGAAAAAAATCAGCAGGTGCAAAGCATGAATGTGATCAACAGCACAGTATGTTAAAGGAAAACCAGTAAAACAGCTTGCAGTTATGGAGTAAGCTGCAGGAGCCAGATCATGCAACGCCTAGAATGCTATGATAGCGAGTTTGGGTTTCATTCTGTAAGTAAAAGGGAACAACAGGAGAATTATGAGCAAAGGTGTGTGAATATCTGTATTTAAGAAAAATTACTCTAAGATAGTCAATCAAAGTAGAGATAACTAGAGTCAAAGTGTCAGTTAGGATATTACTAAAATAAATTAGGTGTGAAATAATGAGGATAGGAGATCCTGGGCTTCTCAGGTGGCGCTAGTGGTAAAGAACCCACCTACCAATGCAGAAGAGCCTGTTGTTCTCTTTGGTAAAACTTAAACAAGAAATGAAGACAGCATGATGGTTGTTAAAATAAACAGTAAAGTAGCTTGCGTTTATTTTCATAAAAGAATGTCTGAAAGAAAGGAGAGCTTGGGCACTATCTAATATTGTTAAAGGACAAAGAACAGCAGCATTAAGTACTGACAGAGCTCTTCCACCAAGCTCTTCCCTCTCCTTCCCAGCAAAGAACACCCACCTGGATGGGGCATCCCACCCGGTGGGAATGGGTGAGGATGTGAGTGTCCGTGTCCAGGATGTCCAGCCCCTGGGGTTCCCGCTGATGGGGGGCCATGTCCTCCAGCCCCAGGAGGCATAGGTGGTGGTGGCATGGCTGGGGGTATCCCAGGAGGAAGGGCTCCAGGAGGCGGTACTGGAGGTGGAAAGGAGCCAGGAGGAGGCATGCCTATAGAGAAAACGGAAAAACAGTTAAAGATAGTGAGCAGAGAGTGCCTTTAGAAAGCCTGTTCCATCCTGGCCTCTCCAGGCAGAATGAGCTCTTTTCCCCTCCTCCCAGCTCTCTAAAGTCAGAAGCAACATTAAATGACTCGAACAACCACCTTCTGGAGAAACTCAACAACTTTCTTCCCACCACAATCATCATCCCTCAACCCCTTTCTCATCACCTAATGAGTCAATGTCCCCTCCTTGCCAGGTTCTTTTTCCTTCTTCCTGGCCCCACCCTTCCCAACCCAAGACAAACATTTTTTATCAAAAGCTTTACCTGGTGGAGGAAGCCCAGATCCCAATGATGATACCACAGGATTGGGAGCAGATGGTGGAGGGGGTGCATCTGCAAACAGCTGATGCGGGCGGTCAGCCTGGGAGAGTGGGTTCTGTGCTGCCAGAAGTCTTTCAGCGGCTGAGCCATGGCGCTCACCCTTGGAGTCCTTCTTGAATGCATAGGACACAGTGATTGGGCGGTTACAGAGGTACTGCCCATTCATGGCCTCAATCGCTGCATCCGAAGCATCAAATGAAGCAAAATTAATAAAAGCATAACCTTTGGAGTTGCCTGTGTCAGGGTCCCGCATAATCTTGGGGGTTTGTAAGATGACCCCAAAGGCGCTAAAAGTATCATAAAGCAACTTCTCATCAATCTCTGGGTCCAGGTTCCCAATAAAAATGTTGGCCCCCACATCCAGGTTTTTGTTGTGAGCTGATGCCTTGTTCACCCGGATTGGCTTCCCATAGAGTTTGATCATGTTCATGATCTTAATGGCATAGTCAGCATCTTCCTCACTCAAGAATTCCACAAAGCCATAGCCTGGGGAAATGGAAAAGAAGAAGTTAGCAACTGAAGTGATTAAAAACGAGTTTATAACTCATTTGCCTTCTAAAGCACAAAGGATAAGAAATAAGAATCCCAACTTCAATTGAGAATAGTTCCAGAAACAAAGTCTTTAGTTTGCTCACTCCAAAACAGTTAACACCACTGGGGACCTCCAGGAGCAGTCTGTCCCCTCTTATTCATAACTGCACTTTTTGCCGTGTACTCACCTTGGTGCTGACCAGTGACTCTATCTTTTGGCATGTGCGTGTTCACTACTGGCCCTGCCTGGAGAAATAGTTCCCACAGCAGTGGTTCGCTAACCTTCTCATCGAGGCCGCCCACGTACACAGTGGCATCTGGAGGACAGGATTAGGAGGTGAGGACAGAGATGAGGGGAAATAGGGAGGTAGCGGTAACATGAAGATGGAACCCAGGCAGAGGAAGTGGGGGTGGAGATGGGGTAGAAGAGCAAAGAGTAAGAAAAAAAAAAAAAGGCGTTAGATTAAGCTTTTAGAAGTTCCTCCTTTTCAGAAAATAGACATTCTTAAGTCTAATTTAGAGTTACGGTGCAAGTTCACTCTGTAACTTTTCTTTGTCTTTCTTTTTTTTTTTTTTCCTGAGTGGGAAGGCAGCAGAGGCTAGGACACAGCATCACAACTACAGGCCTCAAGCCTGTCCATCCCGTCCCCATAAGGCATCGGGACCAGTCTCGCGCCCTTCGGAAAGGTAAAATCTCCCGCCCCAGCGGAAACATTGCTACGAGGTCCCCCAAACCCCCAGAGTCCATTCTGGGTTTGTCCCCTCCAGTCACCCTGGTTTCGCTCGGAGATCGGCCCGGCCGCCATGGCGAAAGCGCTCCCGCCGTCTCCAGGCAGCGATCCCGCCCCCTGACCTCAGTCACTACCTCTACTTCCGAGGCGAAGGCTGGCGTGAGGTGGTGGGCGGGGCCGCGGCAGGGGAGGGGCCGGAAGCGGCCTCGGCCATCTTAGAAAACGCTGGGACTGGAAGCGGCTGAGGCAGTGGTGCACTTCAGTCCACGGTCCTGTGCAGAAGTGCTGCTGTGAGCGGATAGGGCGGGGAACGTGAAAAGGAAAGGTTCTGTGTCTTTTAAGGCAATGTTAGAAGTGAAAGGGTCACACTGCTCCCGAAAGTGTCACTTCAGAAGCTGGGAGAACAAAACTTTTGTTTTCATGTGTTTTGTAGCCTTTTTTCCCCTCTTAGGAGGGTGTGCAGAGGAACCCCTCAACGCAGGGCGTGGGGACAACCGTCCACTCCAGTCCGCAGTCCTTGAACAGATGCGGCCTCACAGCCCAGGCCTGGGCTTGAGGTATTTCCTTTTTCCTCAGGGAGGGAATTATGGAATGTCTGAGCTCGCCTAGTCACTGCATAGAGGGTGAGGGGAACCTGAGGCTCGGAGGTGGGGTGGTACCGAAGCTGACGGGGATTTGATACTGAAGCCCAGAGGCCTCGACCTCGACCTCTAGAGCACACCCTGAACCCCAGCAACATCTGGGTGTGCCTTTGCCCCGTCTGCACGGAAGAGAGGACCTTAAATTGTGAATCCTGCAGCGCCTCACGCAACCCAGCCCCTTACTTCCTTAGCAGTAGTATGGTCGATGCGGTCCCTTCGTGGGTCACATTCCCTTCCCTCCTCTCCCACCACTTCCTTACTTAAGGTTCCTTTAATCAGACACAAATAATGCCAGCGGCGTGTATAAATATTGTGCTTTAATGAACTCCTTAAATAGAAATGTCACCACGAAAATATATAATTGGAAGAGATGGGGTGTCCCATGTATACTCCATACCCATTGAAAACTATAATGGAAGAAATAGAAATTGGAATTAAAGCAGCAGCAAGAGGAGGTGAGAAGGAGGCCTGTAGGCCATCTTGTTAGCACTGATAAACAGTATACCTGGTTATCACAATTTACCAGCGCGATATCCAAAATTTCCATCCCAAAGGCATGGACTTGCCCTGAAAAAAGAAGTGTTCTGGATTGTTTTTGTTTCTTAATTCTTCAAATGACAAGAACTATTTAAACCAAACAAGGCAGGGTAAGAGTTGGATAAGGTTAGCACCGCTTATCTGCAATAGAAACTCAGGTCAGTGATGTTGTTTATGAAAGCCGAGGCAGCAAGACCAGGTAAGAAAAACCAAAGTGAAGTCGCTCAGTCGTGTCCGACTCTTTGCGACCTCATGGACTGTAGCCTAACAAGATCCTCCGTTCATGGGATTCTCCAGGCAAAAGTACTGCAGTGGGTTGCCATTTCCTTCTCCAGGGGATCTTCCCGACCCAGGGATGGAACCCTGGTCTCCTGCATTGTAGGCAGACCCTTTACCGTCTGAGACACCAAGAAGTCCAAGAAAAACCGAAGGATTAGACAAAACTCTCCCTCACCCCAGACCACCTTCTGTCCTGCCCCGTGAGAAAGCCAATTTCAACAGGATTGGGAGAGAATGGTATTTGGGTTTCTTTTCTTGGAGTGATCCTCGGGAGATATCCGTGGTGTCCATTTCCTTAATAACTCCTGAAGGTGGGATAGCTCCTCCTGGAGACCAGAGATTGTGGGAGCTGAGAGGCCCATCTGGGAAGAGGGTGAAGAGAGGCAGAGAGGATCCTTAATTCTTAGTTCCCTTTCCCCCTCCAACTCTGCCCTAGGTTCCACTTGATATAAGCCAGAAGCAGTTTTCCCACACTCCCAAATCTATCCACTTTGATACCAATAGGAATGGTATCTCACTTCCCAGTCCCCCAAACCCTTGCCCTTCTGCCTCCTGGAAACATCTGGTTTCTCCTAGAATATCTGGTTCAGCAGTCAGACCCCTTCTCCCACTCCCAATTTTTGTCTTCCCTTCGCACCTGGACCTCAGGCCTTCCCCTCAGGTAGCAGCGTCTCCAGAGCCTGATCTGGGGTCCCAGACATCCAGGCAGCAGCAGTCCCGGGGGTAAAGGGCAAGCACCCCAATGTGAGGGGAGCCCCCACTCCTGATCAGCCAGGCTTTCAGAAGAAATAGCAGGTCGAGGGAGCCAACGAGAAGAGACTGCCAGCAGGGAGGGACTGTCCCGCCAAGGACAGAGTTGATTCAGGGGTGTCAGGGCCCCTCTAGAGAAGAGCCACACAGAACTGGGGGGGCCCGGAACCATGAAGCTTGGCTAAGGAGGAAAGGGAAATCAACTGGCAACCTAGAAACCTGATGACCCCAGTTTCCCCAACCTGGGTCATGAAGTAATGTCCAGCTGTCATACTGCACACTGCACCGGTGATCAAAGTACAAGCCTCCCCCTGAGAACACTTTATCTGCTCTCCTGATTATACTTCAAACTAGGCCTCAGGACTGATTAAAGTTGATTTTAGGAAAACATAAAAATGTGTGCATGAGACAGGAAGACTAATAAGAATGAGGAGGATAAAAAAAGATGCCGTTTGTGATTTCTAGGATTTCTGTCTTCCTGGGGACAGTTAGGACTATAAATGGCAACTAACAGAAGGGGAATGAGGAACTCAGACACTATCACTTCTCCTCATCTAGTAGGATGAGCCTGTGAGAAAAATCAAAGGAATTTAGGAACTTTGGACACCTTACCTGCTGTCTAGGGAGCCAGGAATCTGGGCAGTGTTCTGGGTCATAGCCAGGATTATGGAATTGTAGTATTTGTTTATTGCTGTAGCGTAAATTCCAGTCCCAGACAGATAGCTGTGGGTTAATAGAGTTCCCAGCCAGGGGCTGGGAGTACCCAGCAGTATAGACTTGTGTATAGTTGTTGAACTAGATGGAGGAAACAAGAAGAGGAAGGTTAAACAAAAATATATAATCCTCCCCAGTTTAGAGATAAATCGTGAAACTCATCTGTTACTCTAAGAATCAGATGTAAGGCTTCCCTGGTGGCTCAGTGGTAAAGAATCCACCTGCCAGTACAAGAGGCACAGGTTGGATCCCTGGTCCGGAAAGATCTCATCTACCTTGGAGCAACTAAGCCTGAGCACCACGACCATTGAGCCTGTGATTTAGAGCTTGGGAGTCACAACTACTGAGCCTACATGCCACAACTGCTGAAGCCAACACACCTTAGAGCCCCATGCTCCGCAACAAGAGAAGCCACCGCAATGAGAACTCCATGCACCACACCTGGAGAATATGCCCCCACTCCCCAGTCGCTGCAACTAAAGAGCCCACTCAGCAATGAGGACCCAGCACAGCCACACACAAAGAAACAAATCAGATGTAGGGTGAAAGTCCGGTCCTGAAAGAAAGCACCAGTCTCCTTCCCCTTTCCCACCCACAGACCACTTTTCATATTCAAGAGTAAACTTCAGAGAGTAGTTCTTTTGTTGGCCATACTGCACAGCTTGTGGGATCCCAGTTCCCCGACCAGTAATTGAACCTGGGCCATGGCAGTGAATGCCCAGAATCCTAACCACTAGCCCACCAGGAGACTCCCAGAGAGTACTTAATGGGTGGGGGAAAGCCAAAAATGCAAGTCGCTGACCTGTCCACTCTGCTTTCCACGCTCCCAGGGAGTGTCTCTCAAGAATGTAAGGGTGTCAGGAACTCTGACACTGTCATGAAGAGCAAGAAGGAAGAACTCAGAAAATTCAAACTCAGCTGGAAACTGCTGGAGGAGCTGCCAGACGCAATCAAGGAAGAGGAGAAACACTGGGGCCTGAGAAGAGGGAAATTTAAGAGGTTGGAAGGGGTTGTGGGGACTTAAATGGGGAGGATGAGTGACGTGGGAATGGGGACACTAAGGTGGTCAGGGAGTGGAAATTAGTTGAGGTGGGGGGTTGTGGTCCCTCATCTGGATCTCCTTTCAAGCTCAGCCCAACCTCAGACCCAATTTGGACCTAATTCACCTCCTATGGATTTTAGTATGTCATTTCCTCATCCCTGTACTTCTTAATACCCTCCCCAAACATTCTCACCTCTTCACTGGCCCCAGATCCCCCAAGTCGGGTCAGGAAAGGATGTCCAGCTGCCACCCACTCTCGTTGCACTAGTGACTGGAAGCCAAGCAGTGTTCGGGCTTCAGGGGCTGAAAGCAGCTGGACGAGTGAAGAGAGGAGGCCATTGAAATCACGATCACCGCGCTCTGGGTGATAAAGAGGGATAAGGGACAAAGAAAGAAAGGCCAAGAAACTAGGGCAGAAGAGAGTGAGAAAAGAAAACATGGCAAGAGGAAGTAAGAGGCACAGAGGGGGAAAGTTTTGGGTAGGTAGGATTGAGAGGGCACATAAAAGTGAAGAGAAAACAAAGACCTTGAGTGATTCACTTCATATACTCCACCAAGATAGAAATACCCAGCTTCACATGTAGGAAGCAGAATCAAATGCCAAACCAGTTTTCCTCATTTTCCTTCCCCCGCCCCCAATCCCAGTCCCCATCCACTGATGGAAGGACAAGAACAGAAGGCTGAGAACCTCTTTGTTAGGAACCACAAGCTTAATGGGGAGGCAGAAGTAGCACTGAAACACGAGTGAAAGTGAAGTCGCTCAGTCGTGTCCGACTCTTTGCGACCTTGTGGACTGTAAGCCTACCAGGTTCCTCCATCCATGGGATTTTCCAGGCAAGATACTGGAGTGGGTTGCCATTTCCTTCTCCAGAGGATCTTCCCACGAGTAGTGCCTAGCAAAATGAGAGGAGGATGCCAGCACTGGAAGGGGACAAGGAAACTTTCTAGATCTCCCTTCCTGAGCAGAATCCAGTCAGGTGAGTAAAGAAAAATGGCAAGGAATGGAGTGGGTTGGCCCAAGAAACTCACCTTGAAGTACTACAGAGCGAACCCTGGATGTCACTAAGACTGAGATGTCACTGGCCTTTCGAAGACAAGACCTGGAGGGTGGGCGAGGAAGAGAAGAGAACAATAGGCCTAGAGGAAGGGAGTGATGGGTCATGGGATACTATGGAGGCGGACTCCCAATTCCTGCCGCCCTGCCCCACCTTCTAAGGAGCAACAAATAACAGTCTTCTTGGGGAACCAAGGAGAGTTAATGGAAGACTGAGGAGTCCAGGTTAACAGAAGTTTGAATTATAAATCATGCCAGAAAAAGATGGAGCACCTGGTGTAGTCCAACCATCGTGTTCCTTCCAGAGCTGAGAGCCATTTATCCTCAGCCACAGATGAATCTGAGAGAGTGCAGAGGAGTCAGAAGGGCAAAGAGATAAGGAGAACTGGGGATTCAGGGTCCAGAATTAAGGGGTAATAAGTTGGGTAGTTGTTGCTTATGGGGAAAGGAATGAGAAGTAACTATAAATGGCCATGAGGTTTCTACAATTAAGTTGTGATGGTTGTACAACATTGTAAATACAATGAAATGCATTGAATTGTACACTCAAGATGGGTGAAGGGTGAATTTTAGGGTATGTAAATTATATTTCAATAAAGCTGCCTTAAAAAAAAAATGTTGGGATCAGGAAGATAGGAAATCAATGGGTCTGTGGGAATTGGGAGTTGAGTGGAAAACGAAGGATTATTGGGCTGAAGGAGTACTCATCCATATCAGGCAAAAGGGCAAACCAGGTTAGGGTCAACAGACCTAGAGGTGGGGTGAGGGGTCAAAGTTTATCTCACCAGGCAGGCAGAGGGCCCTCAGCCTCAGGTGGGCAAGTTGGACATCTGCAAGACTAGGCAGCTCATCCATGGTGTCTACCAGGACAACGTCTGAATGCCCAGCCTGAAGCATGGACTCCACTGCTCTGGAGGGAAGGGAATCAGAAAGTAAGAGAAGGTGTCTGCCCCTCACATCTAACCCTCGATTCTGCTTATCAAACCTCCCCTCACCTGATATCCTCCTTGTTGGGGTCACTGGCTGTATAGAAGCCCCCACAACGAAGAAGATCACTGCCCCCAGGGTGATGCCAGGACAGGCGCTTCACATGGATGAGAGAAGGATCACTGAGGGAGAAACTCCTAGCCCCACCCTACCCTTGCCCCAGCACTGACCTCAAGGATCCCCTCCCTTCACAATGACCCCTAACACCCCATGACCCTCTAATCCCCCAATATTACCATCATCCCCACACTGACCGGTCCACGGCCCTGATGGAAGTGGCCAAATGCTCTCCTGACCTCACTGTCCAGAGTTCGGTTAGGGACCCAGAAGTAACGGGGGAGGCTGTGAAATTGAGAGTTATGTCACAGCCTGGCCCAGTACTTCAATACAATGCAAACCTGTCGTTACAAGGAAGTTGCTTAGGAGGCATCATTCTGAAGGACCTCAGGTTTAGAGATCTAGAAGATAAGGGGGCTGGCTTTGTGGACATCCTTGGAGGCTGGAGTTTGTGGGAAGTGCCAAGTTCTAGAAGATCAGAGTAGCGTGGGAAGATTGATGGGGCAGCACGGGGTTGGGTGGACTGGGGCATCACCTGGTGGCTACGTCGAACCTCTCATTGACAGTGCTGACTCTCCAGCCCCTGGCTGCCTGCTTTTTCCGCTCAGTCTCCCAGTCTTCTATTGTCTCCAAGAGGGGAATAGGTGGTTTTCTGGAGTCAGAACTCTGGCCTAGGGCAGGAGGTCAGCACAAGAGGAGGAGGAAGACGAACCAGAGACAGCTTAGCTCTTCTGTCTCCAGCCAGCTTCTGCTTTTCAGACTCTACCCTTTCCTTACCCCCAAAGCACCCTCACTCACCAGCCTTGCTCAGGGTTATCCCTGCATACTGTTGGGCTAGACTGTTCTGAGCTCTGGCTTGGACAATGGCCATGGTCACCTGTGGAAGAAAGGACAGCCCATCCTTTGCCTCAGACTAAAGTAAAAAGGAGGCAATAAGGCTCATATGTTGTTTCACTGTCTTGGCCACTAATAGAGAAGAAAAGTGAAGACTGTCCCTAACAAAGGGAGCCTCCACTGGTCATGAACACTGGAGTCAGGAAAACACATTTAGAACCACAAAATGACAGAATGGTAGTGCTGGGAGGAATCTTGGGAATAATCTTGTCCAACCCTCCCTGTTTTTCAAAGGAAGACACTCATCCACAGTTACACTCCTCAGGCCTTTACTCTCACCATACTCTCATTTTAGTCTTTCCTAGAGGAGAGAAGCAGAGAGAATGATGAGAGGGATCTTGAGAGATGGGACTATTGGGGATTGCGAGGGAAAGGATCCCAAGATTCTAAGGGGAGGAGGGATTCTTGGGTTGAAGACCTCTTACCTGAAAGGCCTGAGGCTCTAGTCCTCCAGCCTCAAAACCGACTCTGAGTAGCCGGAAGTCTTGGCCATGAATCAGAATCTCCTCAGGGATAAATTTAAGCAGGGACCCTGGTCGGAGGAGCTGGACTCGGGAAGGGCCATTCACTGAAGTCAAGAGTTAAAGAGTGGTATAGCCATGAATCAGGGTCCCTCTAGGAGGAACTCTTCTAGCCCATCCCACTCCATCCACTCAGTCTGTCCTCTGAGAATACAGGAAGGATGAGGAAGGGTTCCAGCACCCACAGTGAGCCCTTTCACCAAACCGCCACACTTACCAGCTTCTAATCGCCCAATGTTGGCCAGGGAAAAATCATACTCACTGCTCAGGGGAGTCTCCTAGAAGAAGCACATGACTGATGCTAAAGACATGTGAAGTCTCATTCATTGTCCTATCTTGACAGCCCTAACCTCCCTAGAGATGCTTCCCAACAACAATCCTTGATACTCTTAGAAGACAGCCCTTTAAGCATAACTCTCTCACTTCTATAATGTTTGTCTAAATCTTCTAGACTCCCTTTCCACTTGCCACTAGTTGTCCTTTCCACTGCCGTAACCTCCTCACCTGACTCCGCTGCCATCCACAGGGCTGGAAGGTGACCCTCAAGTTGCTGCAGATCAGGGTTCCAGGCATTTCAGGTTCCAGCCCCTTCCTCACCCCTGGGGCCCATGCTAGAATCCGCTCCCCTGCAGGGCAAGAAGGGAAGCCAGGTTATGACTGTTCGCAGTGTTGCCCCCACTCGTATACACACACTCCTCTCAGACATTCTGTAGCAGAAACTAGTTGAGTCACTCCATTATGTTAGCCCTTGAGTGAGTGAGTGAGTGAAGTCGCTCAGTCGTGTCCGACTCTTTTCCCCCATGGACTGTAGCCTACCAGGCTCCTCCCTCCATGGGATTCTCCAGACAAGACTACTGGAGTGGGTTGCTATTTCCATCTCCAAGGAAGAAGCCTTGGAGAAGGTTAGCCCTTAGGCAGCCCTTATTCTCTCCACTCACTCAACCTAGCCATGTTTGTTCTCCCTCTCTTTCTTGCTTAATTGCACTCTGAAAATGATTGCCTTCTGGCTACTTGATGTTTACCCCTCCAAGACAACCTTCCCTTGGAAGCTTTCCCTTTCCTTGGGAGCTTTCTTCTTTCCAGAAGGAATGTCATAGGACAATGACCTTGAGGACCACCAGAACCTGTTCTGGAATGGCCCCAAGCCAGCTCTAATGATTCCAGTGACTCCAAGAGGAGAAGAATGCAAGTCTACATCAACCCTTATCCTTATCTTCAGTCCCATTTCCCACCCTAAAACTATAAGACCTCTTCCAACTTCCCAGGAAGGGAAAGGGCACAGTCTTGAGAGCGTTAGCTTGCTGTGGCCCCGTTTGCCTGGCAAAGTAATAAAGCTACTCTTTTCTACTCTTTTTTTTTTTTTTTTCTTTTCTTTTCTACTCCTTTAAAGCTCTCTCTCCTTTAAACCTCTTTCTATTCAGTGTAGGTGAACAGAGGCCAGTTTTTCTGCAACAGGGGAATCTAAAGAGGAAAGACCAAGATTCCTCCCTAACCCCACAAGAATGAAAGCTTAGGAGGAGAGATTTTAGGCCCTCAAATATTTTTGAATAAGTTAATGAGAGGAGGAGTAACGTCAAGAAAACAGAGGGACCATCAAGCTCCTAGCCAGCCCTGGGCAGAGAATAGAGCAAACTTTAGGCAAAAGCACTTTGAGCCAGAAGAGGAATACAGAGGTATCTTTAGTGAGGTTTGAAACAGGGTTTGAGGAGTGTGAAATTTGGAACAGTCTGGAAATCAAAAGTATTGGGAAGGCATTATTACCTGGGAGGCCTCCAGAGGCCAGGCAGCTGCCCAGCTGACGACTCCTGGGCTCTGGCATCCCAGTCCCCTGCACAGACTTCGGTCCAGAGAGCTGTGAAGGGTGTAGGGTTAATCCCCAAGCTTCTCTGGTCCTGGAGTCTGGGCTTACTTCAGCAGCCACCCTGGAGGCCTACACTCAGACTCTCAGGAGACACTGCGATCAGTGGCTGTGGAGAGCTCAGGACAGGCGTCAGCAGAGAGTTAAGGAAGGGAGGGGCTGGTTAATGGATAATGAGACAATGAACTTGAGACTGCAAAAAAGACCAAGCACCATCAACCAGAGGTTGATATGAGACATACCCTCCGCCTCTAGATTCTTTTCTTTTTCTCCACATCACCCCCATTCGCACCCTCTATATGACAAACCCTTCCCCCAAGCCGTTTTCCTCTCCTTACCCCCATCTCTGGCTCCTCCTTCTGGGGGGCGATGTTGAAACTCTGGCCCCGGCCCCCCCACCACATTTTTCTGGCTCCATCCGGGGATGGAGCAGTCAAGGGTGGAAAACCTCGAGGATGCTCAAGCCCCTTGAGGAGAGGCTGAATCCTGTGGCTAGCAGGAGGGAAGTCAGGGAGAGGGGCAGGAGGAAGATTCAAGGGAAAGGAGCATTTGAGGTGCAAGGAGCACGATTTGGGGTCTTTTGAAAGGTGTGTCCAGTCCAGCTAGAGAAGGCTCCACGGAAACTTCAGTCGACTCTGGAGAGGGCGGAAGAGATGCCCAGCCCCTTAAAGGAGAAGACACACAATTTTGGAAAAGTGGAAAGTGGAGGAGCCTAAGAAAGGTGAGGGAAAATTGGGGAACTGAGAAAATAACCACATTCCCTTCTTTACTCCAAACCCAGATCCTACCCTCTTTCTGTTCATGAGCTTTGGGGACTATTTGAGTGAAGCAGTAATGACAAGTATTAAACTGAAATCATTTGGGCCACTTCCCTGGACTCTCACTGATGGCTTCCCTGGGAAGCTGTTTTTGTCTTCTTTAAGGGGATGCGAGGAATGATTAGAAGTACTTCAGGTCTCCTTACCACCTCTCCTGACAGTCTGAACTAAAGTGGTTGAGAAGAAATAAATGGAAATTGGCCGTCGGGATTTTTGCCTGGGGAAGCCCAAGAATTGGGGTGGGGGCAAGTGGAAGTGTTTTTGTATATTCTTCTCCAGAGAGCGTGAAACATATCTCATGTGAAGGGTGCAGTGGAAAAGTAGGGAGAGAAACTGAAATATCTGCAGGATGCTGACACAGGTACGGGTACATGCAAGTTCTACGGCTGGGGGTGGGAGGCCCAAAGAAACACACACACACACACACACAAGAAACACACACACACACACACCCCATCCAAACAATTGGAAACTAGAGCCCATTCCAGGTACAGGAGCCCTCCCTCCAACCCAGACATCAGATCTCCAAATTAATGATTCATGTTGAGGACTTTGAAAGCTGAGGGCTGGAACCCTCTGTTCAGTGCAACAGTCCCATCCCCCAACCCTCCCCCTTGAAACCCAAGAAGCAAAGATGGGTGGGGAAGGCTGTAGGAGAGAAGTAAAGGAACATTAACTAGGGTAGGTATGCAAAAATCTACCTTTAGATATGAAAAAGACAAGATACAAAATAAGAAATTACTGAGCTGCTGTTTTATTGATTTTGAGTTTGTACAGAGGCAGCAGTCCTTAGGTGGGGTCCCCAGTTTTCCAGAGTGACACTCAACTCTCCTCCCCCCAGCACACACACCCTTCCGGCCTCAGTTTTGAAAAGTTCCCTGTCTTGGCTGCAACTGTGGAAATAGTGAAGATATCGTGAGACAGGGAGTCCATCTGGAACAAAGAGGCATACACCTGCTAGGAAGGCGTCCCAGAAGCCTGATTCTACAAGTCCTAAGAGCTGCTACATTCCCCACCCCCACCTGCATTCCATCAGCCTCAATCCCTCGCGGGAAGAAAATATTTCCCAAGGTCTGTGGCAATAGAAAAAGGTGTGTACCACAATTTAAAAATCCATTATCCACTTTCCTTCTCCCCACCACCCTTCAGTCAAGAGCCTCATTCTATTCTTTAATACTTGAGGTGTAGAACAGCAGGAGAATAGAGAAAACATGAGGGGGGATGGGGGAAGGTCAGAGCCAGAAAAAAGACGGGTGACTTGGATCAGCATCTAACCAGGAATGCAAAGGGGACAGCAGCTGAGTGTTAAGTAACAGGAGGACCCCCACCCCACCCCGCCTCTGACCACCCCCCACACCCCCAGTGGATGTTTAGGGGATGAAAGGAATGGTGGAGAGGCAAGTGTCTGTATCAGATTTTTCCATTTTCAGAATCCTGGTCTGGTTGCAGGTTTGTGCCAGGAGTGAAGGCTGCCGGGAGGGGCAGCTAGAGGAAGGAGGTGGAGCTGAGTGACTCACAAGATGAATCATAGATCCAGTTATAAGCACAGAAAGAGGCCAAGGTCCTCCCCACCCTGCTCCTCTCTGCGCTACTGGCAGCCAGCTTCCCTTCCTCTTTTCTAGCAACCCTTACCCAAGTGGCCAGTAAAGGGAGGGATTGTGGAGAAAGTCTCCATGGAGGGTATCCTAATATTTTGTTAATCCACTTAAGTTCAGGGGGCAAAACAGCCTGTGATTTCTACAAAGCGAAAGAAACAGACTGCCTGTATGAGTCACTGAATCTGTAGTTGAAGGGCCTGGAGGGAAAAGGAAATTAGAAAAATCTGTGGTGCAGGTGATTCCAGGACGAGAAGGGACTACTAATTCTGTCTTCTCACCTGTGGTGGTGGGTCTGGGACACTGACTCCTTGGAGAAAGAAGAGAATGCAGAGTCCAGAGGTGTTGGAGTAACTTGGGGACAATTATTTTTGAAACTCCTTTATTGGGAAAGATAAAATGTGACTGGAACTTTGGACATGTGGCTGTATAGCAAGTGGTAAGAATAGCAAATGCTAGGTTCTCAGAGGTCATTCAGAACCAGCTCCATCCTTTCCAGCTCAGTATCACTCCCAAACATACACTAAAAAGTCATTGCTGATTTTTGTTTAGTTGGTCTGTGAGCTTTAGTTTCACTTGAGAAGAAACAGCTAACAGCAGAGGGAAGGAACTTCCATCTAGGCCCCAGAGAGCACTGAGTTGAACACCATCCCACTCCATAAAGAGACTGAATCTTAAAAAAAAAAAAAAACCCTTTTAATATCATCATTTTATTTTGCTGTAGAATCCAGTGTGAGGGGAAAATGTTTGGTTAAGTCTTGTAACTCTCAATCAAACATCAGCATAAATTAAAAGGAGGAATCTGGAGGCATGTCCTATAGACCTATTTGCTCCATCAGTGCTGAGATGGAGAACCTAGGGTGGGTAGAGGCGGTAGCACTGTCTGAAATCAAAAAGGGAAAAATAGGAGCCCTGAAAATCTCCCCTCTCCAATAACCACCTCAGTAGGTACCCCAGTGCCTTGGGTTAAAATAACTAAGTGCACTTATTTAAGCCTGAGAGATGATATCCCTCAATTAGGATTGAAGGGCCTGCCCCCGCCCCCCCCACCCCTTCAATCACACCCTCAACTAAGGAATTTGGCTCCCTTGGAGTGCATGTCACATACCCCTCTCCTCCCTTCCCCACAACACAGTAATTGCACGAGGTTGCCTCTTCTCCCTCCCCAAATACTGTCATTTCCCAGGCAATTTTTCACCACCTTCCCATCCTACAGCCGTCTCAAAATATAAAGCAGAACAGACTTTACTCATCCCTACGGAAAAATATCCATTGACTCAGGGTCCCTCATTTTTAGAATGGAGAGGTTATTTTTTTTTTCTTAACGCCTCAATAAAGTTACCTTCCCAAATTAAAAACAAAAAATTCTTAGTGAAAAAGCTATAGGGCCTAAATAACCTCCCCCCCCCCCCCACCGCCTTTTTTCACCATTTTCACCCCCTTGGGCACCCCTCAGAATTTCCACCTTTTTATTTGAAGAAGTCAAAAGGGATTGGGGTTGGTCAGTTTATAAATCAAAACAAAAGCAAACATGACACAAGGTTTCCATTTTTGTTCATTTGTCCTCAGTTTTTAAAAACAAAAATATTAACTAGACTAATAGATCAAATCCAAACACAGCAGTCCAGTGGAGAATTAAAAGTTTCCTGGTTTTATTCTCTGGGAAAATCCCTGGTCTGTTTCCATTCCTATTGGTCCAGGCCAAAATCCTATGATATAGATGGATGCCTACGGGAAAGCTAGGTGAGCTGTGCAAATTCTAGGTGTGAGTTTGAGTCACTTGCTGTTTGGGTGCATATTAGGGGACAGAAGTTCATATGGTGGTGGTGTCACCAGTGTTGTTCTAAGCCCAGACATGGGGTGAGGTGAGCAAGGCACTCACTTTGGGCACAAAATTTAAGGATGCCTCAAAAGCCAGTGACCAAGATGATATTTTCACACAATATATTCTGAAAATCAAAACTAATATAAAAAGAGCCACAATGAATAAAGTTATCAAAATTTTAAATGAAGACAAGATTCAACCCCTCCTTGCTCAATTCAGCTTTTCTTCCCTCACTCTAACCCCAGTTCTGATGGATCCTGTCTGTTTTAAAGATTTTGATATTTTGCTCATGATGGATTTTTTGCATTAATTTTCTTAAATGCTGCATTAAAACAGTATTTTTCTTGATTAGTGAGCTTCTGGCATCTCCTTAAGTTTTGACCCTGAAGGGAATGCTCCTCTCACACCAGCCCCAGTCCTGCCTGGGAATACAAACATACCCTCCTTTGGAACCTATCTCCTTTGATCTCATTGCTTCCTTAACACATCCATTTCCAAATAAAAGCCTAAGAATTAATAGCCATGGAAATTATTAAATCAACAGACAATCAGATTTAGAAAATAAGTGGCTTTTCGAGTTTGTTGAGGAGAAAGGAAACTTCTAAATTGTGAGAAGTTCCAATGAAGAGGACAGTCTTGGCTGACTTTGTTATCAAGGGGGAGGTGGGATGACAACCTTCCTGATTGGGCAGAAGCAACATATGGCAAACACAAGTCCCCCCAACGCACACCCCCAACCCATGTCTGCCTTGGATCAATATGAGGATTACATTCCACAGGATGGTTTAAGAGTACACACCTCAAAAGAGAAATCCAAATACAGAAAAATAGCCCCAATTAACACTCTAGACACATTTAAGTACACTTATTTCCCTTCTTCATATGCACCCAGGAGTGTATACAATTGCATAGTTGATTTTTTTTTTTCCCCCAGAAAGAAATAATTTAAAGACTAGGGAAAAGTGGCCTAGGATAGGTCCTCCAGTTTAAAGCTCTTAGAAATGGTGCTGGCCAGAGCATAGGCTGTCCAGACTTGTGCTTTGTGCAAAATGCAAAGGAGCTCCCCCACTACTGTGTCCACAGACCCACTCCCACTCCCACCCCCTGGGGAAAAGGATGGTTTGGGGAGAGGAGGAAGATCCAATGACAGATCAGCTCATTGGGAGTAATCTGTGATCTGTGGTTATAGTTCACTAAAATATATATTTCTCTAACTACCTCTTTATAAATTGCCCCTAACCCCTATCCCAAGTTTTGACATCAGTCCTATTATCAAAAATATCTCTTCTTACAAAGTATTTTTTTAATTATTTTAATAAACTAACCACAGATTAAGGTCAGCTATGGCTTAACAAAAGAAGCCGGGATGTTAAGTTCATTCTCCAAAAGTAGAGACGAAGGAGAAAGAATCACTTAAATAGGAGGGGAAAAACTAATTTTTTAAAATGTTTTTTGCTTGCTAGGGTCTTTTTGTTTCTTTTCTTAAAAAAAAAAAAAAAAATCCAAAAAATAAGTTGCTTTCTACAGAAATGCAGCAGCAGAGGATGGTAGTGCTCTATTTAGGTTTTTGGTTTTGTTTGAAACAGTCTGGCCAAAAGTCTGTCCTCCTCCCACCCCCTCCCAAGGCGCACTCAAATGTGTGGTTATTGCTAGTAGTTAAAAAAAGATCACCTCTGCACCAATTCACCTGGAAAAAATTCAACATACACAGCTGTTCTTATCATTCTCTTGCCTTCCCCAGAGGGAACATTTTTTGTGTGTTTTTTTTTTTTTTTAATAAAATTAAAGTCTTAAAAAAAATCACAACCTTCTTAATTTAGCTGAGCTCAGCCCTCAAAAAGGATGAGGAAAAGATAGGGGGCAATCGGTAATCTCCTCTCGAACTAGAAGGGATGACAGATGGCTGTTTAGAAGGAAATCAAACTTCAGAGGAAAAAGATTCCCCCTTTAAGTTCTTGCCTTTGCCATCTCACTAAACCGATTTAAGCCATCCCCCTCCTAATAAGCACCCAGAAGCACACATTTCTGCCTGTCTTTCCAGATCCTTCAAAAGGAAAAATTTATCCAACACTAAACATCTACTTTAATTCAAGTCAATAGTAAATCTAATTTCCCAGTTTCCCTCCACACTCCCAACTCCACCACCGTGTGCTTTTTTCCAACCTAAAAGAACTTTGGTCTGTTTTTTCTTTTATTGACTGAGAACCTCCTTTGCCAGTTCCTCCCCCAGACTTCTGCCCACCTACCCACCCCCACACCGAATCTTCCCTTACACTTTCCCTTAGGCCTGGGATGGACCCAAGGGGTTATGACACACAATTATCATCTTTCTCCCCTTGTACCTCCTCAGTACCATCAAGTCAAGATCGGCAAAGGACCAGTATAGCCCTCGAGGCACCATGCAGCCCTGACCTGCTCTTGCCAGCCTGGCAGCTCTTCAGAGTATATACACTTAAGAGTTTCCAGCCAGATTCACACCAACATTACTGCATTCGCCCCATCAACATGGGAGCTGGGTCTTATGAGCCAATTAATTGACTTAACATTCTTTGTTTAGCCCCCTTGCCCTCCAAGGTTTCCCGTTCAGAACCTGTGCACCAGCAGCTCCCCACCCGGTTCCCGTTCCCTTCTCCTCAGTTCTTCCCTGTAACAGCAGGAGCAGAAGTTGTTTGTCTCAGGGTGTCCGTAGAAGCTGCAGTTCGGTTGTTTGCACTTGGTCTGGGTTGGGGGAAGCCCCCGGGGACCTCCAGCCCATCCATCTGGCTCAGGGGGCTCTCTGTAGCCGTTGCTATAGGAATCAGCCACGCGGAAGTGGGGTGCTAACGGTGCACCCCTGTGAGCTCCATCCTTGGAGTGACTGCCTGGCTCCAGAGAAGGGATGCTGTCCTGGTGGGGGTAGGGTCGCCCAGGAGGGCACTGTCTGGGGAAGGTGGCATATGGTGGTAGGCCCCCCCCACATGGCCCCCCTGCCAACTGCCTCCGGGGTTCCTGGCAGTGGACTCCACCCCCAGAAGGCCGAGGGATAGTAAAGCCACCAGGGTAGCCGGTAGAGAATGCCACTGCCTTGGATTCTGCTGGAGGGGCAGTCAGCAGCTCCTCCCCACCATCTGGCTCTGGCTTTTTGGCTGGAGGCGGCCCACTCCCTACCCCTCCATTCATGATCTTCCTCTCTGCCTCCTTCTGCTTCTGCTCTGCCAGGAATCTCTCCTCAGCATCAGTGAGGTAGCGCTGGATCATCTCCTCCTGATACTGGTGGCGGTGACCCATCTTCAGGGTGCCAACAAAAATAAACTTCCCCTCCCCTTGCATTGCAATCCTCATAATGCTCAGGCTTTGCATCACCTCCTGGCTATACCTGCTCCCTCCATTACCAACAGACTCAGATGTGGGCTTCTCAGATACAGGCCCATCCCCAGCTGCCTCCTCCTTGCCACCCTTCCAACTCTTCAGTGAGTTTTTCTTCTTCTTCTCCAGCGTCTCAGTGCCACTGCTTACCCCCGACCCTGCTCCCACCCCTCCAGGCTTAGAACCCTTGCCGTGCATCAGGCCTCCCATGTTCTTCTTGAGCTTGCTGCCCAAGGTTTTGCCAAAGCTGCCCAGTTTGTTAGCCACAGAATCTGCTCTCTTCTTGTCCTTTTCCCGATCTCGCTTTGACTTCTCTTTCCTCTTGCTGCCCTCATTGCTGGCAGAGCTGCTGCCAACTGACTCTTTGTCTGATTCCCCAGACTCAGGAGTGGACCGGGGCTCATCTCCAGCTGAGGCTGTCGGGGACTCAGGCTGGGCCAGTGGAGCCTGGAAGAGACAAGATGGTTGACAGATACAGAACAGATAAACAAGGTCTTTCTGTATGGCGCAGGGAAATACATTCAATATCCTGTGATAAACCATAATGGAAAAGATCCTGTGATAAACCATAATGGAAATGAATATCTAAAAAAAGAATGTCTATATGTGTATAACTGAGTCACTCTGCTGTACAGTGGAGATTGGCACAACACTGTAAATCAACTATACTTTAATAAAAAAAATTAAATTAAAAAAAATGGCTGACAGTTATTCCATTGGCCTAGGTTGAAGGAAGCCCCCAGGAACCTCCGGCCCATCCACCTGGCTCATGGGGCCTTCTGCAGCTGTTGCTATAGGAATTAACCATGTGGAGAGGGGTGGTAACACCCCAATGAACTCCTTCCTTGGAATGACTGCCAGGTTCCAGAAAAGCGCTGCTCTCATGAGGGGAAGGATCACCCAGGAGGGCACTGTCCTTCCCCAGCTCACCAGCTCCCCCATGAACCAGGGAAAAGTGTATCTAATGTCTAGCTTTTATCTCCCCCCCTGCAACGTGATGCCCTTCTGTAATAAGGAAGCAAAATGAAGACTAGATTTTGCTCTTCTAGAACAATGTGCAACTATACAAATACATAGCCTCTGGGTAAGGTGGGAGAATATTCTGTAGACACTAGAATGGCGTTTATTATAAATTTCTCTATGCCAGATTCTGCCCAAAGTTAATCTCAAGGAAGTTTTGAATAAACACCCCAAGTCTTAACCATTCTGCATCCACTTTCAGACATTCAGCACCAGAGTCCATCAGTTGGCCCTTGCTCCTGTGTTCCTGTTCTATGGATAATGACATCCTCAGAACCTACTAGATCAGGAGCTCTTTAAGCTATTCTATCTCTTCCAGTGCCCAACACAGAGGTCTATGTACAGAGGGCTTAGAATAAAGTAATAACAATCTCAAGTTCAAGAAAACTTCTCCTGAAGAATGTGTTTAGCATCAGAAAGCAGAGCCTGGTTGGTGAGAAGATGTAGAAAACAAAGGGCACTAACAGGCAGAAAGGCAGGACAAGTCTCTTTTGGAATTTCTCTGGTATTTTCCAGTTACTCCTGATATTGAATCGTAAGCCACTATCCCGAAGAGACTCGGAAGGAGACCACCACCAAATTTCCTTGTTCTCCCTGACATGAAAAGGAGGACATGCCAGGGTGGAGTGGGAGAAGCCTCACCTGTGCATCGGAGGACACTGGGATCCACTTCACGTTCATGTAGCCATGCAGCAAATGCAATTTGACCTCTAGGGATAGGATTACACTGTGAAAAGGAGAAAAAAAAGAATTTCAAAGAACTCTGGCCTTTAAACAGCAAAGCAGTGTGATCCAGTTGGGAGGCAGGGTGGGAGAAGCCTATATGGCTGAGAACTCAGGGCTGATTTGAATTATGGCTGCACCAGTTACTAAGCTTTATAATCTTGAGCAAGTCACTTCAACCTCCCTGAAACTCAGTAGGGGTTGATAATGAGTATAGATAATAGTATCTATCCTGTAGGGCTGTTGTGAAGATTAAAATAGTATTGAGAAAGGGCCCAGCTCAGGGCCTGGAAAATAGGAAATACTTACTAAACAGTACCCACTATTATTGTTGCTTTATTACTTAGAAGGCGCTTCTGACAATTAGGTGAGAACTTACTTAAAAAGTCATAAACTCTTTTTTTTTTTTTAAACACAATCTTCCCAGTTGGCTCCAGTTTCAGGAGCCCAAAGAAGGCAGCACTGGATAAGAGGTGAGAAAGGAGCTTTTACACTCCTAAGCTCTTCACAGAAAGCTCAGGAGCTTTTACGCTCCTAAGCTCTTCACAGAAAGCTCTGGAAGTAGGAGGAAGCCAACTTCAGGGAAATCGGGGTGGTGGTGGGGAGAACATATTTTTCTTGCCATTTAAGTTCCCCCAAAAATGCAAAAGTCTAGAGCAAATGATTTTGATCAGCTATTTAAAACCCTTCTCATTTGGGCTGGGAGAAGTGTGATCTGATCATCTCGATTCCCTGACCACTGTTCTGGGGATTCTGTGAGAATGCGCCTCACGCTATAAACAGATCCCAGGATTCCCTTCCGTTTCATGGGAAGAAAAAGCAGCGGCAAGAGTCCAGGTGCCCAATATGTCTCCCACCTCTCCGTCTTCCTGAAGACACTGGAACTAGGATGTGGCCATCTCCACCCCTGAGCTGAGGAAAATCCCCGGGAGACGGACGCTGCATGTGGAAGAGATCGAAGCTACAAAGCAGATGGAAAGGCTAGGCGTGCCTCACCTCGCCAATCGGACATTGTCATTGTCATCTTTGCCCCACTCCCAGCCCTTTCCAGGGTCCACAGCAAAGTGCAAAGGCAGCAGCTTATGCTCTGAATCTGTAAGTGGGATCACAGCTGGGGAGGAAACACACATACGATCAAGGAGTCTTCTTGAGGAAAGATGAAGGCAACTGAACACAGACTGACTCCAGGAAAAAGGCAGCTGAATCATACCAAAGGTCTCTAACTGTAGTCACATCTCAGTTCTTAATGATGAATTGTCTTAGCAGAAAAAAATAACAGGCAGGGTTTCCCTTATTACTCAGAACACAATTTAGGCCACTTATCTCCATGACTTCCCACCAGTCAGCTAGCACCCATGATGTTCCTGCCAATTAAAGTGAATTCAGGGAATTCAAAGTCATTATTAAGGAAAATAGAGCAAAGCATCATTTGGAAAGTTCTTGACCTTAATGTATAAGCTTCTTTACTCCAGATCAGGGAACACAGGCTGAGTTTCCCCCCGAGCCTTTTTTTTTAAAAAACAAAACAAAACTCTGTTTATCTTAGAGCTTAAGAAAACAGCATCAACATGCTCTGTCTGGGCTTGCATGTCATTCAGTTCTTTCCTCCTCCATCCTCTCTCATTTCAGTTCTTCTAAGTGAAAATAAAGCAGACCAAAAGACACCAGAGACCCAGACACTGCATTCTGTACCTTGTTCCTTGGCATTCTCCTTCTGCTCCATGGACACAAGTGCAGAAAAGTGGGCCTGATCGTAGGCGAGCACCAGAGGGGAGCGGTGACACTGGCTGGCTGGAACCTCCAAGGGCAGGTAGATTCCCCCAAAGGGAATAGGGGCGAATGCTGCAGGAAATCACAGATTATTATTATGGCTATATTCTTGCCTAGTGGGAAATCTCTCCATCCAACTCTGTCAATTGAGCCCCCCTTTCAGTCCAACCTGTGTTTAATAATTCTTTCCTAAGAAGTTTCATCAATTAACCTCAACTGCTTTACTCGCAGAGAAGGCAATGGCAACCCACTCCAGTACTCTTGCCTGGAGAATCCCAGGGACAGCAGAGCCTGGTGGGCTGCCGTCTATGGGGTCGCACAGAGTCGGACACGACTGAAGTGACTTAGCAGCAGCAGCTTTACTCTGACTCTGTGAGAACTGTGCATTGTTCTAATTTACACTGTGTTTTTCCCCGAGGGTCATTTATCCCCGGTGCAGACAGGGCTGCTCATGGTAGAGTGAGGACTGCTTGGCTCACCTTCCCCACCAGAGTCCCTCAGCATGGTGTCCGCCACGACGACTATGGGCCTCCTAAGCACATGGGCAAGGACGAAGACGTGGAATTCTTCTAGACTCTCATACACGGGCTCTTCTGAACTCTCCACCCTAGAGTTGTAGGAGGGGAGAGAATGGAAGGGATGCAGTGGAAGGGAGAGGGAAGAAAACAAATCAAGAGACCTCTGAAGACCAGTTCTGCAAAGAGGAAAAAAAATGTCCATTTCCTGTTTTCCATTCTGAAGGCTGCCATAGACACAGCTGATTATTTTATGCTAGCGTGGCTATTTCCACCTCCATTTCACAGACTGGGAAATTCAAGAAAAGAAATGTGAAGGTTTGAGGGTTAAAGTAGTGCTCAGAATTGGGAAGTAACCCCTCTTAATAACTACCTGGTTCAACAACCTTCCCCAACTCTCTTTATCCAGTAGTTCAATATACAACTGTGTAGCCTCATTCTGCTTATTACCTGACCCACCACAACCACCCACATATCACATTCATCATGTCCTATCAAAAAAGAAAAACAAAAAAGGAAAGAGAACAAAAATCCCTTCTTGATGTTCCCTTACTTGAAGAAGAACAGCCTCACCCATCTCTTGGCTAATACTTAGTAGCTTAATCAGAAATCTGTGAAATATTTACTGTTCTTTATATCGCATCTTCAGTTAATCACCTGGCCCGACCAATCCCATCTTTTAAGTGTCTCCCCTGGCACATCTGCAGCCGCCCCTCGTGCTCACACCCGCGTCCCCTCTTTCCTGGATCACTACTACCCCCCTCCACTTCATCAGCCATTTGGCTGCCACTGTGCTCAAATACATCAATTTGCTCCTGTCACTCACACACTCACAATTGAGTGGCTTCCTGCCCCCAAAACCAATCTCATTCAACATTGGGTGCTTGCTACAAATGCAGATTTCTGGGCAACGCAACCATACTTCCCTAGGGTGGAGGTCCAAAATTCTGCATTTTAAATAGACTGCCCAAATTACGCTTATACACAATAAAGTTTGGATAGGTTATATTTTTTAACTTTTTACTTTAGAAAAATTTTTTAATTTTAAACATACTCAAACTAGAAGGAATAGTACACTAAACTCTCATATATCCATCATTCAACCTCAATAATCATAAATACGTGGTCAATCTTGTTCAACACCTAGACCTTGATATATTTCCCTAGGGATCAGCCCCTACACCCACTCCACCCCACCAGATTATTCTGGAGCAAATCCTAGATGTCACATAATTTCATCCGTGAATATTTCAGCTTCAATCTCTAAAAAATAAAGACTATTTTTAAAGATGTCCACAATACCATCAATATCACAATTTAAAAACTACCATAATCCCATCAATATCACACTTTAAAAACCTAACAGTAATGTAGACATTATTCACATTTCCCCAATTGTCTTATACATATCCATACATTCCAACAGGTTGATGCGACTCTTAGGTGTCTTTAAACTTAGGTTCTTTCTCTTTTCTTTGCCTTTGTTTACTGAGGAAACCAAGTCACTTGTCCTGCAGTTTCCCAAAGTCTGGATACAGTACAATTTCAATTCCTCAGTATGGCACACAAAAATCTGGACTGCCTAGTTCATCAATCATTCAGCATCACATATTCTGTATTCTGGCAATACTGAACTACCTGTGGTTCCTAGAGCATACCATGCTGTCACACCCTTCTTTGTCCTTGTCATGGCTTCTCTCCTGTCTTTCTGTTTAACACCCTCTTAGGACAGAACTCTCTGGACACTGAGGACTCAGCAAAGATTACTTTCTCCTCCTCCAGTTAGATATACTTACCCACCACAGTTGGCTCCATTGGTACCCAGATGCATGCGGGGTTCACTTGAGGCTAGCTTGATCAGTTCATTCCATTCCTTCTGCCACTCGTCCTCTGTGTATACCAGCCCTGACTGTGTGAAAGACAGGCAAGGTATATTAAGCAGTTAGAGGCTAAGTTCAAAAGGAAATAGCCACTCCAACTCACTCATGTTATTCCACTCTATGCTCCTGTCTTATAATTTGTAAGCACTTTTCTTACAATTTGTACTACAAAGTCCAGTCTCTTCTCCCTTTTATAGTCAAGATTCATGAAAGAATAGTCTATGATCACCCTCACGCTTCTTCCATTCTTTTCCAACCCACTGTAATCCAGCTTGTTTCTGCCCTCCAGCCTATGCCCCTTACCCCTACACACTACTTCCCCTAACTGACTCTAGCTAAAGACAGTGACCTTCTAATTGGCCAAATTCAGTGAACTCTTCAGTTCTCATCTTTCTCAGCATTCATGTGCATTTATCTCCCCCTTAAACCTTCTTTTCCTTCAGCTCACAAAACACTACTTTCTGAACTCTGTCTTAAAAATATTGATGTTGTGTCAAATAATTTTAGCCCTGTTCTATCCAGGTTATCTCTTCTACTATTATAATCTCATCTACTTCTATCTACATGCTCAGGACTCAGCTGTCCTCCTCTCCAGCCCAGACTTCCTGTTCATTTCTATGTTCACATCCAGCAGCCTACTGAAGGCTGTCACCTGCCCATGACTACCTTACACTCTGGAACTTCTACCTCTTCTAAAACTTACTCTTCCTGTTTTCCAACCTTTGTAAGCAACACTATCACTCAAACACCCAATTAGAACTACCAGGGAGTTACTGATGACTCCTCTCCTTTCACCCATCCCACACCTGGATCCCTTTAGTCAGTAATTATTAAGCATGAGCTATTGTAATAGATGCTGGTTTCACTACTTCTAGTCATACATTGTTATGATCCATTTTCTACAATGCTACCAGAAAGATTTTTCTAAAATTAAAATCTGATGATGTTTGCTTCCTGCTACAAATTCTTTTAAGAATTGTTATTATCTATTAGATAATAGTGCAAACTCTTCTGTTTATAATAGCCAGGACATGGAAGCAACCTAGATGCCCATCAGCAGATGAATGGATAAGGAAGCTGTGGTACATATACACCATGGAATATTACTCAGCCGTTAAAAAGAATTCATTTGAACCAGTCCTAATGAGATGGATGAAACTGGAGCCCCTTATACAGAGTGAAGTAAGCCAGAAAGATAAAGAACATTACAGCATACTAATACATACATATGGAATTTAGAAAGATGGTAACGATAACCCTATATGCAAAACAGAAAAAGAGACAAAGAAATACAAAACAGACTTTTGAACTCTGTGGGAGAATGTGAGGGTGGGATATTTCAAAAGAACAGCATGTATACTATCTATGGTGAAACAGATCACCAGCCCAGGTGGGATGCATGAGACAAGTGCTCGGGCCTGGTGCACTGGGAAGACCCAGAGGAATCGGGTGGAGAGGGAGGTGGGAGGGGGGATCGGGATGGGGAATACGTGTAAATCTATGGCTGATTCATATCAATGTATGACAAAACCCACTAAAAAAAAAAAAAAAAAAGAATCTATCACTGAGAGACACAATAAAATGTAATAGATATTAAAAAAAAAAAAATAGTGCAAACTCTTTAAGCACAGCATAAAGACTCCACTTCCTGGGCTGTGACCTACCCCTCTAACATCATTTAATTAGTTATACTTCCTTGAATGCACCATGTCCTTTTATACTTCTGAGCTTTTGTCTACGTTTTGCCTCGACAGCCTTCTGCCAGAGACAGCCCACTCCATATCCACCTGGTGAATAATCTCTCAACTGTCAGGAAAGAACTCAAGTACCATTCCTCTATGAAGCCTTTCCTAAATCGCCCTGGTCCATCAACCACTCACTTCTTCCTTTGTGCCCTCCCTGCTGGACTGCTACATAGACTTCTATCACAGAAGTCATAACCGGTTACTTTGCTGTAATCATATACTTACATGTCCATCTCCCACTACCACTCTGAAAAGCCAGGACCATGTTTTAAGCAATATGCTTAGTACTTACCATGTGATCAATAATCAATAAATACATGCTCAGTAAAACTATAATTTTTATCAAAGGAGTGGAAGAAATAGCACAAATAATCTTAAAATATTATATTGGCTTTAGGATGTATATGATGGTTTGGAAGAAAGTCTATCTTGTTAATTGTATTTGGCCAAGTGTTTAAAAAAGTTTATACTATTTTTAAAAAATATTTATTTATTTATATTTGGCTACACTGGGTCTTAGTTGCAGCACTCAAGATCTTTGATCTTCATTGCAGCATGCAGACTCTTGGTTGGGGCACATGGGATCTAGTTCCCTGACCTGGGATCAAACCCGGGGCCCCTGCATTGTGAGCTCGAAGTCTTAGCCACTGCACCACCAGAGAAGTCCCAAGTTTACGCTTTAAACACACATTGACAGAGTAGAAATAATGACACTAGAAACATGAGAAGTATCAGAACAAATGTAAAAGGAATTAAAGAGCTATTGTGAGCATACGTTAATAATAAAAACAACAACAAAAACACAACAAAGCTATTTTCAATTTGTATAATTCTGTAACTTTTTCTTTCAACTCAAAGTAAGAAGAATGCACAGTTTATATATATGGGGTGCTCTATTCACTCTGATAAGAGGTCCCTGATACACATTCATGAGACTGTCTCCTTCTTCCTCTCACCTATTCTCGCTTGCTGTTTTTATACACACAGCCACTAGGTGGTGTATCCTTCTAGGCTGAAAATGTTCTTACTGGGTTTTACCACCATTTTCAACAACAAAACAGGGAGGCCTAGGAAATCAAAACCAATTTAATTTGTTTGGTGTTTGGTACTGGCTAAAAGTAGCTCCCCAGCCCATCTCCATTTCCCCACCCCCACTATAGTGCTATAAATCGTCTGAGCTAAAAGAATTAGCTCATTTCCATATGGAACTTTCAACGTGCTGAGCAAAAGGAGTAAAAAGACTACTCTTTCAATATCTACTATTCACGAGGCATGTATTTCCATTTGGAGACTTTGAGAGGGAAAAGGTGGCTGACCAAGAAGAGAATTTCGGAATTTCTGAGGCTCCTGGCTAACTATAATCATCATCTAAACCCACCTTTATTTTATTTTTTTGCCTGTGCTGGGTCTCTGATGCTGTGTGGGCCTTCTCTAGTTGCAGTGACGGGGGCTACTCTCTAGTTGTGGTACACAGGTTTCTCACGGTGGTGGCTTCTCTTGTTGCAAAGCACTGACTCAAGGGCACGTGGGCTTCAGTAGTTGCTGCTCCTGGGCTCTAGAGTGCTGGCTTAGTAGTTGTGGCTCATGAACTCAGTTGCTCTGAGGCATGTGGACTCTTCCCAGAGCAGGGATCGAACCTGTGTCTCCTGCATTGGCAGGCAGATTCTTTACCACCGAGCCACCAGGGAAGCTCCTAACCCCACCTTTAAAATAATAACTATAAATAGCTTAATATAGCTGGAATTGGTATCTATTCTCTGACTGTGGCTGTCTGCTTAACTAAACGGCAGGATCTGGTTTGGCCTTTTCCTGTCTGAAGTAGTCAAATCTAAGGTTCAGGTATAGTGTGAATTCAACAGTGAAGACGACAAACTCAAGACTGGCTCTAGCTCAGACAAAAAAAAAAAAACCAAACAAACTCCACAAAGTCCCGCTCAGCTCACCAGAAAGCCAGGGGGTTTGGTGTCAATAAAGAATGCTGTTTACTTGGCCTTGACCCTGCACATTCATTTCCCTCAGGAATCTTCTGGGGCAGACTGGCTGATCAAAGACCAGATTCTGATCTTAATAGCATCTTAATTTTAACAATTGAGTTCATTTTTGAGAAACATAAGACATTCTATTTCCATGTTTTAAATCTTCAGAACATGAAATTCTAATAATAATAAAACATTCAAACTCATCCTTTTACAGTTTTTTAACAAGTAAACTGAATTTACAAAAAACAAATGGTATATACAGCCCCAAATTTTTTTACACATTTATATTAATAAGAGTTGAAAACATAAGTCCTTAAAAATTGGTCTAGTCTTATTATAAGTAAAAAACCAAAACAATACAAAAATCCTACAAGCTTGTATTTCATTTTGCAAAAGACAGTCACTAAAGGCTTACTGAGTGCCTTATCAGGAAAAGCACAGCATTAGATACCTCCTCTACAGGTCCCCACTTCGCCACACCAGTTCTCGTAACTCTTATCAGAAGGCATGTACCCTCTGGTGGTATCTGAATTCTCAAAAGGATTAAGAGTAACACTGATCTAAGAGCACCTAAACAGGAGACATTTCCTATGGCAGGCACTGAGCATTCCCTTACATAACTTTGGGAAACAAGGTGCTCCCACCCAAGCTTCCTGACCTCTTTATTCTGCTGAGTTTGCTGCCACCTCCAGCGCCGTTTTAATGCTTCCTTCTCAGCTCCCTTATCCATCAGTGCATACAAAGCTTTCCGCAACACCAAGTCCCGATCATGGAAACCCCACATCCCTATGGCAAGAAAACATAATGGTTAAGACACCTTTTGCATTGCTTCCCTGGTGGCTCAGTTGGTAAAGAGTCGGCCTGCAATGCGGGAGACATGGATTCAATCCCTGAGACGGGAAGATCCCCTGGAGAAGGAAATGGCAATCCACTCAAGTATTCTTGCCTGGAGAAATCCATGGACAGAAGAGCCTGGTGGGCTATAGTCCATGGGGTCACAAAGAGTCGGACACAATTGAGTGACAAACACTTTCACTTTCAAGACACCTTACCTTGACTCAACTCCACTTATTAATTATGATATACAGATTCTGGCATGAAGGATATCAGGCCTGCAGCCCAGGTTCAAAGAAACTCCCTATAACTCAGGAGAAAGGTGATCAGGAAAGAAAAGATGTTCCTACTCTAGAGGCTCAGAAACTTTTGAGAGCCTAAAAGCAGAGGATAGACCACATCCTACAAACTCCTGACAAGAAGACTTTTTTAAGTCTTTATTGAACTCACTACAACATTGCTTCTGTTTTGTTTTGGTTTTTTGGCCATGATGCATGTGGGATCTTAGCTCCCCAACCAGGGATCGAACCTGCACCCCCTGCAATGGGAGGGGAAGTCTTTAACCACTGGGCCAACAGGAAGTCCCAGAAAGCCTTTACTCTTGATACCAAGTCTAACAAATTAAAATACAGAGTAGGAATTCCCTGGCAGTCCAGTGGTTAAGAACTCCATATTCTCACTGCCCCACACTCTCATTGCTGAGAGCCTGGGTTCAATTCCTTGATGGGGAACTAAAATCTTGTAAGCCACATGGCTCAGACAATTTTTTTAAAAAGCTAAAAAATAAATAAAACACAGAGTAGCAGCAGACAAGATGGGTCTGGCACATGGCAATCAGCATCAAAGCTTGAGGAATGGCTGGAAAATGGGGACACTTTTTTAAAAAACGAAGGCAATTTTAAACAGACATAACAATTTAAAGTAAACAAGTCAATAACAATGCAATATCTTTGTATGGTGACAGACGGTAACTAGACTTAACACAGTGATTATTTTGAAATGTATAGAAATATTTGAATCGCCACACTGTGTGCCAGGATACAAGTGTTATAGGTCAATTATACTTCAAAAACAAACTCACAGAAAAAGACATCAGATTTGTGGTTACCAAGGGCAGGGGGTGGGAGCAGGGAGAATTGGATGAAGGTAGTTAAAAGGTACAAAGTTCCATATATACAAGACTAAGGCTACTAAGTACTAAGGATGTAATGTACAACATGATACATACAATTAACACTGCTGTACATTATACATGAAAGTTAAGACAGTAAATCCTAAAAGTTGTCATCATGAGGAAAAAATAATTTTCTTTTCTATTTCTTTAATTTTGTATGAGATGATGGATGTTCACTAAATTTACTGTAATCATCTCATGATGTGTGCAGGTCAAATCACTATACTGTATATCTTAAAACTTATACAGTGCTGTATGTCAATTACATCAGTACAGCTGGAAGTGAAAAAAAAAGAAAGAAAAAGAAAAATACATTATTCCAGATTAGACATACACAACCTAGAGGGCTGGGATGGGGTGGCAAGTGGGAGGGAGGTTCAAGAGGGAGGAGACATACATATACCTATGGCTGATTCATGTTGATGTACAGCAGAAACCAATACAATATTGTAAAGCAATTATCCTCTAAGTAAAAATTAAAAATAAAAGGTACATTAAATAAAGGTTAATTAAAAATAATATTAAAATAAACAAGTTTCATAGGGGTCTGATGAAAACATATCTTTTTTATATACCAAAAGAATGAATATTAAGTAGAATTATATCCATACACAAACAGTATACTACTTGCTTTCTGCTGTTCATTACTTTTAGGGGTCAGTTCTCTGAGTGGGACTTACGCTAAATCCTGTGCTCTCCATACAATTTCTCAACAAGACTGAACAACCAGGACAGGGCTCTCTTTTCTCTTCTCCTGTACCAGCACACACACACACACACACACACACACAACCTTGCTCTGAGCCATCATTTCTAAGATCAAGGTTGGTTGGTTCAAGTCCTTCACATGCGATTTAACTATTGCTTCCTTTCTGTGAGGGAATCAAGGGCCATTCTCATAACTCACCAAGAGAGGCTGCGTGCAGGAGGCAGTTTCCATCTCCAGTAGTTGCCAAAGGAAGGAGCCTTTGACAGGTGGGGTCCACACTCACCCACCAGTTCAAACGCCCTACAGAAACATGAGGAAAGGGAGATGAGCAGATTATCCATAAAGCTCTCTACTTTTTTACTTCTAATACAAGACTCCAAGCTTGCCTCTTCTAGAAAGCCTACCTAGAATCAAACCACCACTCTATTACTCTGTGTATCTTCTTCACTTATATCTGGTTCATCAGAATCTGGTGGGTATAATTGGTTAGATTAGAGGTTCTTAAGTGGGGCCAATTTTGTCCCCAAAGGGATATATGGCAACATCCTGAAATAGGTTTGGTTGTCCCAATTGGTGAGGGGTATGTTACTGACATCGAGTAAACAGAGGCCAGAAAGGCTGCTAAACATAATACACAAGGCAGCTCACACAACAAAGAATCATCTGGTCTTAGAGGTCAATAGTGCTAAGATTGAACAACCCTGGGATGGATGATGAGGCCAAGGTCATAGACTGAAATTTGTGTTGGCTACCTAGTTTGGCTCTGATTCCTTCACTCTGGTCAGAAGACCAGCAAACACTGCAGCGATAAAGATCAGCACAAATCAATCATCAGTAAAAGAAAATCAACCCAACACATATATTCAAAGTGTCATGCAAGTATCATCTGCATATATCACAGTAAGCATGTCAGCATGCATGTGGTATGATTTTAAAGACAGAAGCAATAAGAAGAAGTACTTAAAACACCTAAGAAAATGAGTCTCAGTTCTGCAGTCATCCTACAATTGTCAATCTGTTACTTACATAAGGAAAATATTGTATGAATGATGCTTAAAAATGTTCTTCAATTACTGAAAAGTCTACTGAAAGAAAAACTGGCCTATAATCATACCAGACAAATGGCTAACTACTTAAAAATTATAAATAGATGTGCATGATTAGTATGGAAGGGCACAAAATGAAAAATAACAGCTTCCTTTCCATGCCCCCAACTCCCATCCCCCAGTCCTTCTTCCATGGGAGTTAATACCTGACTAGGTTTCCCAGAAATCTCAGCTGCCTCATCCATTATACCAACTAATTTTAACAATAATTTAAGACAAACATAATTGTAAAGGTAAATAAATCTTTTGGGAAAGGTTTATATAAATAAATGTGACTTAGTTAATCACCACTGTGTATCGTCTACAACACTGGTTCTTTCTGTTCACATGGTGCTCCAGAGCCAATTATAATTCACTTGTTTTTTTTTTTTTAATGTATTGATTTTTAGGTATTGATTCCTAGGCCTTTCACATGTGTATCTGGTTTCCCTTCCATCAAACAGGAAATTTCCAGAGCCAAGTATCCTGTTTGTGTCCTTTCTTTAACTTGAAGAAGTGCCTAGCTCAGCACATGTCTCTCTGACTGACCACTGAGTGTGACTGCCATCAATCAGATCACAGGCTTAGACTGGAAGCTGCTGGTCAAGCCCGGCCCCTCGGCAGAGGGGTGGAGGAGCACGGGGAAGGAAGCGCTCACTGACCTGCCTGCTCCAAGGCAACCAGCATGGACTGCTCGATGAGGTCTCTCTCTATGAAGCTGCGAAAGTCTTCATTGTACACAGTGAGATCTGGAAGCTGGAAGGCACAGATGGGCATTTCCAGGGGGTGCTCACTGCTCCCCCCACCCCCACCATTGGAGGAGACATGGGACCGGGCCAGGGAAACAAGGCTGGAGCTGGCGTGGGAGATGCCCCTAGACAGGCGTTTTTCTGCAATGAGAAATGGGAGTCACCTTAGAACATACAAAACCCACTCAAAGAACTTTCCGCTCATGTGGTGATGGTTACCTCTTGACAAGGCTTCCACTCAGGGAAAAACTGTAAGTCTAACTGGCTACCAAATTTCACGACCCTCTTTCTCATGCCAAATATAATTGTTTAATATACAAAGTGGCATTTTCTCAGGCACTCACATTAGCACCAAATATACATTCCTCTTTCTACCCTTTTTGGAATTTGTCTGAACTTCTTCTCCCCATGACACTGTCTTCTTCCGTTTCCATTTCACAACATAATAGGGACCTATTCATTTGGCAACTTGGTCATTGTTTGGTGAGAGGAAGAAGGAATAAGAGAAACAGAATTCCATTTGGCTATCAACAGACTGAGTCAAATAATCTTGCTGATAATTTTCAAGGTCTTGGAGAATGTAGAAAAAGGATTTCCATTATAGAAAATTAATGACATATGTATACTTATAGCTGATTCACATTGTACAGCAAAACCCAACACAACATTGTAAAGCAATTATTCTCCAATTAAAAATAAATGAAAAAAATTTTTAAATAAATAAATTTTATTTAAAAAATTAAATAAATTTTAAAAATTAAATAAATTTTTAAAAACAAAAAATTAATGACAAATCTTACACATTCAGGAACTTTCTTATCTACCATCAGTAACATTTACTTACACTATTTACTACAACTTTTCTTGATACATTTATCAGAAATTTACAGGTATAGTCATTTCTTACTTAACAGAGGAAGGCAGTAATACAGACAGTGCCCCCCAAATTATTTGTTTTGAATACATGGCACTTATAATTCTCCAGCAGATATTCCATTGTGATTGTAACTTGCTCAGTATAGTATTACAATTCATTTGCATGGCCTAAGTTATATAAAGACTATCAAAAGACCTAAAAATCATATTGCATAGCAGATTTTAATCTAGTATTTGCCAGGGATGATGCACAAAGTAAGTAAGGAGTCAATCTAATGCTATTCTATAGTGATGTTGTTTTTTAAGCTCTTTTTTAAGGTGTTTTAAAAGTACCGCATGCCCATGTAAAAAATAAAAAATACTACCAAAAGGTTTAAAGTGTTAAAAAGAAATCTCCCTGTCATTCAAAATTCCTGATCCCCTCCCTAAAGGGGACTTTCTGTATCCTTGTACAATTTTTTTATGCACATAGAAGTGCACATAGCTTTTATAATAATTTTTAAAACATAAACAGGAATATACTATACTGTTCTGCATCTTACCTTTCTCAATAGATTAAAGAGATTTTTCTAAACAGGTTCCATCACGTTCTACTTAATTCTTTCTAATGGCTGCAAAGTATTCCACAATATGGATGATTACCATTTATTTAACCACTCCTTTACTAATGGGTATTAAAAGTTGTTTTCAGGCTTTAACTTTCAAGCTTTACACTACATGTCTTTGTGTCTACTTATGAATTATGTATGTATTTATTTAAAAGGATACACACACACAGATACACACACATACACATGATAAAATCTTCCTAGAAACAAAATTGCTGAGACAGAGTATACATGCATTTAAAAATTTTGACAGATACTAATAAATATTAACAAAATGCCCTCCAAAAGGGTAGGTGATAGTGATCCTTTGAATTCTATCTTTCTGTGTACTTTATCTTGACAATGAGATTGTTACCCTTCTTCTCTCTCTCTCATAGTATCTGAAGAAAGCTTTTATCCTGGACAGTACTCCAGATACAAACAATGAGGGGTTCCAGCAGCTGGAGGACTGAGGTCACCTCTGATCATTTGACTGGGGAGATGGAAGAAGAAAGGAATCATTTCCAAAGATCACAAAATTCTGACTGGTTAGCAGCTGTCTCCCTTCCTTCCTACTCCATATAAGAAACAGCCCTCGGTACCCCAATACCTTGAATGATGTCATCCTGCCGCTGTAGGGTGGGCCGGGGAGGGCGAGTAGACTCTCGATCAGAAAACCCTTTCTCAGGGGTCCTGGAGCCACCACTCCCTTCACTAAAGGGTGGGGGCAGGTTCCCAGCATGGACCTGACGTAGCTGCTCGAAATCACTGAGGGCGGCACTCACATCCCAATTCTTTCCTGTCAGGACACAAAACAAAAAGTGAATTGGGTGCTGAGAGTACAGGAAAATTGAGGAAAGACACAGAACCATCATTCTAAGCATCTTACCGAAACTAGCAAGCATACATTCATGCACACTCCGGTCTTCCTTTTCCTTCCCCTACTCTAATTGCCTTCAACACACTTCAGTCTGAAATACCGCAATTTCTTTATTTACTTGCTGTTTGTTTCCTAAGAAAGCTCCATGAGCACAGAACATTGGTCTCTCTGAACTGAAAAGGCCCTTGGAGACCTAGTAATGTCATTTTACAGACAAAGCAAGTCTTAAGAAGTAGAGTTACTTGCCCTAAGTCACAGCTAGTTTGCACCAGGGCCTCAGCAGGACACAAGCCCAGGTCTCCTAGTTCTGAGATCCAGAGAGTTCTGAGCTTAGATGTGCTCTGGGGTGTCCTAAGTCACCTGAAGTTGTACACAAAGTTACAGGTATGTGTATTTTTCTAAAGAAAGAGCTGATAGCTGCCATCAGGCTATCCAAGGGAATTGTTAATTCCCCTCAAACTTAAGAATCACTAATCTTTTTCCTTTGAAAGTTAACTCTGGTTGTAGTGTAAAGAACAAATTATAGAGGGGAGGGACTATCAGTAGACTCAAATGATAGATCTGTTACCACTGACTTTTAAAATTGCTTTCTCCAGTTAAACTAGCCAATAAACAAGTAACTATTCACACCTCTTTCTGCTCTATTTCACTCGTCACCACCTTAATTCAATTCCTGTGTCACCTACTGCCCACCTCCAATCTATTCTGAAGGATCCCATGAGATTAATCTTTCTATAGAACAATTCTGATCATTTCAGTTCCATAATCAAATTTTTTTAGTGGCATACACCACTGCCTACAGAATAAAGCTCAGGCTCTTTTGTTTGACATTCAAGGCTTTCTATGACCTGGCCTACTTTTCTAATCTTTCCTCTGTGCTTCAAGTTCCCTGGCTATGAAAGTGGAGATGATTCCACATAGAGCTGTTATTAAGATTAAATTAATTGAAAGCACTTAAAACAATGTTTGGCACACGGAAAGCACTATACATGTATTTACTGACATTGCTGTTATGCTTCTTGTAATTATAATTCTCCAGTTAAGCCGTATTAATCATCCATGCTGGATGAATTTACTTCTGAACCTTCAGATTCACCATCTGCTCCAACTCCTTTCGCTCACTCTGCATCAGTCATACTGGCCTCTTTGCTGGTCCCAGAAACTTGCTAAGACTGCTCCCACTTACAGCCTTTCACCAACTATCCCCACTGTCTAGAAGGCTCTATCTCCATTATATCTACACAGTCAATTCCTTAACTCCTTTAGGTATTTGCTCAAATGTCACACTCTTAATAAGTTAATAAGGCCTACCCTGACTACCCAATTAAAAATCACAACCTGCCTCACCATTCCCGACCATTTTCCATAGCACCTAACACTTTATAATATAGTAAATTAAAAGACGCTTACTCCTTGGAAGGAAAGTTATGACCAACCTAGATAGCATATTAAAAAGCAGAGACATTACTTTGCCAACAAAGGTCCATCTAGTCAAGGCTATGGTTTTTCCAGTGGTCATGTATATCCATACATGTGAAGAAAGCTGAGCGCCGAAGAACTGATGCTTTTGAACTGTGGTGTTGGAGATGACTCTTGAGAGTTCCTTGGACTGCAAGGAGATCCAACCAGTCCATCCTAAAGGAGATCAGTCCTGGGTGTTCATTGGAAGGACTGATGCTGAAGCTGAAACTCCATTACTTTGGCCACCTCATGCGAAGAGTTGACTCATTGGAAAAGACCCTGAAGCTGGGAGGGATTGGGAGCAGGAGGAGAAGGGGACGACAGAGGATGAGATGGCTGGATGGCATCACCGAAGTTGATGGGCATGAGTCTGGGTAAACTCCAGGAGTTGGTAATGGACAGGGAGGCCTGGCGTGCTGCGATTCACAGGGTCACAAAGAGTCGGACACAACTGAGCTACTGAACTGAACTGAACTGAACTTTACAATTTACTTGGTTATCAAGTTTATTGTTTACTGACTCTTGTTCTAGAATGTAAAGGCAGAGATTTTTGTTTTGTTTTATTCAAGCATCTAGAACTTGGCACATAATAGGTACTCAAAAAATATCTGTTGAAGAATGGAGGACTTTTGTCCTCCATTGAATGAATGAATAAATGAATGAATAAATGATCTGTCTTGAGCAATGGATCATTATTTCCAACTGCCTGCTAAACTGCTTAAAATCAAGTCCTCCTAACAGTCAGTATGACTAAACCTGAATGTCCATCATCTTCCTTCCTAAAGCGTGCTTCTTCTCCTATATTCCCTGAATCAGGAATGGCATCTCAACCCCTCCAGGCCAGAAACTAGAGTCATTTTAGCTCTTCACCATTCCTCAGACCCTACTTTTCCTCTTCCCTCACTATCTATTCAATTCTCAGGGTTGTTTGTACCCCTAAAATATCTCTCAAATCTATTCTTTCTTGTCCATTTTTATCATCACTGCCCCAATTCAAGTCCTCATATTGTCACCCAGTCTTTGGTCTTCTGGGAGGTGGCTCTCTGGTCTCTCTACTGCTAGTCCCTCCCCACTATAAATTGTTCTTTACACTATAACCGGAGTTAACTTCAAAAGAAAAAGTGAAAGACAGGAAGAGACAGAAAATGAGGATCAGGTCCTTTGGTTCCCTTTCTAAATTATATCTTAAATCCACCCACTTCTCACTTTGCTATTACCACTGTAGTCCAAGTCACCATCACCACTCACCTTAATTATGACAATATTCTTAACTGATTTTACCACTTCATTTCTGGCCACCTTCCAGTCAGTTCCATTATCTTTAATCAGTATCCTGTTCAAAAACTTAAATCCAGTCATTTCACTCCCCTGATTAAAATTTTCCACAAGCTTCCCACTGAACATACACTGAAATGCACAACCCTTACCTTAGCCTACAAAGGCTCTCTGTATTCTGCTTTCCACTTATCTAACCAGCTACCTACCACCTTCTTGTACTACTCTTCCTACTTCAATCACTATCAGTGCCAAACTCTTTCACTTTAGGGTCCCTGTATAAGCTACTTTGTCTTGCTATTCCTATGCATCCTTTTGGGTTCAGTTCACATGTCACTTCTTAAGAAAAAGCCTTTCTGCACTCTCTATCTAAATTAGGTTTCTCTCTTAAACTTCCACAGCACCCTCAACTTTTCTTTCAACCCTCAACTTTTCTTTCACAGCATGAATGTGCGTGTACATGGATGTATGGATGTGTATGCAACAGAAAGAGAGACAGCATGCAAACATTAACTTGTAACATACTTGTTAAGAGCCCAACTCTGAAACCAGATCACATAGGTTCAAACTCTCCTTCACTTCTTGGACCTCAGGTTTTTTAAAACTGGAATACTGGAAAAATAAAACCTATTTTGCAGAATGGTTGTGAAAATAAAATATTTCAAGTAGCTCACACATACTAAACACATAGAAGTGTTCAACACATGCTACAAGTAGAAGAGAAGGCATATGAGTTGAATCCAGAAGGATGAGAATTTCAGGAGAATAATGAATGAAGGGACACTGCAGACTTAGGAGACAATTTAATATGATCAGGAAAAGGTGACAAGTCAGGCCTGGCTGGAGCACGGGCACTGTAGCAAACAGTAGCAGGAGATGAAACTGCAAATGTAAATTAAGGGCAAAGCCATTTAAACCCTGATCTTCCATTTCCAAATCAACACTAGTCTCACAGGTAGCTACGTAAATGTCAAACTGCCACACCTTACTAAGGACTGACAATCTAAAAAATTACCTGTGTATACTAAGAACTGGCCCATCCTCCAACATGTTTACCTAACTGTGTCACTATGTATTTTCATCATCAAAAAGCATCTTTTAACTATGACTCCAAACAAAGAATCCTGCTGACACGATGCCAAGCTTAAATGATCTTAAAATTTAGAATATTCACACTTCGTGTATATACAGATATAAGTAAACAAAAGCAGCAAAACGAAAACATTAAATTAATCCACTCTATATAGAATGATCCATATAAGTTAGGGAAGGAAAGAAAAAAACAAATATGGATGATCCCAAATATGAAAATCCAAAGTCATTTATATACAAAAAGGAAGTCTTACAGACCTAAAATTAAGCTTTTAGTGAACTAATCTCAAATTTCACTTGTATTACCTAAGCATAAATTGACAGTGGTGAAAAGCTACCTAAAAATTCAAGGTGAAAAAGGAATTTTGCATTTTAAAATTATGGGGGGGGGTCACACAAAAACAGATTATTAGAAGTAACTTAAATGTAAGGCCTACCATACACAAAGTATCTTTCTGATCATGTTACATTCCAAATTATCCTAACAATAAATATCACATTTTACTTTCTCTCTTCTCATTCTCCCCCAGACTCCTTACCTTCCAGAAGATCTCGGGCCAATCCTGGTTCTGCTCCTGTGGAACGGACAAAATCCGACAGGACAGCATCCATGTCCAGGGTCATGTGATCATTCAGTACTTTCAGGCAGCTGATGTAGGGAGGACATAGATCAAAAGTCAAGCCTCCACCTGAGGAGGGAATAAACACATAAGGCCTAACTCACAGTGGAACGGGATGATCATAGCCCAGTATCAGCAGCTTCCTAACCAAATGGGGAAACTATTCCAGCTCATTCATATCAGCTGAATTTACTATAAAGAGTAATATGGTTTCCTAATTCCTTATTAACGTTAGTTGTTTTCCCTTTTATTACATAAGTTTCAAGTGCCCAGCAATATAGTTCAACATCTATAAACACTACAGTGATCACCATCACAAGTCTAGTTATCATCCATTCATTACATACAGTTCACCATTCCCCCTATATAATGCTCCTCTGCCATTCTAGAGTATTCCATCTCTATTCCTCAGTTTGCTTGTCCAAACTAATGGAAGGCAGCAGCAAACTCCCATCCTAAAGAATTTCCCACCTGCATTATTCCCTAACATAGCACCTGGTTTATTTCTTTCCAGGCACTCAATATACTTTGAAATTATTTTAATTAGTTGCTGTCTAGCCTCCTCCTCCAATACACAAGTTTCTTGAAAGTACAGAGCTTGTGTGTCTTATTCACTAATGGATCCCCAGCATGTACCCCTTGGCACAGTCCTTGGCACCCAGCCCTCAGTAAACATTTGCTGAATCAATGAACACTACACACTGAGTAACTTTCGAGTTGACTGGTATTCTCATGCTAGCTGAGGAAATGGGAGGAGCAAACAGATACCTGAAACCACTCAAAATAAAGCACTCTGCAATTACGCAAAGCAGGGTAGAGATGCCAAGAGTTCGTAACAAAGGTCAATCTTTGTCCACTAACTTCATGAACCCAGGAAACATGCTTTTCTCCATTCAGGACAAATGACTGCCAAGTAAGTTCACCTGAAAAAGGTCTCTTCTTCAGACTTGACTTTGGCAGGAACTATGTCCTCGACCCGTCAGCCTGGCACCAATCCACATTCCTCTAAAGTTAGCAGTCCCAGCTGAGAAAGCATAACCAAGAGAAGAACAACTTCTCACCAAAAGTTGCCGCTTCCGACAGTTTCCAGTTCTCTGCAGAAGAGGGCTTGTTCACAAAGCCACCAGGCACACACCTGCCCCAGCACACCCACCAGCCCTGCTCTGGGGGAATGCCAAAGTGGAGTTCCCAAGGCTAGCAGCGGGGGCTCGGCGGACTCTCTCTCCAGAAACAACTCCTTCTAAACAACCTAAACGCCAAGGATGATTCTCAGGTACTTTCTCATCACACCTCCCCAGACCCCAAGACACAACTTACTTATTGGTGTGATCAGATCCTAATTTTCTGCATTCCATAGAAATAGTAAGGCAAAGAAACAGCAGTGATTTGTATAACCAAGTAGGTTGTTTTTTTTTTGAGAGGGAGAGACAAGACAAAATAGAAAGTATTCTTTCTGGTTCTATTCCAGGAGGACAAGAAGTCCAGGAGTAGAAGGACATGTTTAATTCATATCTGTAGCCCCAATATCTAGCTAAGAATCTACAATATTGAAGACAGTCAATAAATGCCTGATGAATAAATGATTAAATGACTAACTGAACCTCCACATCAGCCACCACCAAACCAATCAATTAAAGGTTTAAAATTCAGATCAGAAATTCAAAAGTAATTGATCTTTCACATCACCCCTCTATTTCTAATGGTCTGTTCCAGTCTCAATCCATCTCTCAAAGTTTTACAAGGTCTCCTATCTAAAGAGATATTAACATATTGTCATTATTTCTACTACCCTCATATCATATGACTTTACTTACACCTATATATATTAGCTGGGTGACTTTGGTCAAATTACTTACAGGGTCTCAGTTGCCTCCTGTATGTCCTAGACTTGGATTTGATGACTTCCAAGATGATTTCCAGGTTTAAAGAAATAACTTCAGTTCCCTAAAGCGTCATAAATTATGATCCTTACATTCTCTTTTGCTCTGCTTATTATCAATGTCTAATTTACTTCCATTTCAATATCACAATTGTCAGAAAAGTCTACCAATACATAAAGAACTTTTGGCCGTGAAAAGGAGAGAAGCGAAAAGCATAGGAGAAAAGGAAAGATATACCCATTTGAATGCAGAGTTCCAAATAACAAGGAGAGATAAGAAAGCCTTCCTCAGTGATCAGTGCAAGAAATAGAGGAAAATAATAGAATGGGAAAGACTAGAGATCTCTTCAAGAAAATCAGAGATACCAAGGGAACATTTCACACAAAGATGGGTTCAATAAAGGATAGAAATGGTATGGACCTAACAGAAGCAAAAGATATTAAGAAGAGGTGGCAAGAATACACAGAAGAACTGTACGGAAAAGATCTTCATGACCCAGATAATCATGATGGTGTGATCACTCAGCTAGAGCCAGACATCCTGGAATGTGAAGTCAAGTGGGCCTTAGGAAGCATCACTACAAACAAAGCTAGTGGAGGTGATGGAATTCCAGTTGAGCTATTTCAAATCCTAAAAGCTGATGCTGTGAAAGTGCTGCACTCAATATGCCAGCAAATTTGGAAAACTCAGCAGTGGCCATGGAACTGGAAAAGGTCAGTTTTCATTCCAATCCCAAGGAAAGGCAATGCCAAAGAATGCTCAAACTACCACACAATTGCACTCATCTCACAAGCTAGCAAAGTAATGCTCAAAATTCTCCAAGCCAGGCTTCAACAATACATGAACCGTGAACTTCCAGATGCTCAGGCTAGATTTAGAAAAGGCAGAGGAACCAGAGATCAAATTGCCAACATCAGCTGGATTATCAAAAAAGCAAGAGAGTTCCAGAAAAATATCTATTCCTGCTTTATGCTAAAGCCTTTGACTCTGTGGATCACAATAAACTATGGAAAATTCTGAAGGAGATGGGAATACCAGACCACCTGACCTGCCTCCTAAGAAATGTGTATGCAGGTCAGGAAGCAACAGTTAGAACTGGACATGGAACAACAGACTGGTTCCAAATAGGAAAAGGAGCACGTCAAGGCTGTATATTGTCACCCTGCTTATTTAACTTCTGTGTAGAGCACATCATGAGAAACGCTGGGCTGGAGGAAGCACAAGCTGGAACCAAGATTGCTGGGAGAAATATCAATAACCTCAGATATGCAGATGACACCACCCTTATGGCAGAAACTGAAGAAGAACCAAAGAGCCTCTTGATGAAAGTGAAAGAGGAGAGTGAAAAAATTGGCTTAAAGCTCAACATTCAGAAAACTAAGGTCATGGCATCTGGTCCCATTGCTTCATGGCAAATAGATGGGGAAACAATGGAAACAGTGAGAGACTTCATTTTTTTGGGCTCCAAAATCACTGCAGATGGTGACTGCTGCCATGAAATTAAAAGACACTTACTCCTTGGAAGGAAAGTTATGATCAACCTGACAGCATATTAAAAAGCAGAGACATTACTTTGCCAATAAAGGTCCATCTAGTCAAGGCTATGGTTTTTCCAGTAGTCATGTATGGATGTGAGAGTTGGACTGTAAAGAAAGCTGAGCACTAAAGAATTGATGCTTTGGAACTGTGGTGTTGGAGAAGACTCTTGAGAGTCCCTTGGACTGCAAGGAGATCCAACCAGTCCATCCTAAAGGAGATCAGTCCTGGGTGTTCATTGGAAGGACTGATGTTGAAGCTGAAACTCTAAGTTCATTGGAAGGACTGATGTTGAAGCTGAAACTCTAAGTTCATTGGAAGGACTGATGTTGAAGCTGAAACTCTAATACTTTGGCCACCTGATGCGAAGAGCTGACTCATTTGAAAAGACCCTGATGCTGGGAAAGATTGAAGGGAGGAGCAGAAGAGGATGACAGAGGATGAGATGGTTGGATGGCATCACTGACTCAATGGACATGAGTTTGGGTAAACTCTGGGAGTTGGTGATGGACAGGGAGGCCTGGCGTGTTGCAGTCCATTGGGTTACAAAGAGTCGGATATGATTGAGCGACTGAACTGAACTGAACTGAACCTCAAATTCAAAATGCTAAGTTATTAAATAAATTAGTTCCTTAGATTAAATGCTTAAGAATTGAATTACTTCAAAATTCACAGGTGAATGAGTGGTTTCCCCCTCTTCTAATTCAGACAAGATTCCTTCCCCAAGCCCATTTTAGACACCATCTTAGGTCCCAGGAGATGCTGGCAGTCCAAATAACTTAAAACACATGAATAATCCAAAACCAAGAGCATAGCTGCTAAATGAATCTCAACCTTCTCTCTTAAAAAAAAAAAAAAAAAAGTAAAGGAACTAGGTAAAGCCACTTTAATAACTTTCTGAAACAATGTGGGAAATACACAACAGGCACACAAATGGTGGTGGTGGTTTAGTCACCAAGTCATGTCTGACTCTTGCAACCCTATGGACAGTAGCCTGCCAGGCTTCTCTGCTCAATGGATTCTCCAGGCAAGAATACTGGAGTGAGATGCCATTTCCTTAACAATCAACAAAAAGGTGCTCAGCAGAAGAGAGAAGCTGATTAAGCCACAGGCTCATAGGCAATTTCCAAGCCAGCCAGAGGCTTCTGAGAGAAGCCAATGAAAACCATCAACATCATGGCATCTCAGACCTCACATGCCAACACAGTATGTCATTCTTTTCCAAACAGTTTTTAAGAATAATTTCAAGGTCCAACATTATCTAGAATGACTTGCTCAAAGATTCAAAGCACTAAACCAAACTTTCTTGGCAGCACATTCTTACATTTGATGTCTCCAAGGTGCATGCCATGGACTCCACCCTCTCCCTACCCAACAGGTGAGGACTGCAGCCTTTTTTTTCACCACTACCAACACCTGGCTTGAGCTTCTCAAATTCCAACTGGGACTATCCAAGGTGATGACAAAGACTCACAGTCCTTGGTTCTCAGCACACAGGAAGGAAAAAAAGAAAACACTGGCTTTCAAACTTTCAAATGAAACAGAAGAGGCACTCAAATATTAGTTGACTGAATGGTGTTTAGACAAATCTAAATTGGAGTCCAATCCTCCAATCTTCCAATCAGAGGGACTTGGTGTGTGCGTGCTGTCACTCAGTCATGTCCACCTCTTTATGACCCCATGGGCTGCAGCCCGCCAGGTTCCTCTGTCCATGGAATTTTTCAGGCAAGAATACTGGAGCAGGTTGCCATTTCCTACTCCAGGGAATCTTCCTGACCCAAAGATCGAAACTGCATCTCTTCCATCTCCTGCATTGGCAGGCAGATTCTTTATCACTGTGCCACCTACGAAGCCAATTCTTGGATATTCACTTCAGTTCAGTCACTCAGTTGTGTCTGACTCTTTGCGACCCCATGAACCAGCACGCCAGGCCTCCCTGTCCATCACCAACTCCCGGAGTCCACCCAAATCCATGTCCATTGAGTCAGTGATGCCATCCAACCATTTCATCCTCTGTCGTCCCCTTCTCCTCCCGCCCTCAATCTTTCCCAGCATCGAGGTCTTTTTAAATGAGTCAGCTCTTCACATTAGGCGGCGAAAGTACTGGAGTTTCAGCTTCAACATCAGTCCTTCCAATGAACACCCAGGACTGTGAATCTCCCATAGTTTTTAAACCACTAATCTGGACTGGTAAGCAACTCTTCTAACTTTTCCCGCTAGTGTAGAAATCACTAACATTTACTGCAAGTTACAGGAAGTTTTCAAGTTGAAACATGAAGTTGAACTTCTTCAGCAAAAAGGGACTGAAGCAATAATTTAATAAATGTCAGCCTCCACACAAGAATACTTCTACTGCCTCTTTGACAGATAAATCATCCAGTCTCCACAAGAATACAAGTTCTGATGAAGACTCAGTTCTTTGCTACAATGTCCATTTTATTGTTGGACAGCTCTAATTGTTAAAAAATGCTTTTCTTAACTAAATCACCAGCCCCCCTCTCTCTTTTGCATAATGGTGCTTGATTTCTTCTCATAATAATGGTGCTTGATCTACTTCCAGGAATGATGGAATTTCCATGGAAAATGATTATATAAAGCATTTCTTTCCATAAAAATTTGTGGTAGGTCAACACTGCAATGTTATCATGAGCCAGCCAGTGGCCTCTTTTTTTCTTTTACAAAATTCTTCCTTATATCAGTACTTGCCATTACCTGTATTCATGCATAAATGTTTATGCTGACCCTATATTACAAACTCAACAAGTAGAATAAATGAAGACGTGTACTCCTTGTTCAAAGTTCACTTCTGCTACTATCTTTGCTTCTCATCCCTACTGCCAATTCCATGCTCTCTTGAAGTGAGGATAGTAATCAAGAAAATAAGTCAGGGCTTCCCTGGTGGTCTAGTGGTTAAGAATTTGCCTATCAGTGCAGGGGACATGGGTTTAATCCCTGATCCGGGAAGATCCCACATGCTCTAGAGCAACTAGGCTTGTGTGCCACAACTACTGAGCCCAAACTCTAGAATCTGCAAGCCGCAACTACTGAAGCCTGTGCTTTTCAACCAGAGAAGTCACCACAATGAGAAGCCCGTGCAACAAAACCAAAGAGTAGCCCCAACTTGACACAACTAGAGAGAGAAGCCTGCATGTAGGTAAAAATAAATGAATAATTTAAAAAGAATAACAAGTTAATAATAAGCACTTTCAAAAACACTTCTTATTCATTAACAACAAAACTCCTGCAGCAGGCTTATTATTCTCAGTTTACACAGAAAGGAATACGGCTTGAAAAGTCAGGTGGGTTACCTAAAATCTGAACCCAGACACTTTGAACACATGCTCTCTCTACTGTACCATACTGCTTCCAAGTGTGTCTGCTAAGTCCCTTCAGTCGTGTCCGACTGTAGGGTCAAAGACTGTAGCCCACCAAGCTCTTCTCTCCAAGGGATTTTTCAGGCAAGAATACTAGAGTTGGTTGGCATTTCCTCCTCCAGGGGATCTTCCCAACCCAGGGATCAAACCCCAGTCTCTTATGTCTCCTGCATTGGCAGGTGGGTTCTTTACCACTAGTGCCACCTCTAGGGACAGTCATTACTGGTTTCCAGAACTGCACTGATTTTTAGCCATTTAATTCTTTTGCCACAGGAAAGGGCTCTGCCCATCTCTCATGTTTATTAATGATTCATGACTCTGCCTTATATTTTCCTCAGTTCAAATCCTATCACCTTCCTGAACAATTTCAACACCCACCTGCATAATCTATCCAACATTTCTGCCTTAAAGTTTCATAAACTCATCAAATTCCAAGACCTCCATCTCTACCTCAGCAACTCAGACCCACCATGCCCTGAAACCGTTCTACCTCTAAATCTTCAACTCCCAACATCTTACTCTGGCTACAACCTCATCTCCCTCCAGCTGTTTCTCTCTACTACTAAACCTGCTATCTCACCTCAGGACATTTTTACCTCAAGACTAAGCCATCCAATTCTTTAATCATCTTATTCATTAATTCAACAAAAATTAATGGAGTGCCTACTCTGGGCTAGACCCTATGGTCAGGAATAGGAACATAACCATGAACTAGACATAATCTCTATCTTCATAAAGCTTCTAGTATAGAGTAAAAAACACAAAATTTCACAAACAACTGTGATTACAATAGGGGGAGGGGCATTATAGCATATGGGGAACCAAGAAAAGCTTTCCCAAGGAAGTGATATTACATCTAAGAACTGAAAAATGAGTAGGAACTGGAGACAAATTGGGAAAGAAAGAATGCTCTGAGCGGAGGAAACATATCAATGTTCTGTGGCAAGGAGGTACAGACAGGTGAAAATGGTGAAAAATGAGGACAAAGGGAGGGCCCAGTGGACCCTATTGAAGACTGAGATCTTATTAACATCCTAAAAGTAAGGAGAAGCCTTTGAAGAGTTATAGGCAGGGACAGGACAGAATCAGGTTGAAAATATTACAAGATCACTCCAGCTGCAGTGGGAAGAATGCTTTACAAGGAGCACAAGTGGATTTAGGGAGAACTGTTTAGAAAACCACAGTAAAATGAGATGACAGTGAGCTAGACTAGGATGAGAGCAGAGAAGACGAGAAAAATCGTTAAGATTCCACTTTATCCTTTCTTGCCTACCTAAACATAAACATAATGAATGATCACTTTATGTTCCCGCAAAAACCTAGTTCCCTTATCCTTTCATCTGCCCAATCTGGATAGACCTCACATTTAACTTCTCCACTACTAAATGAGGCTATTGTACAAGACAAGAGCCCACAATAATACAGAGTAATATGACCACAGATATATCATGTTCTGTCTCATTCCTTTCAATGAGACACTGCTGTCTTTTGCTTGACTTTAGTACCTAACCAGTCTTCTCAGCTGCTATCCTATCCCTTCACCATTCACCCTGAGCCTCCCACCAAATCCTTATCATCTCCCTTGCTCCCAGTAGATGACCTTTCCTCCGACTTCACAGAAAAAATTATGAAACAAAGCAAGAGGTGTTCCTTCAGATTTTCCTCCTGCCTTATCGGTTGGCTGTTATTCTCATCTTCCCTGCAAAATTCTTTAAATTAGACTATATGCACTGATGGTACTTTCTCACCTGATGGTCAGCCCTCGACAGACTAAAACTGGCTTCAACAGAAAGACAATGACACCATTGTCTTAAACAGAAGACCATCACCATCCTGCTTACTGCTTATCTAGAGTGTCTCTTTATAGCATTTGAGACACACGAACCACTCTTCCTGCCTCTCTCGTTCTGTGCCTTGGTCACCTTGGTGAATTTTTCTTTCTGTGCCTGCACCAAAGGTTAGTTCACCCACAGTTCTAACCTCAAGCCTTCCACTTTCTCATTTTATATCATCCCCTTGAAGAACTTCATTCATGCCCCTGAGCACCCAAATGTCAATGACTCAAAAGGCATCTGCTGTCCCCAACTCTTTCCAACTCAACCAGGAATCCCACAGGCACTTCAGACTCAGCACTATCCCTCCACCTGTTCAAGCTATTTTTCTTCTAGAATTGCCTTTTCTAGCAAGTAGCACCATCATCCCTCCTATCACTTAAGTCACAAGCCTGGGAGCCACCCTGGATTTCTCTCTTGCCTTATCCTCACTCACAAATTGTCCTTTACTAAAGTTTAGTAATTTTAATCTTAAAGAATTCTCAGATCCATCCAACATCTTCTACAGGCTACATCTCTTTTATCTTCTCTCAGGTGTTCAAAACCTGGACCCCAGGAAATCACTTCCTAATTTCTCCCTCTTCCTTTTTCCAGCCATTTTTCACAGTGGTTGCTTGTAGAGGCTGATCAATCTAAAACACAGATATGATAGTATTATATCCCACTGCTCAATGGATCCTCAGTGACTAGAGCTTAATATATAAATTCCTACTCAAGACAAATGAGGCCCTTCATGATTCAGCTCTACCCAATCCTCTGGCCTTATCTACATCCCACCTTTCCCCTCCTTGTACTGATAGTTCCCCAAGTATATTACAGGCTTCAAATTTCAGTTCCTTTGTGAATGTTGTTCCCTCTGGCTCCTGGTCTAGCAAGCGAATTCCTATTTCGTCTTTAAGGCTACTGTAAGTACTACCTCATCTGCAAAACCTCCCCTGGCTTCCCAAGTTAAAGTGCCCACTTCCTCCTTGGTGTTTCATCTTGTACTCTTCCTCTAGCATATTATACTGCACAGTATTTGTGTTTATTTACATGTCTGTCTCCCCACTAAACCATGAACAATTTGAGGGCAGGAATCCTGTTTTGTTCGTCCTGTATTCCTAGCATCCAAGCACCTGGTAAGTACTTAGTTTTCATTCAGATAAACTGAATTCTATTTGTACAGTATCCCACTACACACACACCCCTCTAGTATTGACAATAACCAGATATTCAGTGTTATAAACAGGCATCTGAAAGTGTTCACCATCTTTTAAACAGTGGGCATCTCAAATACATTTGCTTAAGATTGTTATATGATCTTATTTGCAACAGATTTCTCTCCCGAAACGCTGTTTAGCTCAGACTAATATTAAAATCAGTCTTCATGAGTGCCCAACTGTTTAGTAACAGAGAAAAGTGACTCAAAATTAAATAGTAACTGATATTTAACATAGCTACAGATAATACATAGCTGTAGATAATACAGTTATGTTGAAATGCGTGAGAAACTACTGACCCTACATTCTCTCATCTAAAATATCCCCCAAAGTGTCCACATTCTCACACTATACCCACTCTCCTGGTCCACTGATGCATTACAGCTGTGTCTGAGTACTCTCCAACTCCTCCCCAAACTCACTGGAAAACCACAACATTCAAGACCGTCAAGAATTTTCAAAGGTCAGTGACTCCTCCATGTCTGTGATGTCAGTTCCAAGGAATCCAGACAAGGAAAAAGAGAAAGGACGGAAACCCTTAGAATTTCACACAGTTGATGACTAGGTGGGTGGGAGAGATGAAAGACTATCTTGGCAGATTGTTTTTAGTTAATGTGTGTCCTTCCAAGTGAAAGAAACAGAATATTACCTTCTTAGAAAAAAAAAAGAAAAATTTGACTAAATTCTATGCTAAAAAGACCTATGTACCACTAAATGTTACAGTGTTAGTCACTCAGTCAAGTCTGACTGTTTGCAACTCCATGGACTATATATCACCAGGCTTCTCTGTCCATGGGATTCTCCAGGTAAGAATACTGGTGTGGGTAGTCACTTCCTTCTCCAGGGGATCTTCCCGACCCAGGGACCAAACCTGCATCCCTTATGTTTCCTGCACTGGCAGGCGGTTCTTTGCCCTCTGAGCCACTAGGGAAGCCTGATGTATCACTAAATGCTATAATCCACAGTAAAAAGTGGTAGGACCAGGATTTTTCTAAGTCCAGCCAATCTGACTCCCAAGTACTAAACCCCACTTAGTCCAGGGAGGAAAACTGAGGAAACATGGGCAGTCTGCCATGTGCAAGTCCACCCTCACTGCCTCAACTCCTTTCAACTCCACCTGGAGAGACAGAATAGGCTCTGGATTCAGACAGATCTAGGTTCGAATCCCTTATCTACTACTAACAGCTATGCAATCATGGGTAAGCAATAAGGCTGTTTAGTGCCTCTGTTCCTTCATGTATAAACTGGGGGAATTATCTACACTTCAGACTTCCTGTTAGGATTAAATAATGTAAGATATGAAAAGCTTTTAGGACAGTGCCTAGCATTCAGTAAGTCCTCAAAACATGTCAGTTGCCTTCTTTGCACCTAAGTCCCTCCCACAAGCTCTGCCTCACTCCACTGGTGTCCAACACAGCCTTTGTCTCTCTCCTTCAGAAGCTCCCTCTACTCTTGCAAACAAACCCTCCAGTCCTACAACCATTTCTTGGCACAGTCTTGACACATAAACACAGTACCTATTCTATCACTCCCATTCCAGTGTCTTCCAAGTCCTCAAGAAAATGTCATAAAGAGAGTCCCTTAGTTGTATCTTCTCCCAGATAGTCCCTCAAAAAAAAGCAAAAAAAAAAAGTCTGTCCTCTCCCAGAGGTACATGCATAGCTCACTGTGTGTGTGCTCGGCCTCTCAGTGGTGTTCGACTCCTTACAACCCCATGGACTGTAGGCTGCCAGGCTCCTCTGTCCATGGGATTTTCCAGGCAAGAATTCTAGAGTGGGTTGCCATTTGCTCCTCCAGGGGATCGTTCCAACCCAAGGATTGAACCCGTGTCTATTGCGTCTCCTGCACTGGCACAATTAAATAGTTCATTTATCCCCAGATCTCCAGGAACAGCAATTTCCCACATATTGACCAAAATTCTCATGCCTTAATCTACCAGCCCTACTTCCCTACCCTTAACCCTTACTATCCTACTCATTCCAAATGTCTATTTTCTCCCCCAGAAACAAACTTAAGACAAAAAAACTGAACCCGATCATATAATTTACCACCCCCAAAACAATTTATCAGTATATCATAGGCTATTGTGGAAACACACTAGTGAAGATTCAAGAATTGGCCCTCTGGCTTTATCACTACCACTGGTATGTGTCAGAACAAGATTTAACTATTTTTTTTTCCAAAAGTTTCTAGTTTATTTTTTTTTAAATCAGGCTACAAACAGCAAAATGAATTCCTAAAGGACAAATCCCATCAACAGCCAAATGCTAATATACAGATGAGGGAGAAGCTCACAGAGAACTCCTTATGAACTGGCATGTCTATTCAGTGCTACTGATAAAAGGCTCCCTGGGTTATAGTTATTTGGGAAATTTAATAATTTGGAAGGCTTGTACAATGGAAGTGACCTTTGGAAAAATAAGGGTAGAGTCACAAAGAAGGTCTATTATTATATTATTGGCACAACAAGAGTAACTTGAATAGAAACAGAAACCATGTTAGTGTTTACTTTTTTTTTTTTAGATCCAGACCAGTATGCCTATTTGCCCACACAATGATTTTTTTTTTTTTTCTTTCAGCTAGGGTCAAGGGTAGACCAAGGTTCAACTACCAATAAGTTCAACTTTTAGAAGAAAAACCTGTAAAACAAACAAACAAAAGTTCTACGAGCCCTTAAAAATATTCTGATTACTGAACTTTTGACATGAGAGAAAAATAAATACTATGAAACCACACAGGCTAGTTTAATAACACACCATTTCTCTAGAATCAACCCTCAAATATTCAGTAGTTGACAACCTTCTCTCCCCTTATTGATTCCTAATTAATGGTCATTTCACTGTCAATTACAGAACTTCCATTTAAGGGAAGAAATAGCAGAAGGAAAAAAAATTACAAAGACTATCCCATCTGAGATTAGTTACCCACATGAAATTAATTCACTTTGTAAATTTCTTCTGATAAATTAACTTCCTTCGCCATACGATTACTAATTTTTATAAAAGCCTCAAACAACTGGAAAAAGAAATTTTTCTTTTTTTAAATTATATAATTCAGTTCAAAGAAAGATACTTTAATCACTATTATTTTTTTTAATTCTTCAAATGCAGTTCCATGGAACCACCTTTCCTGGCTATATCTAAACCTCATTTGAACCCCTATAGGTACAATGTGTGAAACGCTCACTGGCACTTGCTGATACCATATACTACCTTGTCATATTAGTTGGCCTTCCTGACATTTATCTCACCAATCTATCAGTCACTCATTCAAAATTTACCAAGCTGGGTCCACCACAGCCTGAGGATACAAAGGGAGAAGCCACAGTCCTACCTTCAAGGGACTCCAGTTTGGTGTGAGAAATCTAAACATGTTTCTAGTGCCCAGTGGGGTAAGAAGTATAAGAAGCAACTAGTTTACCTGGATGGGTTAGGGAAGTTTCTCAAACTGAGGCTTTAGGATGTGTAAGAGCTCATGAGACGGAAAAACAAGATGCATTCTAGGTAGGACTAAGATCCTTGAGGTTGGCACCTTTATTTTGTACTTTAAAAAATTCTAAACAGGCCTAATAAATTGCCTGGCAGATAGCAGATGCCTAACAAATATTTGTGGTTCTAAATTATTCATGCTAGTACATGTATGTGGATAATCGAGAGCTAATCTATACCTAAAAAAATACCTAAAATAGTCTTCTGAATTATTAAATGTCACCATTCAACCCACAGATATGCATAATCAAGATCTAAATGAATAAATGTATTTGTACAGCTTCCTGTTCACGAGAATAGCTTCTCTTTTGCTGTAATTTATTTGTTTTAAAAGCATTTTCACAAATATGGCCTCATTTAATAAAAATTTTAAAAATACCCATTGAGACTTTTATCCCCCGTTTTCTGATGGAAAACACATACACACAGAGCAGCTTACAAAGCTTAAGTGCTACCCAGACAGCAAGGAGCCTGGACCTACGTATTCTGAATTTGAATACAACACAGGGTTCATATCAGTTCCCCAGGGATTTATAGCACAGTCAAATCAGTCTAGCCATGTAAAGTCCACAGGTTGGAGAACTCTTGAATATTTTGCTTTTATAACTACTATCCACATTCACCCACACTGTCTGCTAGCCACCACAACCCTCTCCTGCCCTCCACCAAGCATGCCAACACAAACATATTCCTATTTCCAGGTTACAGGTAAGAAGCAGAAACTCCAACCCAGGGTATCTTGAGCATTATTGGGGTCCCTTTCATTTGTATGCATGTGCATGCTAAGTTGCTTCAGCTGTGTTCGATTTTTTGTGACCCCATCGACTGTAGCCTGGCAGGCTCCTCTGTCCATGGATTTCCCAGGGAAGAATAATGGAGTGGGTTGCTATTTCCTTCTGCAGGGTCTCTTCCCAACCCAGGGATCAAACCCGCAGCTCTATGTCTCCTGCATTGGCAGGCGGGTGCTTGACCACTAGCACCTCCTAGGTTGTGCCTTTTGTGGTAATAATTGCTCCTTTAAAAGCAAGCAAGCCTCTTATATTTATGCACATAAAATCAATTATGAGCATATAACACAATCTGACAAGTCTAGTCTACCTGGGAATATAGGTTATACACTTCTATTATTTACAGAATCAGCATGTCACATTCAGAACTTATGTGGAACAAGGCTGGTGGTAAGGGACCAAAAGTCAGTCTATTTTCTTTATTTGGCCCTTTAGAATTACGGACTTTAGAACCAGGGTATCAGAGATCATTTCATTCCATACCCTCAAGTGACAGATTAGAACAATGAGAACCAGGTGAGTGAGATTAATTGACTAGCAAGATTAAGTGACTTGCCCAAAGCTAACTAGTGAGAAAACTGTGTAGAACATAAGTTGGTTAACTCCTATTCCAGAAATCTTCACTTGACTTCACATATACTGCTAACTTTCAATTCTCCATGTAATCCACTTTGTGGATTTATCTATGAAAATTCCATCTCCTCCTGCTACCCAGCTAAATCTCTTACTTCTACAGATGTATATCAAAGAAAAAAATGTGTACCTGGGAAATTTAATTACTTAAGTAAACCATATTAAAAAAGGAAAGTCATTTATAAAGAAAATCACAAAGACACATTCAAATCAAATCATCATTTTTGTTTTGCTCAACAACACTAAAAATATAAATTGGATTTGAGATACTATATTCTTCTAGACTTACATTCCTCAGGTCTGAAGTTTTATAAAATTATGTGTGAGATAGAGATTTTTCTTTTTCTTTTCTATTGATAGTATGAAGCTATGCTTCTCATACATTATTAAAATATCATAGCAATAATTAAACTTTGAATAGAATAAAACACAAAAATCAACAGAGAAAGCACAAACCGTTAACATATTACTTCTCCTTGTCCAAAAATGTAAAATGCCTGCAAATATCAAAGCAAAAACTTTCCTCGCATTCACATTTATTTTCAAGAAAGCTACATTGCTTCGTCCTCTTAGAAAGGGCCATTATCAGCACAGTAGCACTGAGAGTCATACAGTTCTCCCCAATGAAAACCTTAGCCTCCGGACTCGGTCATTCAGTAAGCACTTATTAAGGACCCACTCAATGCCAGGCAGCCTGCTGAGTGAAGAGAACACACCATGCATCAACTGAAAGTGAAAGTCATTCAGTCAGGTCGGACTCTTTGCTACCTCATGGACTATATACAGTCCACGGAATTCTCCGGGCCAGAATACTGGAGTGGATACTCTTTCCCTTCTCAAGGAGGTCTTCCCAACCCAGGGATTGAACCCAGGTCTCCCACATTGCAGATGGATTCTTTATGAGCTGAGCCACAAGGGAAGCCCAGGAATACAGGAGTGGGTAGCCTATCCCTTCTCCAGTGGATCTTCCCAACCCAGGAATCGAACCAGGGTCTCCTGCATTGGAGGCAGATTCTTTACTAACTGAGCTATGAGACAGTATCCCTGCTTTCTATATGTTCATCTAATGGGCTGGTTCCACAGAAAACGCCAGATATGTATCAGCGAAATTCCTTTATTGGACAAAGATTTACTAAGGGAGAGGGACAAAAGATGGAAAAAGATGAAAAGGAAATTTTGAAAAGTAAGTAGTCTTTTCAAAATTTACCAAATAACTTATTTTGGATTATAAAAATCACATGTTCTCCAAAAATGCCAGTCATCAGAAGTTGACTGCAAAGGCTTTTGATGATAACAGCTAACCAAATATTTTGGCCAATGGCACTGTCTCCTCAATCTTCCTACACTGTGAGGCCAGGCAGATACTACCCCGGACTGACCAACTTAACTTTGTTATTCATTATAAGGTCTGTAATGTAGGAATGCAGTTGATCTTACCAACAAACTGGGATGAACTGTTTCCTGTGTAGACAGATGCTTCCAGTAAAATGTACTATAAGCTTCTAACAGACAATAAATCCTGCTTAATTTTCTTGCCACTACAGAGCACAGCAAAGTAGTATAAGGCAACCCTTCACAATGACAGACCACCAGGCCAAGTTTTCAGGGTGACAAGTCTCTGCTTCTCCTTCTCCCTTCCACAAAAAGTACAAAAGGTATCATCAATTAGTACACAAATCATATGGCAAATATCCCATTGTCCTCTGAGTTTTTCTCCTTGAAATTAATCATGGAAACTAACCCCTGTTAAGAATGAATCCTATTCATTACTAATCCGTAACATTAGTACTGGCAGTTGTGGAGATAACAACCACTAGCTTTGCAATTCACAATACATTTTTCAAATATATTGTCTTATTTACTGAAAAAAATGAAGAAAGGATAAAAGGAAACATCATAGGCAACTATCTCAAATATCAAAAAAATCAAACCCAGTTTAACTGGAATTAAAAAGCAAGCATTTTTAACTCCACCAAAGAGTCAAGAAGTTATTTCTATCAAAAAAGCAAAGGACTGACTCTAGCAAAGTAAAATCACAAATTCCCCATTAAACACTAGGCCTAACTGATTCAATTTATAAATGTTAAGATCACAGACTCAGTAAGAATCTGCTATTATAAATCTGTCCCAAATGCTTTACCCACAGTTAAAGGCTCAACAAATATTCTTCAAAAGAAGGAATACTTAATGATGAAGAAGCTGCTCTAGAAAAACAAACTGACAACACTCCGTATTCAAGTATCTTTTAAAGATTTAACTAACATTTATTGTGCACCAAATAAGTAGCAAGCACTAGGCTAGACACATGCACATAAATCACCTCATTAACCTCATGAGTCATGCCCAGAAATTCCTGGAATCAAAATGCTAAATTGACTGGATCCCCAATACTAGTTTTAACACTTACAACCTTGATCCCACCTTATTAGTTCTTAGAATACAGTTCCTACTGGAATTCAGCACATCACTCTCACAGATTTAAGCATCTTTTAATGCTTTCTACTATGTAATGCTCATGAAAAAAAAAACCTGTGCCTATTTTTAAGCTCCTAACTCCAGAACACTGCTCATTCCAAATATGGCACATGGTAATAATGGCCTTAATCTAACAAGTACTCTCTTGGATCACACTTGCTAAAGAATAAACCCAAAATGCTAACAAAATTGAATTTCAGCTGGGCAGAAGACACTGAATTTTAATAGTCCTCCCAATCTTGAGACTATTTTCTAGTCCTCTGAATACAGAAAGTCTTCTCTGTTTGAATGAGCTGTAGAAAGCAAGTTTGACCCAAGAGTCACACACTCATCAGAAAGAACCAAGGGAAAAAGAAAAAAAAAAAAAATTCCAACTGGCATGACCACATTACAATGTTAACAACATATTACTCATCATTGTGCTACAAGAAAGAACTTGCAAGTGGGCAAGGAAGTCAAAGAAACAAAGTCCTCAAAGCACAAACACATCCAAATGCCAAAGCAGGTCAGGCTGTCCAGTTTAAAGCCAGGTATGAGTGGGTTCAGACAGAGTGGGGAGAGGTGGGGGAAGAGAGGAAAAGAACTGTGCAGCTGCGCTTAGCAGCACCAAGGCAGATTTCTCTCTTGGACTCATCAAGAGCCCTTTAAAAAGGAAATACTGGGGGAACTCACCTGTTTTTACAACTTGATATGTGCAGTTACAGAGAACATGTAATATATGTAAATGGCAGCATATTATAATAACTGTTGCAGACATTCCCTTTGGAATCCATCAGATCTATATTTAAATCCTAGCTCTGCCACTTTCTTGCTATGTCACCTTGCGCAAGCTATTTAACTTCTCTATGCCTTAGCAGGGACCTTATCTGATATTCACTGTGATATCCCTCAGCACCTTACACTGTGCCGAAATATCCTGGTGAATTAATATTACCATAGTAATAAATGCTCTGGATGAATTATCTGCAAGCAGGTATAAGAATATCTAACCTACGGAATTGTTATTAGTACTAAATAAGGTGGTAATATAAAGCCCTTAGTATAACTCAGCGTAGGGTCTTCACTAATAAATAGTAAAGTTTTCTCCCCTTTATTCCCTAGCCAGGGCAAAAGTTATAAAAGAAGGGCTTCCCTTTTTTTATAAAAGAAGGGCTCAGTAATCTGCCTGCCAACGTAGAATACAAGGCAGATCCTGATCTGGGAAAACCCCACGTACTGTGGAGCAACCAAGCCTATGCACAACTCCTGAGCCCACAGCCACAGCTCCCGAAGCCTGCGCGCCCTAGAGCCCATGCTCTGCAACCAGAGAGGCCACCGCGATGAGAAGCCGCGCACCGCAGCTAGAGCAGACCCTGCTCTCCACAACTAGAGGAAGGCGGCAACGAAGACCCAGCACAGCCTGAATAATAAATAAATAAAATTACATACCAAGAAAAAGTTACAGAAGCAGCGTCATGGCAAGGATTAAGATAGGATAAGAATTGTAGAAGCCAAACATTGGAATACACTGGCTAGTAGGGACTTAGCATAAAATCTAGAAATAGTTAATCTTGGCTAATGAAATTACATAACAGTGTTAGACCCTTACAGCAGATATATAGTAAGTGTTAGCTGATCCAGAAAATGCTATTTTGAGTCTGCAGGTATCTGTTACCACACCTGGTAAAACCCTGGAAGAAAGGGAAAGAAAAGAAAAGGAAAAAAGGTGTAAGAAAGAGTCCCACCTTAAATATACCTGACTACATATTTAAAAACAAAATATAAATGATTTTTCACAAGGCCATTTGATTCTCTAAAAACATACCATTAGCAAAAATACCATATTGATCCATACAATTTACAGCCCTTTTTAGGTAATAAGATCTGTGTAAGGAGACTGTTCCTAACTGCTGACAGAGTAAATAAGCTTGAAAGATTTGGGTCCAGAACTCTCCTCACTTTACTCCAAAAAGACTAAGGTGGCCTTTGAGGTTACTTCATCCATAGTTTGTAAGCAAAGCAACCGACCTACAAGTAGGGGAAAGGACTATTTTATCTTCAAAACTGGGGGTCAGAGAGTATATGCAATTAAGTCCAAAATCTAAAGGGAAGTTTTTTCCTTGACTGTGAGGAAGTGAAACTCAGAAGATAGTTCTAAGAAACCCAGGTCATTGTAACATTGTGAGCCTGAGAGAACTATACACATTTACAAGGAAAACCTATGTAGAACTGAAACAACTTGTGGTTAAACCTCATCATAATGTGGTCTTCAACTTCCCATTTCACTTCTAGGCTCTGTGTTTTTAACCACTTGACCCACCCCCTTGTAAGCTGTATATAATAGAAATAGCACTGGACAACAGTCAAAAGCATGGGCTTACACCAAGTTCCAATACTTACGAGGCATGCAAACCAGTCACTTAAACTCTGTGCTCAGTATTATCTGAATGTTGGGCTAGACTCTGCTTTTTTCCACCAAGGCATTCCTTTGGAGAATAAATGTATTAGAAACCAACCAGCTCCCCTACTGCTATAACCCAGATTAAAAACATGTGCATTGTTCTTATCTATCCCTTTCCTATAAAAGCAGTTACCAAATGGTGTTTAGTTTTCTTCAAATCACTTGAATCTCTCCCCTTTCTCCATTCCCATCGGCCCTGTAAAGACTCCTTTCCCAGAATTTAATAGTCTTCTAACTGCTCTCTCTTCTTTCATTTCATACCACATGGCTGAAACAATTTTCCGAAAATGCTGATTTACATACATAATTCCCTGTTCAAGGATTTTTTGTTGTAAAGATAAACTGAAATCCTCTACATGGGATTTAAGGTCCTCTCCAATTCATCTAACCCTCCAGCTTTATTAACCTCATTGCTCTCCTAGATGAAACACTGTGTCTACTTGTTCTGCCCCCCGCAAACAAGACAGGCTCAGCCCCCTGTTCTCACACCTTGAATGTTTCCCCTCTACACTTACCCAGTCTTCTCTCCTCTCTGAGGCCTAGATTATCCTAAGGGTACAAATTTTCCCTATCCACTCTCTCTAGACTTCTGTATAACTATATATCTTTATCCCTTTACCCCAAAAAGACTAATGCAGCCTTTGAGGCTACTTCACCTATAGTTTGTAACCAGAGCAACCTACCTACAAGCAGGGGGAAGGACTATTTTATCTTCAAAACTGGGGGTTGGAGAGTATATGCAGTGTCAATGGGTACTGACACTTAATACCCATGACTTTGTATTACTAGTTATCTTTTTATGCAAACATTCAGTCTTCATAACTAATTATTAAGTTCTTGATGACTTTAATCTTTCTATACCTGAGGCCTAACTTTTCAGAGGGCAGATATCCAATAAAATGTTTGTTGGTAAGGGTAACTACCTTGAACAAGTCATTTAAATATTCTGGGCCTCATTTTCCTCACCTAGAAAATGATGACAATATGTAAATTCCTTTTCCATTCTAAAATACTATGTGAGATTATACATAATACTATGCAGTCTGTTTTTCTTTTTTCTAAATGTGTCTTTGTGTGTGTATCCTATTTTAACCCAGAATATAAATTCCCAAGGAGCCAATTCTCCTAATACTTGTTTAGTTTATTTAGTAGGTAACATAACCTTGGCATCTCCTTAGAGCATCTTGTCCAAATTCCAGTACACAGCACGTGTTCAGTAAAAAGGAATCTATCATCTCAGCCAGGAAGCAAACATCAAGGGAATTCTGCACATGACTTTTTTCAATCTAAATTTCCATCATGAACTAGAATACTACAAACAATTACAAAGATGTGTGACAGAAGGAACTTAACGTTAAAATGAGAGGTCACCTTGTGTCAAATAGCTAGGAATCTACTTTAGGCATCCAAAGAAGTTAGGATGCAGCAAATCTTAAGTCTAACTCTCAAATTCTATTTGCAGACTTCTGAGGAATCTGGGAAGTCTTTATCCCAGGTCAGTAAACAGGGACCAAGTATTCCTCATATTAGATAATCTTGCCCCTAGTACTAAGGGAAATTTTCAGAAAATGAAGAGTCTAAACACTCAGCCAGGTGAGCTCCCAGTTCAACAATGAAAGCAAATACCCACAAAGAAACTCAAAAGAGCAGGAAAGTTTTTAAAAGAAATGAGAGCATACTAAAATATTTTTGTTAGCATTATTATATGTTCCCATTATCTTGCCTCAGTTCCTCACATGGGACTATCTTCATGTAAATATCAAGACTGATTAGTTCTAAAGCCTCAGATGAATTCTTTTCTTTTAAAGTTGGCTATTAATGATTCCAAAGGCGCTACTAGACCACCTCATTTAAAGTGACCTGACGTTTCAAAGAATGATTTTAGAACACAAAGATGATGCTTTCAAAGCTGATGTGGCCTCCTCGATACACCTTTGGTATAGTTAAGGTACAAGGTTTATAAAGAATTCTAAGCCAGGTTTGGAATGACAGGAGGAAATAGAACCTCTTTAAATTTGTATGCATATCCCCTGTTCCTCAGTCCTATTCTATGATATCTGTTAACTCCCGCTCTCTACACTGTTTCTTTGCTCTTTCCCCTGACATCTGCATTCCTCTTCCCTTTTAACCTAAGAACTGTTGGGGGAACCACAGGTAGGAATCTGGTGCCAGGAGTTAGGGCTCTTACACTCTTCCCTGTTAAGTCTCCAGATAAAGTCAATGGTGACAAGAAATTTTCTCTTCCATGGTTTTCCCCACCACTCCAGATCTCCCTTATCAAGACTAGAGAAAAGACATGAGAGGGTGGCAGGAAACGATAGTGGGGGAGTCATTTACTCAAAGGTTGTAAGTTCATTAAAATCAACTCAATCAATTACATGTATTATAGCTACTGACAGCAAGAGTTTTCATCTCAGGCTCATTTTCCTGAGGTGAGGTTGTGTGCCCTAAAACCCTCACACATTCCCCCACAACCTTCCCAAATATACTAAACATCTGCTGAGAAATAAGAACGTTTTATCAAAAATTGGAGCTAAAGATAACTACAAAAAGAAAATCTGTTGCAAAGTTCAGAAGTGCATTTTAGAATTATAAATAGAGTTGGAATTATTCACTTCAAAAAGGTCTATGATAATGTTCTTTAGAACTCCAACAGGAAATCAAGACCTGACCTATTAAGTTTAACCACAGTTTAAGCAATGACCATTAAATACAAGCTTAAGCAATAACCATTTAACACAATAACCATTAAACCTAACAACCTAAATATAAGTTTAAAGAATAACCATTGGTAATATGACTTATTTTATCTATAAAATTGCAATTTCATTATAGTTCAACTTAACATTTAATTTCTTCCTGGCTGGGGAGGGAAGGGCTTTGGGGAGGCCTAAACAACGTTATGTTGGTACTACACATTCCAGAATTAAAAGCTTAAGAATATTTTGCTGAGGTACAATCTGGTCTCGTTGATTAAAATGGTGCTGTTAAAAATACATGTACATATACACACAAATGTGTACATTTATTAGGCTTTCTTTTTTAGAGGCCAAAGAATTCCTGTTTCTCAGCAGTATTTATTAAGTGAACAGATAGGCTGCTTTTTCTCACCACCAATGTAAATCTCCAGTGAAGGTATCAAGACCTTGATGACAATAGCAGAATTTGATAGCTAGTGAAATGAGTCTGGCCACAGAAGTACACTGCCTCAAATGCCATCAGGATCAATTCCCAGGAGTTTCCTCACTGGGATGATATCACCAATCAATTTTCATTTCATTTCTCAGGAATGTTTGCTCTCATCTCCCACAGGAAGTCAGTCTTGAATGTACTCAACATTTATGTACATTTTTATATAATTTCCAGTGCTGTTTCTTTATAAGCTTTATTTTCATAAAGGCCACACTATATTGCTCATAATTACACAGCTCACCAACTCAGAGGACTGTTTTTATTGTTTTATTCATTAATTAACCATTTAGTAACTAATAGTGACTAAATGCCTAATATGTTTATGTTACTGTGGCAAGTGCCATGAGGGATACAAAGATAAAAGAAACTTATCTGCTTTCAAGGAGCGGCAAGCCAAGGGCATAAATAAACTAAAACACAAAAATTCATAACTACGACCAGATCAGTATCAATAAAATGATAGGCAGCTTCAGAAATAGGAAAGATCACGGCTTGCAGGAGAAAAAAAAATCAGCAAAGTTTTCATGGAAGATAGGGTTTAAACTGGGACTTTGATGGTAGACTATTTCACAAGGCAAGTGGGGAGAGCAGTAGAGGAAACACGCTTAAAGATTCGGTGGTTAAATGAACTAGATCTACATGAAAATAATTCTGAAAAACACCACTGAGAGACAGGGTTGCAAAAAATACCTGCAGTATGATTCTATTTATGATTTCAAAAGAAAACTATATGTTGCTTGTGCCTACATTACACATTTTTTTAAAAGTATAAAAGATAAAATGCAATGATACATACCAATTTAGGCCAGTATTCATTTCCCAGGAAAGAGGAAGGGGATAAGGATGCAGAGTAGGACTTTGGCTATATCTAATACTTAACAGTTTATATCTTAAAGACAGTGAGAAATCTAAAATAAACCTGACAAAATGTTAATAACCATTAAATCTGGGTTGTGGGCTCAAAATCATGTTAGGATTTTTTCCCCTGAACTTATCAAAATATTTAAAATATCTTATTATTCAAAATGTTAAAATTAAGAAAGGGCCGGGAGACTGGAAGAATAGGGGAGTCATTCACACAAGAATAATCAGGAGCTGGTTTAGGTTCCCCTAAACTTGAAGAGGACCCTTGATAAGCTCAGCTGAGACTGAAGAGGACCCTTCACATCCCTCAGCCAATGTGCACAAAAGGCACTGGGAGCAAAGTCGGGGGCGGGGGGCTGACAAATATGGACAAGAAAGAAGTATTTATTGCCATCCTAGATCAGATAACTGAAGGGAGTGAGAACCACCTTCCCACGTAACTTAAATGCCGGCGTAACCAAGTCATCTCCCCTAAAACAAAGCCAAGGAAACTTCCAGTTACATAGGAATTCAGATAAAGACTCACTATGAGTAGCTATTCTGTGCCTCCTCTCTCTCCACCCCTCCCCCAAACACTCACAAACAAAAACAAAATGTACCCTTGCCCACTTGAGAAAGAATTAAGAATTGGCAGCTCTGCTAAAGTGGACAGTATCCAATCCAAGGCCCTTCTCTAGAGAAGATGTTGACAGAGCCCAGAGGAAGGAGTAAGGAGCTCATAAATCAGTTAAGTTTTGATGAAGGCTTGTCAATGGAAGATATCCATCCTTCCACATCCCCCTCATGTTCCAACTTTCCCAGGGGAACCCAAGGACCTCTAAGAGGTCTTCTATCCTATTCTGTTCTCCAGCAAAAAAAGACGTAAAACACAAAATCCAAACTCTTACTTTGCACTTTAAACCCAAACAATTTACCTTCACAAAAACCCAATGACATTAAAAACATGGGGAAGAAAGAGGTAGAATCCAAGAATAATGACAAATCTTTTTTTTTTAGATATACTTTTTGCTGGTACCCAATTTATCTTAACTTATTTCTTTTATCAAAGTTTCATTGATACAGCTTAAAACTAAGTTTAAAAGAAAACTAGAAGGGAACTTAGCAGGAGAGATAAATACATCTGCACACACAATAAAACAAATACCTTGACATCCCTCCACATCTGAATCTCTTGAATCACTGAAGAACTCTAACACCCTAGTCACTCCACTCCAGGGCATCCAACTGCCCCAGGCCAAAGCCCCAAATCCCCATGGCACTCTTGGGGCAAATATTCCTCAGTCAGACCCGGGAAAATAGCACTGTTCACTCTCAACTAGAAAAAAGGACGATGGAATGAAATGACAGAAGTCCTTCTGTCTTCAAGCACAATGCAGCGTGGCAGAATGGAACAAACATTGCAACAGGACTTGTGAGGGAATTAGAGAGGTGAGCTAACATTTATTAATCACCCACTACATTATAGCCATGAATACTGAATTTCAGACTAAGCCATCACTTCACTACTTCTGTGATCCAGAGTAAATCTCAGGTATTCTATCTGAAAATCAATGAAGGAGACAAAGAAAGGGGAACAGTCCCTCTTGTTCTCTGATTCTATTTCTACAAACATGATAACTCGACAAAAAATGTATTAGTAAGTTATTTCAAAAGTCTTTTGCTCTGTTCCTCTCCAATCTACTCTATACCACTGACAAAATAATCTTTCTAGAACATGAAACTTTATCAACCAATGTTTAAAAACCCTTAAATGGCTTATCATTTCATGCAGCACAAGATAAAACTGTCCATGATCAGCCTTACCTACTTCTCCAGCCTCATCCCTGACCTCCAACCCTATCCTCCAACCATAATATTAATAAGTACTTAAACGTTACCTGGAGAAGTCTGGCCGTTTCGTGCCTTTAAGCATTTACTCATGCTGTTTTCTCGGCCTCAAGTGTATGTCTCTCTCATCTGTAGGGTACATCCTTAACTCATCTTTCAAGACTCAGCTCAAATATCATCTCCTCTGGGAGGCACTTCCCAACCTCTGAACGTCCAAGGCAGAACTGCCCCCTACATACCTTTATCATAACATCAATCACACTTCACTTCATCTATATATTGACACATCTATCTCCCACTAGACCCATAACCTCCCTGGAGGCAGAGACCTTGTCTAACTTATCCGCTTCCTCAGTGCCTAAGACAGTGCTTACAAGGTAAGACCCATTCAAAGGATATTTGATGGGGTAGGGAAGACAGGAATGGAAAAGATGAAAAGAGAAGGAAAAACTTGATTAAAATGGCCTGAAGAGTAGACAATAGTAGTGCTTATCAGTACCACTATCTGTGGCCTTCCACTCTTTTCCTAAGCTCTAGTCTTTAGAGAGCTTATTCATTTTCTTGGCTACAGCTGTAACAGTAATGTTAATGAACTCCAAAACCATACTTTCAAGCATTATTTACCCCCACCTCTCCACCAGCTAAGGCTCATCTCTAACAACTGGAACAGCTTTCATTTGGACATTTCGTTGCCACTTTTTAAGTCCAAAACATTTACAATTGAGCTCATATTTCCCTAAGAAATGAGGAAACCTCCCTGACTTCTTTACTCCAGTCAATGTCTCAGAAACCCAGGCTTAAAATGCCATATTCACGTTTGATCAATCACCCTCCCTCATCTTCCACATCCAGTCCTCCCTGATTTTGATTTTCCCTTCATAATCTTTTTTTTCACTCTTTCCCCTCCACAACCCTAACTCAGGTCTCATCACCGCAAACACCCCAGGTGCTCGCTTCCCTTCCCTCCAAACAAATCTATTTCCTGTTATCATCATATTATCATCCTAATAAAAAATTCTCAGTGGTTAGCTGTTTTCCATTATTTAAAATCTAAACTTACAAGCCTGACTTTTAAGACCCTCTAAAAACCACAGCTCCAAACCAACCTAACCACCTTTGTTTTATGACTATTCACTTCAACTCAGGTCAGTCTCATCACTGCCCCAAGAACACCCCAAGTACATTCCTGTTTCCAAGTTTTTGCTTGATCTCTCCAAGCTCCAAAATGAAATGATTTTTTTTTGTTATTTGCTTCATCTTCATTTCCTGCACCTAATACAATTTTCTAAAGATCTGTAGTAAACTACAATTCCTCTGTGAGATCACTCATAATTACCTGAGTATTCTTCTCCCAAAATACTTATGGTTTGAGATCTGTATTATGCAATTGATAATATACTTTCACATTTTAAAATTTTCTCTGGTATAAAGAGGCTCAATAGGTATTCACCTCTTCGAAGCAACTCCCCTTACTCCCAACTGGACTGTAAATTCCTCAAGGGCACAAAACTGTCATTTTTCCTGATCCTCCATACCACCTGATAGAACCAAATTCACAGCAAGTCACAAAAAATAATAGTTTAGTGGTCTCTCCTATGCAAAACTATTTCTTAAAGTCTAAGGTATAAGACATAATTCTAAAAAACACAGTTACAAATAATCCTGGACTAAACTGCATAAATGAAAATGCCTGATTTTTCCACCTCTGAATTTTAGCTCAGAAATACAATCTCCTGACTTCAGTGGTAAATAATAATCCTGTGCCCATGACATCACAAGCACATAGTCTGGTAATGATTATGAGAAGGCTGGGGGAGGCAAGGATGAAGGAAAACAAGCCAACTGAAAGGACAAGGATGGAAGAACAGCTGTGTGAGTTTTTTGTTTGTTTGTTTACTTCTTAAGTGTGGACACATCTCCTTCCTTTTTCTCTTTTTTCTTAAATTGGCCATATTTTCAACAAGTTTACTTCAGGAGGAAAAATCTAATAGATTTTTCAAAGGAGCTAATACCTGCAGAGCCTCTAGCTCAAATCCTTTGAAAAGGCCAGCTTAATCTTCAACAATGTAGTATGATGCAACAGGACTCCTCCAGATACTGTGCGTAAAGACTTATTCAGAATGCAACATAGGCATCTTCTACCAATCGCTCTTAGGAATAAAGCAGACAGCCTGAGGCCGCATTGGACCCACACAGATTTTGAAAAGAAACTGGTTTTCATTAACAGACTCAGTGTAGCCCAGTCTTAATTATCCTCATATGGACTGTTCATTTTATGGATTTCTGAGGCAAAATTTTTAATTCAAGACTGATGTTTCTTGACTATCAGTATATTTTCCTATCAGGTAATTCAGGTTTAGAAACAGAACTGCAGCTTTTTGTCCCTTTCCGGCCTTCAAGATGTCGAAGCGAGGACGTGGTGGGTCCTCTGGTGCGAAATTCCGGATTTCCTTAGGTCTTCCGGTTGGAGCCGTGATCAACTGTGCTGACAACACAGGAGCCAAAAATCTGTATATCATCTCTGTAAAGGGGATCAAGGGACGATTGAATAGACTTCCTGCTGCTGGTGTGGGTGACATGGTGATGGCCACAGTCAAGAAAGGCAAACCAGAGCTCAGAAAGAAGGTACATCCAGCGGTGGTAATTCGACAACGAAAGTCATACCGGAGAAAAGATGGTGTGTTTCTTTATTTTGAAGATAATGCAGGGGTCATAGTAAACAATAAAGGCGAGATGAAAGGTTCTGCCATCACAGGACCAGTTGCAAAGGAATGTGCAGACTTGTGGCCCAGGATTGCATCCAATGCTGGCAGCATTGCATGATTCTTTCGTGTATTTGTAAAAAATAAAAATTATTTGCTCCCAAAAAAAAAAAAAAGAAACAGAACTGCAAATTCATTCCATCAGTATGATCCCCAAACACTAAAGTAAGTATGATTTTTAAAACAAGAAATTTCTTAAGCTCTGAATTACCTAAACTAGTGCTCCCTACAATAGCAGAGGTAACTGAAAGTCAAAGGCACTTGAAACACAACACTGTCCTTACCATAAGCTTGAAGAGAATCCAACCACAGTCGCACGACTGCCTCACAGGCTGGTACAATGTGAGACAGTAACAAGCAGAGTTCAACATAGTGAGTAAGGTGCGTGAATACAAAGACTTCTACAAGGAATCTTAGGTCTCCTGGCTGACCTCTTTAGGCCTGGATAGTCCAGAAAAGAAGGAGAGTCACAATGTATTGGTGCTTCACTCCTTGTCCCTGAGTTCCTGGACCAGAGGGCTCACTTCTCACTAAATCCATCCTTTGTTCAAGGACCTACAATGACTCTATTGACCCTTTCTTCAACACCCAACAGAGTCTGGCCTCTGAGTCCCCTCCACCCTCTCCCCTGCTCTACCCATGACTTGAGCAACCCACATTTTCTCTAGTCATTCTTATTTATTCTCCCCACAAACACAACTTAGTCATTCATACCATAACTGCACACTGTACATTCTATACTTTCTGCCCAGAAGATCTATTTCCTTTTACTCCCAACACAAAATAACTATTTCACTTACTTGCTCACATATATTATATAAAGATGGAGAAGTAAATTGTCCAAGGTCACAGAAGAACCACAATTTGAACCAAGATCCACCTAATTTCATACCCCACGCATCATTATGACTCTAATCCATAACTTCCCAAGTCCATTTCAAATTTTCCTAATTCAAATCTTCTCTAATTTACCTCATTCATACTTTACTTAAAATTTTCTAGTCTTCACATATCCCATTTGTAGCACATTAAACATGGTTTTGCTTACATGCTTTTTCCTAAATGTTAAAGCTTATAATAACAGTCTGCCTTCTCACTTATATACTGCCTTCCCCAACATCACCCTTCTCCCAAGGGCAAGAACACCTGTTTTTTACATCTTTTGTATCTCCCCAAAGCCTGTCACTGAAGCTTGGAGACTGTCTTATCCATAGGAGTGTTCAATCATTATTCAGTAAGGATTTATTACTTTAAAAAAATCAACTTCCTTCTATCATACTGAAAAATCAACTAATTTCAAGCATTCATGAAAAAGCTGTTCTGCATCTATATTCTAGTTACACCATCTATATTCTAGTTACACCATCTATATTCTAGTTACACAGATTTTAATTATCTCACTTATCAGGCGCTGCTGAGTGGATTCCAGGCTGCCACTCCACAGCTCCTAAGCTTGCATAGGAAAGATACTGCTGAAGTCATACTTCAAAGCATTGTTTCAGGATTTTTTCCCTGGTGGGATGAGTGTCTGGAGTAAGGAGAAAGAGTGCTCCCTTACAATGCCCTCTTCCAGCATACTTAGCATGCTTGAGACATTCAGGAGCTCTAAAACTTTAACAAGTGGCCCCATGACAATCTGAAAACTTATTTTTAATACTGAGTTATTCCATCATAATTCATTTGGTAACGTATATTGACACTCCAAATTACCAACAAAGCCTGCTGAGAACTGAAAATAGTGATGGGCTGTTGGGTTGCCCTACACTTATTCTTAAATTTTATTCACCCCTTCAATCCCCACCCCTAACCCTAACCCTGGGAATAACACAGGCAGTTCAACTAGGGGAAGTTGCTAAATACAGATATAAGCTGAATTTGCCACATATCATCACTAATAATGGCACCAACTAACTCACAAATTAAAACAATTATTGATAGTCAAAAGATTCCGGGACTGTGTGTGTAATTTTGAAAAATTAGATATTACCCTCCAAATTAAATCATTTCAATAGGAGCCCCAAACAAAGAGATTAAGGGAAAAAAGTGTCAGGAAAATTTCCAAGTTACTGGCAACATAACTGCATCAAAGTCCAACTAATAATTAAAATCCATTACTGGTCAGCCTGCCTTATACAAGTCAGTATATAGACCTTCCTTTAGCAAAGGTTCACCCTTTTTTTTTTTACAAGGAAGTCTTTGGCATTAAATGAAAGGGATAAGTCAAAGTAGGCATCAACAACAACAACAAAAATGATAGTTTGGAAACTATTTTCCTTCTTTCTTTCCTGCTTCAATGCGTACTGTCCAAAGTGGGTATCTGTTCAATTCTAAATTATTCATTCATGTTAATGGACGACTATCAGTAGAAAGGTGCTGATAATCCAAAATGGAAAAAAATCAAAAAATAATCTATTTCCGTTTTGGAAAATCTTTTCAGTACGTTTAACTTCTCAATTACTCCTAGCATGACCTAATATGTGTATTCATTTCTAATCTCTAAGTACATAGTAACTGGCCACCAACTTAGGCAAGTGCTCCGAGGCACGCCGAGTAGCCAGTAGAAATTAGAACAGACTGGTATTCGGCTTCCCTGTGAACATCATCAATTTCATTTATTTTACAGTTCTGTCCAGCCTTCAAAATATCAATAGACTAGCACAGCAGGTTGGTTATTAACCTTCAAAAGAAAAGCTGGGAAAAACAATGAGGACAAAGAGTATAATTGTTTGCCCATAATGTATTCATTTGTAAATTATGCACAGCAAATGTTCAATTACAAGTCTGATTCTCCCTAGCCACCCAACCTAAGTCCCTACTGTCTTCTCCATCAAGAATGCAACCTCATTTATTAGGAAGGAAATTTTCTCTCTTTTTAAAGTTACGTAGTATAGAAAATGTTTTTAAAAGATTTAAGACTAGCTACCCTTATGGACCCACCTTCCTACTACTTCTTCCCTCTGTCTTTTCTCACTTTAGAAATAGGTTGAAAGACAAAGGGTTCCAGCGTCCTCTAACATCTAAATACACAGGATGATGAGTCAAAGACTAAACAATTACCCGTTTCTGATTTTATAGAAAGTATTTTATACATATATGAACTACAAGTCAACTAATTTTTGCCTTTGCATTCATGAAAACTCCCTCAAGAGCTGGGGAGAATCTTTTATATAAAAGCTATTTTAGTTTAATTTTTATATTTATTGTGCCCAGAGAGGCCACCTAGGTTCCAGAGACAGACTACCTATACACAGAGGGAGAGAAGAGTGAGAAAAAGAGAGGAAGAGGGACAGAGAGGGGGAGAGAGAGACTCAGAGCGCTGCTCCTTGTGAGCCGAGAAGCTAAAAATACGCCGGCCCAGTAAACAAATCCCATTCCATCCAGACCGGAGCCACACCGTTAACCTAGTAATTATGAGAAGAGGAGTGAGATCACGCAGCCCCCGGCTTACTCATCATCAGCTTCTAAAGTTTCCATCGGCTCATGGCAACTTTTCTTTTTTCCAAAGTTCATAAGCCTACCATAGAATCAATCTCTCTATCACTCTTTCTCATATACACATTTCTTTTTCGCTCCCTTCCTCCATTACTGGACGCACCTCAGTTTAACTACCGATATGGCAGAACAGTTTGGTTTCTGCTCATTTTACTTTTGAGACTTTAAAATGAACTTTATCGTACTATGAGAGTAGTAGCCGGCACTCCTGGCCACCTTAAAATTCCACCATCCCTCCCCGAAAGTCTAGCTGATAAGGAGAACCGTCCAAACTGCCCAGCACAGCTGAGGAAGGGAGGCCACGAACGGGGAAGGGGGCTGGGAAGGTGGGACGCAGGTGAAAGGGAGGAGTAACGGGAGAAAGGTTGGGACCAAGCAAGGAACAGTCAGGGCGAGGAGGGGGTGCCGAGAAGAGACGGCTCCGGGTGAAATACAATCAGAAAGGAGAAGAGGGACAGTGGCGATCAGAGGGTCAGAGTTTGGGAGTCTGAAGAGGCGGGAGGGGCGGGAACAGACGGGGGAGGGTGACAATGCGGGGGCTCCGTTACCCTCGCGGCTCCTGGGGCAAGGCCCTAGGCCGGGGCGGAGCGCGGGGCCCGGCTGCCTCTCCTCATTCCTCGGCTGTGACCCAGGGGTCCGGCCGGCCCCTCCCCCGTCGACGATGGAGGCGGAGGCGTTGGCTGAGACTGAGACCGCGGCTGTTGCTCCGCACAGGATCAGGAGCTGGAGCCAGACAGGACTGATCTAGACTGGCTTCCCGAGTGGCTTTTTGCCTGCTCCCCACTCGGTCGCCACTCGGACTCCCGGCTGCTGGTTCAGGATCGGTGGTTTTCGGCCGTCCGGCCGGAAACAAGCGCCAGTTTCCGGCCGGAGCTGGTTGGTGGTGACACCCAAGCGGCCCCAGAGGCTCCTCCCGCCCCGCCCGGCCCGGCCCGGCCCGGCCCGGCCCCGCCCCGTAACAGCCCCGCCCTGAGCGCCGCTCCCCTGGCTGCGACCAGTTTGGCGCTTGCCCTGCTCGTGAACCCGTGTTTTCCTGGCTGGTGTTCCTAAAATCCCTGGTCTGGAGAGTTCTTGAGCCGGAGCTAGATGGGCACTGGGTGGACTCTTGAGACTTTGAGGTGTAGTCAGTTGGACACAGCCCTTTGGGAAGAAGCAGAAAGAGGCGGGATAGTTCTAGAGAGGTGAGAGGGATGAAAATTCTCAGAGAACCAGAAGACTGAAATTCTAGTTACCCTACTCGGTCATTCTGGACTAACTGGAGGAAAATTAACAACGCTTCTTCTAGATCTGTCTCCACCCAGTTATCCACTCTCTCTCCTTCACTCATGTAGTGAACATGCTTTTCTCTGTAAACACTCAATATTTATTTACTTGCATAACAATTATACCCTCTTGACATATCTACTTTAGACAGCGTAATCAAAACAAGTTTTGTTGTGCTTTTTTGGTAATGCCTTTTAAACTATGGTAATGCCTTTAAACTATGCTATCGCATTGTTCAATTCACAAATACTGACTCCCTGCTGTGTACAAGGCATTGTGCTCATTGATAATCAGGATCACAAAAATGAATAAGACGTAATTCCAGGCATCAAGGGCCTTACACTTTAGTAAAACACATAAAGTGAAAGTGTTAGTCACTCAGTGATGTCCAGCTTTTTGCAATGCCATGGACTGTAGCTCACCAGGCCCCTCTGTCCATGGAACGCTCCAGGCAAGTGAGTAGCCATTCCCTTCTCCAGGGGAAATCTTCTCCACCCAGGGATTGAACCGTGTTGCAGGCAGATTCTTTACGATCTGAGCCACAAAAGAAGCCCATATTATATAAAGCAGAACTCACGTTAAGTGCTGTGTGAGTTAGGAGGACCTATGGCTATGAGAACATAAGCCTTGCCTGGCACATAGCAGACTTTTCATATTTGTTGAGTGAATAAAATATTAGACAAACGTTGACTGTTTTAAGTAAGAAGAGCCGTTTAAAAACAACCTGTTTATGACAAACACAAAATAGGGCCAAAGAAATGGTGAATTTTAATTCAGATTCCTAACATTGTGGCAACTGGTTTGCATTTTCAAAATGTTGTGCCCATTAGGCCTATTTAAAAACAAATAGTTGACTTTTCTGTCCCCTGACTACTTTCTGAAGTCCTCAGATTCTAAAGGAAAGGAGAGGAGCATAGACACTTGAGAATTATCCAACTCAAGACCAGAAAATTGACACCTGAAACAGGAAACTTCCTAGACAGCTATATCTCTTGGTAATACCCTGAGTTTAGAGTTGAAGATTTTGAGCCTGGGACCAGACTAAGGTCACACCCACCCTCTTTGCCAGCTAAACCTGAAGTAGGAGGAAAGGTCCACAGATGAGCAGTCAAAAATCTAAAGCTGTCTTGTTTCACTAAGGCCCTCCCAGGACCAGATTATGCCCATCTGTTAACTATGTCTTTCTAGTCTTGACTCCACTACTACAGACTTATTAGGATCAGGTATGACATTCAAAGGCACGCTCCACCCTCAGTACAAGGCCTAATTTTACTTTTTGGCAGTGACTATGAAAAGTTTCCAAACTTGAAAGCTGGGCCAAGTTGCTGGTCAAACTCATTTAAGTGACCACACTTTACAGGCTTGTCTGGAAATGTAGGGGCCAGGAAGTGAGGGAGCTGCAGTTGCTGTGTGCCTGTTTCTTGCTCTGACCATCCATCACTCATTGTTTGTGCAGTTGCTCAATGGACTGCTTGTTTTGGGCTAGCCCAGGCTGTGTGGGTAGCAGTGTGGTCAGCTGGGCTGGGAGCCAGGCCACCTGGGTTCTGGTCCCAGCTCAGCCAGCCCCTGATCCATTAAGGGACTCCCTATTCTTACGTGTCAGTTTCTCTGCCTAGGATCAGGGGACCTCTTTTGTAGTGATGTGGTCCCTCAGGCTGCCACTGTGCTAAACTCTCCGAAGCAGCTGTCCGGTGTCATTGTCAGCAGCCAGAACACAGTTGGTTATTTTTTCTGACAGAAGAATAGCAAGGAAAGAAAGTAAAAAACAGCAGAGAAAGCCCTACCTGTGTTCCCAGGGCCACACACCCTTATCTGCCATTCAGTACAAAGTTCTTCTCCTCCCTAAAGGCTTGTTTCTGTGATTCTAAGGGCTGCTCCAAGGAGTTAAAAGAGCTTTCACTTCACTTTATGCAGGAACAGAAAAAAAGAGCTTTGCCTTTTCTGCGGAGGAACTAAAAGGAGAAATTATTTCAACACTGGGGCTAATGGATAGACTAGAGGGAAATGTTCAGAGAAAGCTATTTTGCAGCTAACCAGGAAAAAAAAAAAAAAACAGCAATTGTTTGCATTTATATGGTTTTGTGGTAGAAAAGAAAACCAAACCAAAATAACTTCCTTTTCACTACTATCACTATAATTTAGCCAGTGGTTATGTGGAGTTTTAAAAACTACATATTGTTTGTGCCTGGGAACCTCAGAGGACTAACTCAGAACTCTTGGGACTGAGGACCATGAATCTATATTTTTAAAAAATATCCACAGTTCTTATAAAGTGAAATGTTTTCCTACCCTGCGGTGACTGGCGGTTTAGTCACTGAATCGTGTCCAACTCTTGTGACCCCCATGGACTGTAGCCCACCTTGCTCCTCTGTCCATGGGATTTCCCAGGCAAGAATACTAGAGTAGGTTGCCATTTCCTTCTCCAGGGGATCTTCTCAAACTAGGTGTCAAACGCACGTCTCCTGAATTGCAGGCAGATTCTTTACCACTGAGCCACCAGGGAAGCAAATGACCGAGCAATTCCACTCCTAGGTATTTACTCAATAGAAATGAAAACATGTTCACAAAAAGCTTTTATGTAAATGTTCATAACAGCATTATTCGTAACAGGTCCAAACAGGAAATATTTCAGATGTCTACCAATGGAAAAATGACAAATACACTAGTCAAAAAACGGAATGCAATCTTTAAAAAATGAACCCCATTTAAACACCACCAAATGGATAAATCTCAAAATCATTTGTTGAGGGAAAAGGAGCCATTTATATGAATTCGAGAACAGGCGAAAGTAACCTTGATGACAGAAATCAGAGTTATAGTTGCATATTGGTGGAGGTAGGGATTGAATAGAAAGGGGACACAAGAGAACTTTTTGAGCTGATAGACATGTTCTGTATCTTGACAGTGATCGCTGTTACACATGTATGTCAAATTGTGTACTGAAGATCTGCACATTTCACAGTGTGAACGTTACCTCAATTTAAAAAAATAGAAAAAAATCTTGGGTTCCTTCATAACAATTAAATTATAAATTTACATTTTTTCATCCATTAGATTGCAAATGTTCACCATTTTTTAATTATAGTACCTGGCATACTGCTTAAGCCATGGCAGTGTTTCATTAGATATCTATTGAGTGAATGAATGAATGAATGAAGAAACTGACAGCTGAGACCCATTGCTTTGGTAGCAAATATCAGACTCTATTTATACTAGAGTCACATCTAGACTTAGAATAATATAACTGGGTCTATTTCCTGGCCTTCTATTTGCTTGCATACCTTAGCTAGATTATGCTTCCTAAAATGTTTCATCGCTATTTTCCTTTCTTTTCAAAAGCTGTAGCAGCATGTTGGCCACTTAACCAGTATCCATTCCCCTTCTCTCTCGTTGCTTATAGAATCCTGATCACGTTTAAGCAGCCGTCGTTTTCAGTGTGGCCATGGACTTCAGGGAGGTTGACTCCAGTGGAGGGTGGGGACTAAGTGGGAGGGAGATGGGTGAAACACTGATGGATCTAAACCAATCACGGGGATCATTGCCCTTGCCAGTGCCTGGCTTAAGAATATGATAACATTCTTTCCAAAGTGAGATCTGAGGAAGTCGACTAGACTTCCTTGCTCTTACAAAGAGACAAAGAAAGAGAAATAAGAAATGATTCTTTTCTGCTGCTGAGTGTGGCTGGATTTGGAGCTGCTGTTCTGTTTGGAGGACAAGGTTACATACTAAGGATGGCAGAGCAAAAAAATGCAAAGAATCTGGGTCTTGGGTGAACTGCTAAATTAGCCAACCCTCAACCATCCTCCTTGAAATTCTTATTATGTAAGAATACATCCTCCTTATTGTTTAAGCCACATTGAACTTAGTTTTTCTATTGCTTGCAATGAAAAGCATCTCAGCTAATATAGCCATCAACAACTCCTTAGTATCTATAAAATGAAGCCAGAGTTCCTCAGTCTGCCCTGTAAGATCCTATATAACCTGATCCCAGTGTAGTACTAACTCCAGAAAGTGGCTTGTTAACTTCCATCTCTCCATTTGTGTTCTGCTTTCTTTACCACCAGTGGTAAATATTAACAACCAGCTCTCCAGGTGGAAAAGGCCCTGATTTATAGCATTTACCAATTTCCATGGTGTAAATATTCCTGCTCTGATTAATTTCATGCTGCTAATGTGATATCACTGAACACAGACTTGGGGAGAGACACGCAACCAACTAGCCAACTAGCAAGCAAGTAAGAGCACTCTACCACGCTACTACCCACCTTCCTCTCCTCTGTCTATAAGTTTTCTCACTGGAGTTCAAGGCTTAACCTGTATCATGCACTTTTAAAGACATCCTATAAAATCTTAAATTATAAATGTCTTCACTAGTCAACACCAGTCAACTGGAATCCAGTAATTGCCTTGAACTGTTAGTCTTCACAAGCATTTACTCATCTGTCAACTATTTAGTCAATTAAGTTAAGAACCTAGGAGTGGGCTTCCCTGGTGGTTCAGTGGTTAAGAATTTGCAATGCAAGGGACACCAGTCTGATCCCTGGTCCAGGAAGATCTCACATGCTGCAGAGCAACTAAGCCCGTGCACAACTCTCTAGAGCCCCTTGAGCTGAAACTTCTGAGCCTATGGGCGGCAACTACTGAAGTCCACATATCTAGAGCCTGTGCTCCACAAGACAGGTCACAGCAATAGAAGCCTGTGCACCACAACGAAGAATAGCCCCTGCTCACCGCAACTAGAGAAAGCCTAAGTGTAGCAGTGAAGACGCGCCACAGCCAAAAAATTAAATAAATAAATCTTAAAAATAAGAAAGAACCTAGGAGTAACAAAACAGCAAGAGGGAAGAGTTCAGTGATAGCATTCACTTTCCCACATCTTCTAGGGGGTTCCTAAGGTTAGGCATTAAGGGAACTGTGCTGTGCTAAGTCGCTCAGTCATGTCTGACTCTTTGTGACTATATGGACTGTAGCCTGCCAGCCTCCTCTGTCCATGGGTATTCTCCAGGCAAGAATACTGAAGTGGTTTCCATGCCCTCCTCTGGGGGATCTTCCCGACCCAGGGATCAAACTCATGTCTGCCACAGTGCAGGCAGATTTTTTTGTGGTCTGAGCCACCAGGGAAGCCCATTAAGGGAAATACTAAACAGAAAATCCTGCCTCCAGGCCCTAGGAGTGCTAAAGATCACTGGAAGGAATGTTGTAAATAGGACTTATCAGTTCTCCATTATTTCAAGTGCTGGTCCCCAGGAGAGCTATGTTAGGACATTAGCTACAGCGCTGTTGGCAAGATTTGGGCTTGTTCCTCTTCTGATCCTGACAAATCCCCTGAGGAGGAAAGAATGGGCATTTAAGGCCATCAGGGACCTAGCAACAGGTAGATAAAGAAAGAGAAGCCAGTTCCTGAGGCTTTGAAGATAGTAAGTGCTACCTTACCTGATTGGAATGCCATTCATGTCAGCTTCATCTCCACTTCACAGGTGACACACCCTCATATTTGGAGGAAAAGCAAATATTTCAACTGCTAACACATTGACCGACACAATGAGGAGAGGTCAGGGAACAGAGTGACTACCCCTGACTAGGTCAGCACTGGGAGGCAGGCCAAATTCAGGCTACTGGAAACTGATAGAGCATTCAGGGAACAGGAGATGTGAGACTGTACCAAACTCTTTTTTTAATGTGACAAATGGCCCACATTGAGCTCTATGGGTACTGCACATTAGGAATGTTTTCTAAATTAGAAATACGTGCTTCTATCCTGCCTTGGAGAGCTACCATCCAGCTATAAGTGGTACAGTTGAGTGACTCTATGTAATTGGCATCCACTAGAACCTCTCTTGTGATGTGCCCTCTGACTGTCGCTTTCCAGGTTACTGAGCTAATCAGTATTAGGTTTGTTCCCATGTTGCTCGTGGTCTGTAGACAAGCCTGCCGATCATAGCAACTCCTCATAGAGAGGTAAACAGATGATAGTTCTTCCAGCTGGGAAAAACAAAATCTGGGTCTGAAAAAATATCACAAGATTACCTTAGGTTACACTTCCCCTAGCATGTCAGGTAAACTTCCTAGTTTAAGAAGAGATCAAACCCTGAGATTAGAAGAAATTAGAACAAGACCAAGAACTAGGGAGATCCATGAGTGAGTAAATTACTCCAGGAACACCCAAGAGAAAAGTGTAAGACCAGAGGGACCTTGACTATGAGAAAGTATTGACTATGGGAAAATAAAGGAAAGAAAACTGAGGGGCTGATAATTGAGGCCTGCTTGAAGGAGGTAGGCTTCACTGGTGGCTCAGTGGTAAAGAATCCACCTGCCAATGAAGGAGATGTGGGTTTGATTCCTGGGTCAGGAAGATCCCTGTGAGAAGGAAATGACAACTCAACTCTAGCACTTTTGCCTGGGAAACCCTGTGGACAGAGGAGCCTGGTGAGTTATAGTCCATATGGTCACAAGAGTTGGACACAACTCAGCGACTGAACAACAACAAAGAAGAAGGTTACAAATGCTAAACAGAGGTGCTGCCCCTGCAGCCACGTTTAAATGGGCCAGTTTCCCCTAAGCAGTGACCTTAGGCTCCTCCCCTGGGCGGGAGATCACACACAAGTGGCCGCTCTGCTCTTACGGGCCAATAAATGATACTGAATATAGCACGAGAATGCTTGCCTCCTTATTTAGATCCTCTACAGGAGCAGCAAAATGGGAATTAATACCACCCATGAATTCTGTTGATATTTTTAGGCACCCACCGTGTGTAAGGAATGCAAAAACACAATCATAGCCCTTAAGGAGATTTCATGAGCAAGACCAGGCACTGGAAGTCCAAATCCTTTTCTGTTTAACGTATATCCTTCACCTAATCCAGAAAAAAAAAGAAAAGAAAAGAAAAAAAGGAAGGTGATGTAGACTATGGAAGGACAATATGGCCTTTGATTACAGACATCCATTCCTAAAAGAAGCTGAAAGGGCCAATTCTCACTGCCCATACAGTACATTCTGTCATTTATTATCTGCTTCCTATAAGACTTTCCTTTTGATCTTTAGTTTCCTCTTCCCCTCCTTCTCTAGAGAATAGTATTTATATGGCCCTTTCGTGGCAAACTCCTTCTAATATCCAGAGCATGTTACTTCTTTTTTTTTTTTTTAACATTTATCTATTTATTTATTTGGCTGCCCCAGATTTTAGTGCAGTACTCAGAACCTGGGATCTTCCATCGTCATTGCAGCATGTGGGATCTACTTCCCTGACCACATGTTGAACCCAGACCCCCTGCATTGGGAGCGGGGAGTTTTAGCCACTGGACCACCAGGGAGATCCCATAGTGGTTACTTCTTAACACTGAAGCACAGCCCAGCGAGTTGGTGTCATTCTGCCTATTCTGAGGGGTAGCCCTAGTGCTGGACATACAAAAATCTACAGTGATTTTTACTGTAGATTTACTGTAGAAATACACAGACTCTGTGTCCCTGCTTAAAACCCAGGTGAGTTTTCTTTTAATGTCTGAATCTATTGTCAGTACCTCTACATCAAATCATTAAATCTATTCCTTTCTCCCAATTCCTACTGCCATAATCCTAGCCCCTTACCTCTGACCTAAACCAATGTACAAAACCCCATAGTTAGTCTCTTGTCTTTAATCTCTCTTCTCCTATTATCCTTCATGCTCTGTCTGAACCTAAGGTCTAGTCACATCATTCCCCTGTTCAAAAGCCTTCAATTGTCCTCAAAGAAAATAATAATAATGATAATAATTATTATTATAGATATAAAATTAAATATTATAACTATATTACATATATTATATTATTATCTTATACTTAGAGTAAGTTTTTTTGGTCAATGTGGTTGGCACTATACATCCCTGAAGGGCTAAAGGAATTCAAAGAGCTTGTAGACTGCTTTGGGATAATTGTGTAAACTGAGAAAGAAAATATGTAATGTTACTTAAAACCAAAATTGACTACAACTGCTGCCTTTTAAAGGCAGTGATGTAATTCATATAGCAAAGAAAAACTTAATTCACACTGCCTGTTTCCCTCACAGAACTATAAGAAGGGAGTGGTGGCCTTTGCCAGCCTCAGTTAGTCCTTCTGATTCTCAGGATGGGAACTGGAACAGGTGATTCACAAATTAGCACAACACATTACTGAGTCCTTGCGTATATGCATGCTAAGTTGCTTCCGTCGTGTCCGACTCTTTGTGACACTATGGACTGTAGGCCACGAGTCTCCTCTGTTGGGGATCTTCCTGACCCAGGGATCAAATCTAAATCTCTTATGTCTCCTGCATTGGCAGACAGATTCTTTGCCACTAGTGCCACCTGGGAAGCCCACTAAGTCCTTGGCTATAACTCATCAAAGAAAATAAAATTATCTAAAGGGAGCCCCATGGAAGGGGGTCAAGAAAATAAGGAGTCTTTTAAAGGAAGAGAAAGGACTGAGCAATATAAAACTTCTTTATTGCCTCCAATCTCCAGCAAAGCTTAACACATACACAAATACCCTGTGTGAGGAGTATTTTGGGGGAAAAATGAAAGTGGGTATTGCACATCTTGGGGCTATGCGGTACAAAACAGCAACAGCAATTAGAGATGGTGAACCGATCCATCCATTGAACCAATCAGTACCCAGGAAAGCCATAAGACACCCCCCCACACACACCCTGGTCTTAATTGCAGGGGAGACTGAAGGCTCTTATTGTGCAGGAGAATGAGCTTAAGGCAGTTTCATCTGAATCTCCCTGCCACCTGTACAAAAGCACTGGACGCTTCGCAGAGATGTGGGTTACGACGTGATGAGCAGTGTGTACTGCCCTTTACCCCTGTTCTTTGTGGGGCTCTGTGCCCACCACCCCTCTGTGCTCAGTCCTTCCGTTGTGTCCGACTCTGCGACCCCACGGACTGAAGCCCGCCAGGCTCCTCTGTCCGTAGGATTTCCCAGTCAAGAATACTGGAGTGGGCTGCCACATCCTGCTCCAGGGAATCTTCCCGACCCAAAGATGGAACCCCAGTCTTCCGTGTCTCCTGCATTGCAGGGGGATTCGTCACCTGCTGAGCCATCAGGGAAGCCTACATGAGTACTGAATAGATACCTATCTGATAATAGTGTTGACATTTCTGTTTCATTGTCCTTTTGTGTAAAATGGTTTGCTCAGAGGCCTGGTCCATCATGCACTTTCTGCTCCTCCATCTGTGTTCACAAGAAGGGTTCCCTCCCTCCCATGTGAGTGCTGCTGAGGCCACTGCCCCTCTCCCCAGGGGTGAAATCTGCCACGGACCCTGAAAACGGCAATATTCTTAAGGCCTTCTCCTCAGTGAGAAGAAAACTCCAAAAAAAAAAAAAGAAGAAAACTCCATGTCTCTTCCCCAGGCTTACTGCCACCCACACTCTTTCTTCCTGGAGAGGCCTCCAGGTAAATTTTGCTAATAAGAAAGGTCCCAGATATTTGGTAAAGGGAATTGGAATCAAAGAGAAAAATAGTGGAAGATACCATCCTTGTGTCCTATTTAGTAAAACTAGGATCTAAGTAGAATAATCGGTAGCTTCTGTGTGTTTGGAAAGAAGACAGTAGACAAGAGAAGAAGCAAAAGACAGAGGCTTTGCAGTAGAGTGGGAATTATAAAGGGGTTTCCCTGGTGGCTCAGACCGTAAAGAATCCACCTGCAATGCTGGAGACCTGGGTTTGATACCTCGGTCGGGAAGATCCCCTGGTAGCATGGCTACCCACTGCATGGACATTCTTGCCTGGAAAATCCCTTGGACAGAGGAGCCTGGTGGGCTACAGTCCATAGGGTCACAAAGAGTTGGACACGACTGAAATGAGTTAGCACACACACAGAAATTATAAAGGGTGGTTTCCAGGTGACAAATCACACCAACCATCAGGCCCATGCAAGGGGTTTCTGCTTTGAGACCTGAACTTGAAAAGGTATTTCAGCCTTTCTCTGGCTAGAATGGATGAGCGGATGAGGAGTCTGTAGAATCAGGAGACATAGATATCAGGACCCTGGGACCCACTTCTGGGTGCCTGGGAATTCGGAATTCTCAGCCCACATGTCCTGAGTCTGCTTCCAGGGACTGTGTGGGCCTCTTTTCTGGGTCCAGATTCTTAAGGATGATCACCAATTGGCTAACTCCACCCACCCTGCTACATCCCAGGCCATAACCCCAAGAGTCCAGTAATTTTAAATTGGAACCTGGCCTTCCAAGTTATAATGAAAATATATTTGTGGAGTTAGGAGCATAAAACATATTTTATCTAAAAACTTGTTAGTTTTATGTTTTAAATATTTAGACATATAGTATATGGGCCTCTACTGATATTCTTGCCCCATGCCTACAAATGTTAAGGGTGACCCTATTTAAAATGCAGTGCTAGGACTTCCTTGGTGGTCCAGTGGTAAAGAATCTGCCTGCTAATGCAGGGGACATGGGTTTGATCCCTGGTCTGAAAGATTCCATATGCTGTAGGGAATCTAAGCCTGGGCGGCACAACTACTGAGCCTGTGTTCTGGAGCCGGCAAGCTGCAACTATTGAAACCATTTTCTGCAACAAGAGAAGCCACTGCAATGAGAAGCTTGGGTACTGAAACTAGAGAGTAGCCCCTGCTTGCTGCTAAGACCCAGTGCAGCAAAGACTAAAAAATAAGAAAAAAAAAATTTTTAAATAAAGTGCTTGGGACTGAAAACTGTGTATTTAAGAGAAAATATTTAAGAGAAAATTTAAGAGCATATTTTCTTCCCTGCTATTGATTAAAAGCTTAGCTACAAACCTAGATTTTTATTTACAGCTACTGACTGATTTATCTGGAAATTTTCCTCTAAAGTGAAGTAGACCCCTATCAAATAATTTCTGTATCTAAATATTACCTTTTCACTAAACATGTTTGGGGTAACAAAATAATTATGGGCACTTGTTGATTTCTTAGTTTCCAAACAAGGGCTTGGATCTCTAGTCTGCCTACTCTGACCCTGCTGGGGTCTCTCCTGGGGAAGCCCCTCCACTTCTTCTCATCTGCTTGGGCTTAGTCCCCCTCCTTCCACTTCCATCAGCCTCCGAATGAAACAAAAGTCACATATTTTTAAAGTACATAGATTAAAAGACTTTTTAGTCAATAGTAAATGAATAGACTTTTATATTCCTTTCTCTCAAAAGAAAAAATAATTTGCAATCTTTTTAAGTGAGTCAGGTTTTTCCCCCTTTGGGTCATATACTTTTAGTAGGAAGCACTCTATTTTGCTGTATCTAATAAGGTACTGTAAGTGTTTTGATGTCTGATTTCTTTCCAGTTGGGTTAAGGAGGAAGGCAGGCAGCCTTGGGCAAGGTCCCAGAGGCTTGGAGGACTTGAGTAAGGTATTTACTCACAGCAGCTGGGAGGGAATGAAGCCAGAGGGTAAGTGTAAAACTATACTAGGGAGGTCTGGCAGGGGTTAATTATTAATCTGGAGAAGCCAAACCTTGTCATCAAGTCCAAGGGGCAAATTGAGAGCCAAAAATAGAAGATGAAGTCAGAGATCAAGAACTCGGTAAACTTAAGTTCCATGATTAAGGCAGGTATGAGGTGAAAGAGTCCACTATAGAATGAAACAGACTGAGCCCCAGAGCTCCCTGTTGTGGAGAAAACAAGGGCTAAGCCCAGGTCCGGCTTAGTGAAAAAGACGTAACAGCAGCAGCCCAAAGGAATCCAGGCTCTGGTATTCAGTGAATATTTTTCAGATGATGAAATTGCTTATTAACTAGTCAATAATATGTATGAAGAATATATAAGTTGTATGAGAATATGCTTATGTAAGTCCGTAGCTTTCCTGAAGAGAGGCGGAAGGGAAAAAACAGGTATGAACGTGGACATTTAAAGTTCGCTAACATTGCAGACACAGTGGCTACTCTCGACTTTCTCTTGCCACCAAATGCAACATCTAACCCAGGCATTTCAACAGTTTCAACTGTTGTTAAAAAAAAAAGAAAAAACAGCTTCTTCTTCCAAAATGAAGAACAATCTAGCAGATCTGTCTCTTTTTAAAAAAAAGGATTCTTCCTGCTTCCCTACCCAAGCGTCTGGAACTTGGAATGGAAGCAGTGATGAGTCAGGGTTAGTTCCACAGTCTTCATCTGTAACAAATACCATAAACTCTCCTGCCTAATTCCAAAGCAGCTGATCTGACTGAGGGAGCAATTCCAGCCCTTGGTCCCTGTCCACACGTGCTCATGTGACTAGAGCGTGTACTTCATGTGGTTCTCAGACTGGTCTGACCTGGAAATTCATTTGAAATAGACCTGTGGGCATAGAGAGATTTCACAGGCCATATAATGACAGCTTATCACCATGTCTCTAAAACAGGCTCTGCAAATCACAAACAGCACATGGGAGTCTATCCCCTGGGCAGGTCAGTGAGGAGTCGCTCTCCATTTACCTTCAGTTTTTTTGTTTGTTTGTTTTTTTACCTTCAGTTTTATTAAGCCCTCTATTATCTCACTGGATGCATCTTAAGTTCAATAGTAGCTATGTTTTTAAGACCCAAGAGAAAAAAAAAATCTCAAAGCACCCAATTACTATAAACTTTGAAGAATCTCTTTCCTAAAAGGCCAGAACATTATCCTCAGGATCAGCAGCCTCAGCTAAAGAATTTTCATTGCTGTTCAGTTGCGAAGTCGTGTCCAACTCTTTGTGATCCCGTGGACTGCAGCACGCCAGGCTTCCCTGTCCTTCACTGTCTATTGGAGTTTGCTCAGATTCATGTCCATTAAGTTGGTGATGCCATTCAATCATCTCATGCTCTGCCTCCCCCTTCTGCTGCCTTCAGTCTTTCCCAGCATCACGGTCTTTTCCTCCAGCTAAGGAATATTAGAATCCAATAAGATTTTATTATTTGCCATTTTTGTGGCAAGAGGTTTATCACGGTTAAATGATAGCTGGCAGTGGGAAACTAGACAGTAGAAAAGACAAAGAGATGCCTCTTACCTGGTGTATAGTCTAAAAGCAGAATCAGGAGGGACTATTGACAGAAATACAGAAAGGTGCAGTGACCTGACCTAATGACAGCCATGCTTCCTGCTTATTCCTACAGATGTCAGTGACTGATGATAGGATTTAACTTTTAGCCGAGAACTACCTCCTTCCTAGTTGGAACACATCAGTTACAGCAGTTCTAGGGACACGAAAGGTAATAATTTCTCAATGGAGCACCACACTTAGCATAAAATGAACACACAATAAAATACTTTCCAAGCATTTATTTGCATAAGGCAATGGAATAAGTATTCCTTTCCACAAGTCAAATCTAGTCCTTGCTTAGTTTTTCTAAGCACCTATGATCTATTTTAGATCACAAATTATGTGTCCCTTCAAACAGCCATTTTCATTTTTGTTGTCAAGGATGAGACCATAGCAAACAATAATGTCTGAGGTAACAGTATTTCTGCTAGGAGCTTGTCGCTGATTATTGCCTCTGCACACTGGGGAATAAAGGATCTCACAGGCTTATGAGGGAACATTAGCTTAAATAGGAGGGGAATGATAAAGAGGATAAGGGATTTGAGTACAAGGTGATAAAGCCTAGGAACAGATGGCTTGATGAAGAACACTGAAGAAGACTAAAGATATCAATTCCTATGCTGCTTTCCATGTTCTTCACAATAACTAGAAAAATTATTTTTGATCTTTTAGGAGCTTAGCCTGAGAGACATTATATGACAAGAATTGTACTGACATAAATATAGCTGTTGAGAACAAATATCTCAATAAATAGCAATAATTGCAGTTATCATTTTAGAGTGTATTACATGCCAGGCATAGAAAGCTAAAGGACTGATGATGCTTTTCTTACTTAATCCTCTTAGCAATTCTTCTTTTAATTATGAGTCTTCAGTGAAGTTTTATAAGACACCACGACCTGATCTGAGCTGAGGTGTGGACAGTACACTATATGTGTGACCTCAAGAAGAACTGACTGGAATCAGGGACTCACATGTCTTCAGGACTGTCTACAGCCTTTGTTACGAATGAAGAAAATAGGGAAAACCACTAGACCATTCCAGTGTGACCTAAATCAAATCCCTTACCATTATACACTGGAAGTGAGAACTAGATTTAAGGGACTAGATCTGGTAGACAGAGTGCCTGATGGAGGGAGGTTCGTGACATTGTACAGGAGACAGGGGTCAAGACCATCCCCAAGAAACAGAAATGCAAAAAAGCAAAATGGTTGTCTGAAGAGGCCTTACAAATAGCTGTGAAAAGAAGAGAAGTGAAAAGCAAAGGAGAAAAGGACATACCCATCTGAATGCAGAATTCCAAAGAATAGCAAGGAAAGATAAGAAAGCCTTCCTCAGTGGTCAGTGCAAAGAAATAGAGGAAAGCAACAGAATGGGAAAGACTAGAGATCTATTCAAGAAAATTAGAGATTCCAAGGGAACATTTCATGCAAAGATGGGCACAATAAAGGACAGAAATGGTATAGACCTAAAGAAGCAGAAGATATTAAGAAGAGGTGGCAAGAATACACAGAAGAACTATACAAAAAAGATCTTCATGACCCAGATAACCACGATGGTGTGATCACTCACCTAGAGCCAGACATCCTGGAATGTGAAGTCAAGTGGGTCTTAGGAAGCATCACTATGAACAAAGCTAGTGGAGGTGAGGGAATTCCAGTTGAGCTATTTCAAATCCTAAAAGCTGATGCTGTGAAAGTGCTGCACTCAATATGCCAGCAAATTTGGAAAACTCACCAGTGACCACAGGACTGGAAAAGGTCAGTTTTCATTCCAATCCCAGAGAAAGGCAATGCCAAAGACTGTTCTAACTACCACACAATTGCACTCATCTCACATGGTAGTAAAGTAGTGCTTAAAATTCTCCAAGCCAGGCTTCAACAGTACATGAACCATGAACTTCCAAATGTTCAAGCTGGTTTTAGAAAAGGCAGAGGAACCAGAGATCAAATTGCCAGCATCTGCTAGATCATCAAAGAAGCAAGAGTTCCAGAAAAACATCTATTTTTGCTTTATTGACTATGCCAAAGCCTTTGACTCTGTGGATCACAACAAACTGTGGAAAATTCTGAAGGAGATGGGAATACCAGACCACCTGACCTGCCTCTTGAGAAATTTGTATGCAGGTCAGAAAGCAATAGTTAGAACCGGACATGGAACAACAGAATGGATCCAAATAGGAAAAGGAGTATGTCAAGGCTGTATATTGTCACCCTGCTTATTTAACTTCTGTGCAGAGTACATCATGAGAAACGCTGGGCTGGATGAAACACAAGCTGGAATCAAGATTGCTGGGAGAAATATAAATAACCTCAGATATGCGGATGACACCACCCTTATGGCAGAAAGTGAAGAAGAACTAAAGAGCCTCTTGATGAAAGTGAAAGAGGAGAGTGAAAAAGTTGGCTTAAAACTCAACATTCAGAAAACTAAGATCATGGCATCTGGTCCCACCACTTCATGGCAAATAGATGGGGAAACAATGGAAACAGTGAGAGACTTCATTTTTTTGGGCTCCAAAATCACTGCGGATGGTGACTGCAGCCATGAAATTAAAAGATGCTTGCTCCTTGGAAGAGAAGTTATGACCAACCTAGATGGCATATTGAAAAGCAGAGACATTACTTTGCCAGCAAATGTCCATCTAGTCAAAGCTATGGTTTTTCCAGTAGTCATGTATGGATGTGAGAGTTGGACTATAAAGAAATCTGAGTGCCGAAGAATTGATGCTTTTGAACTGTGGTGTTGGAGAAGACTCTTGAGAGTCCCTTGGACTGCAAGGAGATCCAACCAGTCCATCCTAAAGGAGATCAGTCCTGGGTGTTCATTGGAAGGACTGATGCTGAAGCTAAAACTCCAATACTTTGGCCACCTGATGCGAAGAGCTGACTCATTTGAAAAGACACTGATGCTGGGAAAGATTGAAGGCAGGAGGAGAAGGGGATGATAGAGGATGAGATGGTTGGGTGGCATCACCAACTCAATGGACATGAGTTTGGGTAGACTCCAGGAGTTGGTGATGGACAGGCAGGCCTGGCGTGCCACAGTCCATGGAGTTGCAAAGAGTCGGACACAACTGAGCAACTGAACTGAACTAAACTGAAATTTCTTTCTTCATTTGAGCTTTATTCTATCCCAGCACAGACTGACTTCTTTCACCCAAGAGGGAATAACAACTCCAAAGCCTCATGTCTCACAGTGCTCACCACCAGAGAAGGTGGAGACCAGCTTTCTCTGTCCAAGTTAAAAAAAAATCTGGGCAAATAGTTCTTCTTGAAGCATGCAGTGGGTCTGGTGCCCATCATCAGATCAATGAATTATGTCTATTGTTGGGGATGGTGAAATATGTTTGCGTCACATGTCCGGCCTAGACCAGAGTGTGGCCAGTGATATGGAGTCATATAAGAATATGGAAGGCAACTTCCCTGTTGGTCCAATGGTTAGGACTCTGAGCTTCCACTGCAGGGGAATGACGGCTCCATCTCTGATCAGAAACAAAGATCCTGCAGCACACCACTCAGCCCAGCCCAAAAAGCAAGCAAGAAAGAACATGGAAGCCTCCTTTAGAATTACATGACTAGTAGAGGAAAACGAACAGAACAATGTTTGACATTAATCATGCAAGATCTTTTTTGGATCCACCTCCTAAAGTAATGAAAAATTAAATAAATAAACTGGATCTAATTAAACTTAAAAGCTTTTGCATAGCAAAGGAAACCAGAAACAAAACAAAATGACAGCCCTCAGAATGGGAGCAGATATTTGCAAACAAAGCAACTGACAAGGGATTAATTTCCAAAATACACAAACAGCTCACCCAACTCAATATCAGAAAACAAATAACTCAGTCAAAAAATGGGGGAGATGTAAATAGACATTTCTCCAAAGAAGACATACAGAAATGGCCAAAAAACACATGGAAAGATGCTCAACATCACTAATTATCAGAGAAATGCAAATGAAAACTACAGCGAAGTATCACCTCAAACCAGTCAGTATGGCCTTCATCAAAAAATCTACAACAATAAATCCTGGAGAGCGTGTGGAGAAAAGGGAACCCTCCTACATTGTTGATGGGAATGTAAATTGGTACTGCCAGTATAGAAAACAGTATGGAAGTTCATTTAAAAAACTAAAAATGGAACTACTATGTGACCCAGCAATACCACTCCTGGGCACATATCCAGAGGAAACTATAATTTGAAAAGGGGTATTCACCCTGATGTTCATTCAGTTCACTCAGTGCAGTCACTCAGTCATGTCTGACTCTTTGCGACCCCGTGGACTGCAGCATGCCAAGCTTCCCTGTCCGTCTACAGCTCAAGGAGCTTACCGAAACTCATTTCCATTGAGTTGGTGATGCCATCCAACCATCTCATCCTCTGTCGCTCCCTTCTCCCACCTTCGATCTTTCCCAGCATCAGAATCTTTTCCAATGAGTGAGACCTTCACATCAGGTGGCAAAAAAACTGGAGTTTTAGCTTCAGCATCAGTTCTTCCAATGAATATTCAGGGTTGATTTCCTTTGGGATTCACTGGTTGGATCTCCTTGCAGTCCAAGAGACTCTCAAGAGTCTTCTCCAACACCATAGTTCAAAAGCATCAATTCTTCGGCACTCAGATTTCTTTATAGTCCAACTCTCACATCCACACATGACTACCAGAAAAATCATAGCTTTGACTAGATGGACATTTGCTGGCAAAGTAATGTCTCTGCTTTTTAATATGCTATCTAGGTTGGTCATAGCTTCTCTTCCAAGGAGCAAGCATCTTTTAATTTCATGGTTTTCAGTCACCATCAGCAGTGATTTTGGAGCCCAAAAAAATGAAGTCTCTCACTGTTTCCATTGTTTCCCCATCTATTTGCCATGAAGTGGTGGGACCAGATGCCATGATCTTAGTTTTCTGAATGTTGAGTTTTAAGCCAACTTTTTCACTCTCCTCTTTCACTTTCATCAAGAGGCTCTTTAGTTCTTCTTCACTTTCTGCCATAAGGGTGGTGTCATCCGCATATCTGAGGTTATTTATATTTCTCCCAGCAATCTTGATTCCAGCTTGTGTTTCATCCAGCCCAGCGTTTCTCATGATGTACTCTGCACAGAAGTTAAATAAGCAGGGTGACAATATACAGCCTTGACATACTCCTTTTCCTATTTGGATCCATTCTGTTGTTCCATGTCCGGTTCTAACTATTGCTTTCTGACCTGCATACAAATTTCTCAAGAGGCAGGTCAGGTGGTCTGGTATTCCCATCTCCTTCAGAATTTTCCACAGTTTGTTGTGATCCACAGAGTCAAAGGCTTTGGCATAGTCAATAAAGCAAAAATAGATGTTTTTCTGGAACTCTTGCTTCTTTGATGATCTAGCAGATGCTGGCAATTTGATCTCTGGTTCCTCTGCCTTTTCTAAAACCAGCTTGAACATTTGGAAGTTCATGGTTCATGTACTGTTGAAGCCTGGCTTGGAGAATTTTAAGCACTACTTTACTACCATGTGAGATGAGTGCAATTGTGTGGTAGTTAGAACAGTCTTTGGCATTGCCTTTCTCTGGGATTGGAATGAAAACTGACCTTTTCCAGTCCTGTGGTCACTGGTGAGTTTTCCAAATTTGCTGGCATATTGAATGCAGCACTTTCACAGCATCATCTTTCAGGATTTGAATAGCTCAACTGGAATTCCATCACCTCCACTAGCTTTGTTCGTACTGATGCTTCGTAAGGCCCACTTGACTTCACATTCCAGGATGTCTGGCTCTAGGTGAGTGATCACACCATCGTGGTTATCTGGGTCATGAAGATCTTTTTTGTATAGTTCTTCTGTGTATTCTTGCCACCTCTTCTTAATATCTTCTGCTTCTTTAGGTCTATACCATTTCTGTCCTTTATTGTGCCCATCTTTGCATGAAATGTTCCCTTGGAATCTCTAATTTTCTTGAATAGATCTCTAGTCTTTCCCATTCTGTTGCTTTCCTCTATTTCTTTGCACTGACCACTGAGGAAGGCTTTCTTATCTTTCCTTGCTATTCTTTGGAATTCTGCATTCAGATGGGTATGTCCTTTTCTCCTTTGCTTTTCACTTCTCTTCTTTTCACAGCTATTTGTAAGGCCTCTTCAGACAACCATTTTGCTTTTTTGCATTTCTGTTTCTTTGGGATGGTCTTGATCACTGCCTCCTATATGATGACATGAACCTCCATCCATGGTTTTTCAGGCACTCTGTCTACCAGATCTAGTCCCTTAAATCTAGTTCTCACTTCCACTGTATAATTGTAAGGGATTTGATTTAGCTCATACCTGAATGGTCCAGTGGTTTTTGTTACTTTCTTCAATTTAAGTCTGAATTTGGTAATAAGGAGTTCATGATCTTGTTATAGCCATGCTTTCCGGGAAACAAACTCATTCAGAAGGACAATGCAGATAGTGGAGTGCAGTTTATTACACCGGCGGGCCCAAGGCAGAGTCTCCTCTTAGCCAAGGACCCTGACCAGCATTTGTGAAAATCTTTTATACCCCATGTGTACATGTCCAAACCCACCAGCCCAAATCCCTTGAGGCTTACAAAGGAAGGGTAAATACAATCACAACAACCCCATCATTCACGTGTTATGTGTTCAAACAGTTAATAATCAATAAGCCCGCAGTTACATTCCAACCAGTTAATAACTGATAAGCCTGTGGTTACATTCCGATAGATACTGTCTGGAGGCAGGGGTGATTAGTGATGTGATCTTCAAGATTCCCCTGCCCAGAGGGGGTTTTATCCTTCCATTGCCATTCCCACAGGTGCTAAGCACAGAGTTCAGAGTCCACTGGAGAGGTGGCCGCGCACGACCAGCACGGACAGGCCTGAGATGGAGTCCAGGCCCTATGAATTCCTTCTTCATTTCCCCCTCTTGATGCTCTTAGTTTCCATAATGAGCATCATTCATAGGAATATATTGTACCTTAGCCCTCCTGCCACCCACATGAGAGAATGCTATCAACCTCTGGGTTACAAAATTCACAAGGCATTGTAGGAAGCAGGGCCCACAGAGCAGTGTGATTAAGAGTACTATAACAACAGTCACAATGGTTTTTTACCAGTCTCCCTTTACCCAGGAGAGGACTGAAGTCCAAAAGGGAATATTTTCATTAGACATGGCTTTCACTTGATTTTGCATGTTCTCCAAGGCAGTAGATACATTTTCAGACAGGTCAGGGATGTACACACAACATTTGACTTTAATTATGGCGCAAGTCCCTCCTTGGGCTGCTGTGAGTATGTCTAATGCCATCCTATTTTGAATTACTGCCTTCCTCATCTGAATCTGTTCATTCAAAGCTTGAATGGCTTTAGTACTGTCTAAGAGGGCCTGTTTAGTGAAATTAGTTAAGGCCTCTACCTTAACCATGATATCCGTTGTCCCTACAGAGGGTACAAACAAGGCAGCAAGATAGTGATACCATTGGAACATGGATCATGTCCATCTTGCATGCAGATAAGACAGGTTTACTGGAAGCTGGTGTAGGCTAGTCTTAATACTGCCATGGGCGAAAGCAAATCCTAATGTGCAACGCCCCACCCAGCCAACTGGTAACCATGGCCATAAATTAAGCCCACAGAGCCAATGGGTCCCATTGGGGGCTACCCAGTGGATTCCAGGATTATATTTCCAGTCGGAACCGGGCCACTGAGCAGACTGATTGGGGTGATAGGTAACTTCCAAGATTTGTTTACATTGTTCAGGGGACAAATAACCCATATATTTTAATTCTTTTGAGTCTAGGGGACAGTCTCCAAATCCAACTTTCTGTTCTTTTTGCTCCCAGCAAATAGTAGCAGGGGCAATCAACTGTCCTTTCTCAGGAGTCATCCAGAAATATTCATCCCAAACCTGGCAGTATTGCTCAAGGTACCGGGAGGCCTGTCCCCCTTTTGTAAGAGAGCCCTTTTCCTCTTTAATTTAAATATATGAGGTATAAGCCTTTGTTATCTCTGTAAGGCTGGTGTTCATGTTAAATGTAACCCTATGTCCCTGGCCCATTGATGGCTTCTTCTTACAGCAGGAGAGCAAAGAAAGGTTATGGTCGGTGAGAGAGAGGAACAGAGTGGCGATACCCACCAGGGGAGTCTGTCCGTTACTGACAAGGGCATAGCCCCACATACCCAACAGTTGGAGTTGTGGAAGTTCGCGTAAGAATGTGCCCATGAGATGAAGACGTTGTCCTGTGCAGGAGCAGTGGTCAGGTTCAGAACTGCATTGGTGAGGCTGAGCAGCAGGAGTCGTTTACCCAGCTCCATCCTGTAGAGGGCTCGTCCGGGACCTCGTTTTCTTCTTCCTCCTCAGAATGATCTTGGTTTCCCGTGGGTCGGTGGGGCCCTTCTGGGTGGTCCACTCGGCGTCCTCCGGGTCAGCGTGGTATGCCTTCTTCGCTCTGGTGTGATGGATCAAGGGACAATACCTGCAACTTTAACTGCAGTAGGGGTAGTTAGAATAACGTAAGGGCTCTTTCACCAAAGGGCTAGCAAATCATGTTTCCAGTCTTTACATTTGGTCACCAAGTGTAAACTCATGAATCTGTTCCCCAAGGGGAACGGCACCCTTTCTTGTACAAACTTAAGTTACCTGATTTATTACCTTACCCAGTTCCATCTGCTGTGAAATCCTATCCCCCCTTACCTGAGGCAAATTTGTTGACGCCTGTTTTATTATGGGAGGAGGCCTCCCATACACAATTTCGTATGGAGAATAGCCTTGGGACTGTGGGGTCATCCTGAGTCTGAGCAGAGCCATTGGAAGCAAGTCCACTCAGGAGCAGTCAGTCTCTCTGATCCACTTGGAGAGTCTCTTTAAGTGTCCGGTTGGTTCATTCCACCATCTCAGAACTCTGGGCCTATATGCAGAGTGCAGTTTCCATTTTAAAGTTTTGCTTACTTGTTGTACTAAATCAGGTACAAAAGCTGGGCCATTGCCTGATCCAATGCTGGTAGGACTATTTCCCTAAGCAGGCACCGGGCTACTTCTGATGCTCTTTCAGTCCAGGTAGGAAAAGCTTTTACCCATCTCAAGAATGTACATACCATGACCAGCAGGTAAAGGTAGTGTCGGTGAGGTTTCATTTCAGTGAAGTCCACTCCCAGGTGTTCAACGGGCAGTGTGCCTTTCAGCTGAATACCCAGAGGTTTTTGTCTGAATACCCGAGAGGCAGCATTAACCTGTGAGCAGGCAGCATGGCCTAGGTGGGTCGCTCCACTTGGCAATTCCCACCATCTCTTTTCAGTCTTGGCCCCTTCCTCTTTGGCTAACCTGACAGCAGTTGTCCCTGTTTTATCAGGCTAGTGCCATCAGTATATAGGATCCAGTTAGGGTCTGGAACCTTGAGCCCTTCTTTAAAACAAACCCCAGATACCTTACCTCCTCTTTGTAGATCTGTGCCTTCTTCTTCGACACCGGGTAACCTGCTTCCATCAACAGCTGGAGCAGTGCATTTGTTCCTTTCCAGCATTTTTCCTTGGTCTCAGGCAGCCAGCAGCAGGTCATCCCCGTATTGTAGGAGCTGACATCCATGCTCTACCGGATGGAATGAGTCCAGATCAGAAGCCAAGGCTTCCCCAAAGATGGCTGTGGAGTTTAAGAACCCTTGTAGGGGAGTCCAGATGAGCTGTTGTTTGGTGCTCCCCACTGGATCTTCCCATTCAAAGACAATGATGGGCTGTGACGCTGGGGCGAGGCGTATGCAGAAGAAGGCATCCTTGAGATCTAGGCAAGTGTAAACTTTAGTCCTCAGCGGGAGGAGGCTAAGTAAGGTATAGGGGTTTGGAACAGTGGAGTGTAAAGTCACAGTAGCCTGGTTGACTAGCCTGAGATCTTGTACAGTCCTATAGTCCTGTCCTCCTTCCCTTTTGACTGGCAGGATTGGCATATTCCAAGCCCACTGGCACTCTACTAGAATGCCTGCTTGTTTCAATTGATTGATGTCGGGCAATATGCTGGTTCAGGTCTCCATCCATAGCGGGTACTGGCGCCCTCTAACCGGGATGGTGCCTGGTTTGAGTTCCATTATCACTGGGGCGTGATGTTCAGCCAGCCTGGGGGGAGGGGGGGTTGTCTTCCACCCAGACCTCAGGGAATAGTTGAGTTAGCTCTCTCTTGCTTTTTTGGCCCACCCGGTTCTGCCTTCAGAGGCTCATGCAACCTCCACTCATCTTGGATTGGCACTGAGAGAGAGGGCAAATAAGTCATAGTCCATCCAGAAGGTGGGCCTCTCCTCAGGGGAGAAAGTCACTTGTGCTCCTAGTTTGGAGAGCAAGTCTCTTCCCAACAGGGGTACTGGGCACTCAGGAATGTTCATGAATCACTTGGTGCCCTCCACCCCCATCTGACATTTTCTGGGCTGGCAAAACGATTTAATCATCTCTTCTCCTGATACCCCAGTTACGTCAGTAGTCTTTTGGACAGTGGTGCCACAGGTTTTGTTACTACCGACAGTTCTGCTCCTGTATCCACCATGAAGTCAATGTTTTGGTCCCCCACTTTTACGGTTACCATGGGCTCTCAGGGACCTGATATCTCTGAGCCCTGGCAGCCCTAGTTAATTTCCAAGTCAGCAAGCCCCACAATTGCGGGAGCTTCCTCTTCCTTCCTTGCCTTAGGGCATTCATTCTTCCAGTGGCCAAAACCTCGGCACACTGGTTTGGCTGTAACAGGCTGGGGCCTCCCTTGGGACCGGTTGAAGGACTGTCCTGTCCCCGGGGCAGATGAGGTTTTCCGGAGGGCCCGAGATAGACTTTCCCAGGGCAGCAGCTTGCACTGTAAGTCTCTTGTCTGTTCTCTTTCATTCCCTCCGTTGTCAGTACTCACCGGGAGAGGCGGGTATAGCTTGGGCGGTTTGGTTGGAGCTGGATCCTGGAAGTGTTGGCCAGAGGCTTCTGTCACCGGGATCGGAGCCTGCCCAAATGGCGGCTCTACGAACTCCGGGAAAGCTGGCGGAGGAGCAGTGGCTGTTGCAGAAACTTCACCTGGCCCTGGATCGGGCATTAAGGCGGCCTCCGATCCTGGTGAAGCACTGGGAGGCAGGCATGTCCTGTAGAATTTCCTTTTTTATCATCAGTCAATTTTTGTGCCATTAATATTTTTCCCTTTCCCTTCTGGATCCAGAACCTTGTCCAAGTAGGAGGGTCTCAAGCTAACCCTAGCCATGAGTCAATAGATGGATATTGATCCAGGTGTCCTGGCTCTCCTGTGTTTAAGTTCACGGTGTTCTCTGGTGGCCATCCTGCTCCCATAGGGGTCCATTCGACCTCACAGAGTTTGTGGAGGCAGTTAGGCTTCATCTTCACCCCATAGTCTCCCCCTAATCCCTTCTTTAAATTTTTAATCATGTTGCTTAGATTCACTTCCCCCCATCTTGCTTACCTTCTCAGACCTTCTTCTACTTTTCCTTTTCGTTCTGTCTACGAAGTTCTCAGTACCCTATGTACTTCTGATATTTCCACTCAGTGACACTTAAATTGCCATCCTGCCTCCTTCCTAATTGGGGTGAGAAGAGCCTTACCTGCCAGATCCCAGAGGGAGAAGGGGGATCCGCGTGTCCACCTGCCGGTCAGCACAGCTGAACCAGAACATCACATGGTCCAAGACTGTTTCTCCCTTAAAGTCCGTTCTGCCTTGGTGGGCTTGATCAGGTGCGGATGAAAACACAGATGGGTTAAATATCCCATGTCCCAGGCCATCTCCAGAAAAGCCAATTCATACTCACTTCTGTATCCCCCTCCTTCTAGCTTAACAATTCCGAGGGGGTCAAGAATTTCACAGCAGACAGGACACCTCCTGGGGGAGGGCAGAATACGAGCATACAAGGACCAGTTTCCTATCCTAAAAATCCCCTGGCGATCGCTTGGTAATAATTTTCCCCGAGACGGCGTGGACACACCTCCTAAATGACCTTCACAAATTTCCTTCCTAAACCCTAGCATGCTTGTCGACCTGTGTACCAAGCAATCGCCGCCTGCCTATTCCAGGCTCCGGTGGGTCCCTGCTCCTTCTAGTCCCTCCCAGGGGGGTGATCAGGCCCCCTCTTCCACCCTGCTGGGTGGGTTCCTCCTCACCTGAGCGCTCAGTTCCCCTGCTGCCCTCCACTACCTGCTGATGTGAAAGGTCCGGGCGTTGAGAAGCAGAATCCTTACAGAGGGGCAAGGTGCCTTCCCCCCCTAGGATATTCAAGCTACAAAGCCTCGGGGTGGCCTCAAATGAGACCTGTCTCCTCAAAGTGAGGAGTTTCCCGGCCCATGCACCAAATGTTATAGATACGCTTTCCGGGAAACAAACTCATTCAGAAGGACAATGCAGATAGTGGAGTGCAGTTTATTACACCGGCGGGCCCAAGGCAGAGTCTCCTCTTAGCCAAGGACCCCGTCCAGCATTTGTGAAAATCTTTTATACCCTATGTGTACATGTCCAAACCCACCAGCCCAAATCCCTTGAGGCTTACAAAGGAAGGGTAAATACAATCACAATAACCCCATCATTCACGTGTTATGTGTTCAAACAGTTAATAATCAATAAGCCCGCGGTTACATTCCAACCAGTTAATAACCGATAAGCCTGTGGTTACATTCCGATAGATACTGTCTGGAGGCAGGGGTGATTAGTGATGTGATCTTCAAGAGTCCCCTGCCCAGAGTGGGTTTTATCCTTCTATTGCCATTCCCACAGGTGCTAAGCACAGAGTTCAGAGTCCACTGGAGAGGTGGCCGCGCACAACCAGCATGGACAGGCCTGAGATGGAGTCCAGGCCCTGTGAATTCCTTCTTCAATCTGAGCCACAGTCAACTGTCAGTCTTGTTTTTGCTGACTGTAAGAGCTTCTCCATCCTTCGCTGCAAAGAATATAATCAATCTGATTTCTATATTGACCATCTATTGACCATACATTGATGTCCATGTATAGAATCTTCTCTTGTGTTGTTGGAAGAAGGTGTTTGCTATGACCCAGTGCATTCTCTTGGCAAAATGCTGCTGACCTTTGCCCTACTTCATTTTGTAGGCCAAATTTGCCTGTTACTCCAGGAATCTCTTGACTTCCTACCTTTGCATTCCAGTCCCAAAAGGACATCTTTTTTGGCTGTTAGTTCCAGAAGGTCTTGTGTGCACCAGGACCCAGGAGAAAGGAGTATTGACCCCACAAGAGACTGATCCAGACTCGCCCATTTTGTCAAACTGATCACATGGACCACATCCTTGTCTAACTCAATGAAAGAAACTATGAGCCATGCTGTGTAGGGCCACCCAAGACAGACAGGTCATGGTGGAGAGTTCTGACAAAATGTGGTCCACCGGAGAAGGGAATGGCAAGCCACTTCAGTACTCTTGCCTTGAGAACCCCATGAAGAGTATGATGTTCATTACAGCACTATTTACAATAGGCAGGACAGGGAAGCAACCTAAATATCTATTGACAGAGGAATGGATAAAGAAGAAGTGGTACATATATTCAATGGTATACTGGTGGTGGTTTAGTCTCTAAATCATGTCCGACTCTTGCGACCCCATGCCCGGTAGCCCACCAGGCTCCTCTGTCCATGGGATTCTCCAGGCAAGAATACTGGAGTGGGTTGCCATTTCCTTCTCCAGGTGATCTTCCCAACCAAGCAACTGAACCCAGGTCTCCTGCATTGCAGGCAGATTCTTTACCAACTGAGCTACAAGGGAAGCTTCTTAGTGGTATGTTACTCAGCCATAAACAGAAATAATATAGTGCTATTTGCAGAGATGTGACTGGACCTAGAGACTATCATACAGAGTGAAGTAAGTCAGAAAGAGAAAAACAAACATCATATAATGTTGCTGATATGTGGAATCTAGAAAAATGAAACAGATGAACTTACTGGCAAAGCAGAAATAGAGTCACAGATACAGAGAACAAACTTACAATTATCAAGGCAGTAAGAAGGAGTGGGATGAATTGGGAGATTAGAATTGACATATATACACCACTATGTATAAAATAGGTAACTAATGAGAACCTACTGTTTAGCACAGGAAACTCGACTTGATGATCTGTAGTGACCTAAATGGGAAATCTAAAAAAGAGTGGATATATACTATATATTTATAACTGATTGACTTTACTGTATAGCAGAAACTAACACAATATTGTAAAGCAACTAAACTCCAATAAAAAATTACCAAAAAATTAATTCTATATCAAAGGGAGTTAGTATAGTACTACCCTCTTCATTAAATTTGTGATATTCAATGCAGTCAAAATACAAGTACTGACAAATGTGATGTCAGCTAAATTATTAATTTTAAGTCTTATTTTTACTATATTGTAGTATTTATGTTATAGTTTCAAAGATCATTTTAATCTTCTAGATGCTACTTGTTAATATGATTAAAATAACTTATTTGGTCGAAAAACATTATGTGATTGGAAAAGGAGATGTGGTCAGGGGTTTGTGTTCATATATGGAACAAACCAATATAGGGGAAGCAGAGTGGGGAGAGTTCCATAGGGCTGCAAGGGGATCTGGAGAGTTCTGGAGCAATGTGACCTTGTGTGAAAGCTTTCCTGTGT